>NC_090271.1:36332352-36647058 GCF_040414725.1 Anabrus simplex | reverse complement strand
GACGTCGTTGCTGTTTCTATTTTAAGGAATGTCCGCCTGTTAGCCATGAGTGTTAAGGTGTCGATTCTCCTTGGTTTGACACCGTGTTTAGTTGTTTCGTTGGTTTGAAAAAAATCACTATCATAGTGTTAGCGGATAGGAAAGAGGGGTGGAGATGGCATACATTTCCTGATCACTACATGCTGGTAAAATATTTTGGTTCAGTTCAAAACTACTCTGTAGGTGCTGATACAGACTGAAGGCAATAACGAAATATCTAGATTCATATATTCAGCGACTCCACCCGCTCAATAGCAGATGGTGTTACGGGAAGAATGTCGGAAGAGACTTTTCTCAGAAATATAAATATACATATACTTTGGAATACGGATTATCGTGTAAAATAATAATAATGTTACTTGATTTCGTACCACTAAATGCCCTTTTACGGTTTTCGGAGACACCGAGGTGCCGGAATTTAGCCCCTCGTGAGTTCTTTTACGTGCCAGTAAATCTACTGACACGAAGCTGACGTATTTCAGCACCTTCAAATACCACCGGACTGAGGCAGTATCGAACCTGCCAAGTTGGTGTCAGAAGGCCAGCGCCTCAACCGTCTGAGCCACTCAGCCCGGCTATCGTGTTAGATAAAGCTTATTCAAGTCATGTTGAAACGGCAGCATTGCCCTGAGCAAGACCTGACCAAGTTTAACATACATTGTCTTCACGTAGCGGTGTTTTCGGTACAATATATCTTTCTTTCTAGCACATCCTTTGCTCATTGCTGTCATCACGTTGTGTGGACGTGTGTAAGGGTATTTGCGGAGCAGTGTACTATTTCTTTGTACTGCGATGATAACTGATGCGATCGTGAGTGTAAATTCATAACCCACAAGGGGCAAACTATACTCTGGTGTAAACTGGACTCTCGTTGGTTACACGCCCTGGTATTGTAAATCTTAGGGCAACTAATGCTTCTCCTTGTCTGCGTAAATTCCAGAAGATTGAAGAGTTTGAACGTGCTGCTTTATGACTTTGTAAATGCTTCATAAAACTTGTCAAGTTCATCCTCATCTGCACCCTCACATGATGAATACACTGAGAGGCAATTCTCGTCCTAACTCCTCCAACTGACAAATCTATCCACATCATTCGCTCATTTACGTGCCTAACAGAAAATATGTTGCGTGCAATGGTATTCCAGATATACAGCCCTACCCCATACTCTGCCCTTCCCCTTCTAACACCCGTCAACTTCAGTTTATAATCTCCTTCCTCGTTATCTCCCCTTACCCGAATATCAGTTACTCCTAGCACATCCAGATTCATAGTCTTAGCAGACTCAGCCAGTTCTACATTATTTCTTCTATAAGCGCCAAAAATATTGATAACTCCCCATCGAATTCCATTTCTTTCGCCAAGTTGTTTCCAAGGAGTCCCTCGCCCGTCAATTGGGAGTGGGAATCCGTTAATCCCATAGGTCCAAGTCTTGGTTAAAATGTTCTGAGCTCGGTAAATTCGTGAAGCAGGATGCTACCCTGCTTACACATAGTCCAAGTGAAGATCTCATCTCTAACGGGTTATGGACCACCGGTGGATAGCATAGTCCTAGCCGCCTGAGCAGAAGGAGGGCCATGACTCAGAATATGTTCAAGATGCCCAGGCCCATTCCGTAGCAACTGGTACCCCGAATCTCAGGACCACTTACTCGGCCACTCAGCCCTTGCCCATGGTTCACGAACTAGGACTACAGTAACCCACACCATGAAAATGACAGTGCTTACATTTAAACGACTAGTAAATGATGGATATTATTCACAATCCAAAAAGTATTGGTACGTAATAATAAATAAGATATTCTCATAATATCTCAGCAAAACGTCTTAAAAGAAACAAAGGAGTGTATCTTGTAAGTAAAATGTCAATAGATAAAATGAACGCTACCTGTACACGAATATAATCGTATTTGTATAATCTTAAACAATGAATTAGCTTTCCATAAAAATAATCATTTCATAGCAATTCAAATGATCGGAGGAAAATAATTAGGGGAATAAGGAAATGAATCTTCTTCATTACTCTGTTAATAGCAAGGGTGTTTGGGAAACAGTTCATATGGTGTTATTGTCAACGCTAATCGAACATTCAAATGCCAAACGCATTGGGGCAGTATTTCATCGAGCACATCCTTTCACAAGTAAATTACAGTAAATTAATTGTTTTCCTTGATTAGGAGACGCCAGTATAGCCAGAATATTTAACCACAGGAACATCTTAATCAGTTCCCGAGAAAATGGTGTTGGGAATGATTTCTGAGTGCGTAACGGGACAGGCCACACCTCCTGGGCGACGAACACTTGTGACGTTGGCTTGGTTACTTCTTATTCATTCTCAGGGTTGGCGAAACTCTTTACCCAAACATTACCTGTTTCTTTTTAACCCGGAATTCTTGTTATCGCGATTGTACATGTATTATCAAATGGGATCTCACGTACTTGTTATATAATACCACTGATCAAAACTGACTGCATTAGCTTGATTATATTTTTATAGGTAACATCCTAAAAGTATCTGTGTGGCAGAAGTCAGTGCCAGACTTTGACGTATTTGAGTACCCAAAGTATCATCAAACAGCACTGAAGTTACCAATGCTGAGTGTTGGTATAATATATATTATATTAAAATACAATACAAAATAATCCACGGATTACATAACAGCTTATCCAGTTATTATTATTTTAATTGCCTGGCCCTTACTGCATTTCTACACATCTGAATAGTTGTTATTCTATACCTTTCGTAATACTGTTGTTCCTTTTTTTACTTGGAATAATAAGAATTGAATATAACAGCCTTACTGTTAATACTTTGAACATAGCAAATTTTAGCAATTTCTATGTTCTTCTTTCAGATAAGACAAGGATTGAAGTTTGACCGCTCCAAATAATCACCTCAGGATAACAATTCTAGCCCGCACAGCTATCAGAAAACGTATCTGTTTACTTCAGCCACTACTTCTAAAATACTATGTGCAAAACAATCTGTAACTGAAAACGAATTACGAATAAAGTTTATAAACATGACGATGTATATTAAAGAAGAGTGTGATAGACTACCCTACTTACTAGTACTTTCATATTACTCTCGTTATGACCACGGGGGTACGGACTTCTTCTATAAAGAAATGAATATGTCCTTACATAGAAGGCTGTATATAACGCAGTGGCAATATTCAAGAACGCAATTTTCAATGAACAAGCAAGTACAATTTAATTACATTCATTCCATGCAGTCTCACGCTAAGTCAAATCATTCTCTGTTGATGACGGCGACGGACCGCACTACTGTGTGGAGTATAGACGCCACGTCAGGAAAATGTAGCCTCGGAGTGGTTCCTTAAACTTCAAAAACAGGCCTACGTCACAAGGGCGCATGTCTGGTGAGTACGCAGGGTGTTCCAGGCATTGCCACTGTTGCAGTAAAATCTTCACATTGTTTGTGACATGAAAACGTGCGTTGTTATGCAACACGATAGGCTGATCATCTCGCAATAATCATGTGTGCTTCTACCGCATGGCCGGACGTACAGTAGATATCGGCAGTAGTAATCACTGTTGACACTTTGTCTCCCAGGCACAGCATGTGTAAGAATAACCCTTTCGTTTGTCGCATGCCACAATCAGCATGAGCTTTACCCGGCTGCATTCCTGTCGAAATTCCTGTTGAATTAGCGAACCTTGATGACTCCATTCATTCGATTGACGCTTTATTGCGCGATCCTAGGCTCGTGCCTGCATCTCATCAATGGCGACAGTACGCTGCAAGGACGCGCCTTCTTCGTTGCAGTATCTGTTTGGGTGGATGCCAGCTAGTGCGTACCGGCACGATTTTTTTTTCTAGTTGCTTTACGTCGCACCGACACAGATAGGTCTTATGGCGACGATGGGACAGGGAAGGGCTAGGAGTTGGAAGGAAGCGGCCGTGGCCTTATTTAAGGTACAGCTCCAGCATTTGCCTGGTGTGAAAATGGGAAAACAAGGAAAACCATTTTCAGGGCTGCCGACAGTGGGGTTCGAACCTACTATCTCCCGAATACTGGATACTGGCCGCAATTAAGCGACTGCAGCTATCGAGCTCGGTGGTACGATTTATGCACATCGATGAGTTGACGCGGAACACAACGGGACGCATTTTCCCCCCATGCTAAGACATTTCATTAGTATTTTCCACACCGGTTAATGACTAAGACCAACCGCTACGGATAACTCTCGGACAGTCCAAGGATGATCTAAGCAAACGAGACCACTCACGATGTAAATCTAATGTTGAGGAGTACACGGCCGGCCTGTGCGGTGCAAATCCTCAGACTCATTCCGTCAGGTACGAATCGCCTTGACCAATCGTGCAACCGCCTATACTGTAATGCATTCTTGTTACATGATTAACGTTATCTAAGATATCATTCGGATGCATTTTTGCCATTGGCAACCTCGATTTTAATCCACGAATGCTGCTCATATTTATAGCGGTGAAATCGACATTCTTCACTTAAACGCCACACAGCAATTAGACTCCCAACACAATGCATATCGACCCGTTGTCACCTCTTTGTTTATAGACTGCGCAAAACACGAATTGGCAGTTTGGGCAAATTCCCTTCCGACAGTGCAGCAAGCCTCCTCACACTCCCGCCTCGATAAGAATTTGGAATTAGAGTATGCGAATGTTTAATATCACATCGAGAAAGACTATAGCAGACGTGGAGAAAACTGAATAAAATACACAGAATCTTAAAACAAAGTGTAAGGAAGTTTCATGCAAACACAAATTCCACGAAGTGAAGAGTCATTATTACAGACAAGAAGGAAGGTGGAAAAGGGACCGGCATAGGAAAGAACAGAGAGTGACTCGAGGAAGTAGCTGAGTATTGCTATCTCGGGAAAAACTTTAAGGGAAGCAATAGATGTCGTATTAATGTCGGTAGTGTCAAATTAATATGAACGCTCACCTTCTATTCTACAATTCATTTGGCCGACAGTCAACATAGTGAATACAATGTTAAGAAATCAAACTGCGAAGCAACAAGTGAACGGCGGTTACGGACAACAGATTAGAGGCTCGATACGATGGAGTCGTTGCTTTGCACGTTCAACATAACAGGGATTAGAAGAGGGTGGTTAGTCTAGATTAGTGAAAAAAACAAGACCTTGCAACTGAAGGAGACACAATCGTTAATTATTCTTATCAGGCTCGTATAATACGAAGCTAGGTTAATCGAGAGTCTGATAATCGAAACTCTACTTTATCGGACACCACTACGACTTAGCATTTGAATGGTGATTTCAGAGTTACTTTTATGTCAATACAGTACGTCGATAATTGTGGTCTTACATTAGGGTGCTATCCCAGAAAGACCACCGAAATATTATTAGACGAGTTTTGTCATGACTAATTTCTAAACGCACACATTTTCCGGTGAAATCAATGGCGATGATCGGGATTTGAAATATACCATTACCTAATTTGACTTTCAATTTGATCTTTTGGTCCTTAAACAAGAAGTATTGCCATATTGTAATCTTTGGATTTTCTTGTGTAGTTTGCTTATTGTGTGAAACAGAATTCCAGCCAGTTGTTTAACGTCTCAGTAACGCAGGGCACGCAAAGAGGTGAAACGGGTTGGATTTGATGAAGCGGCCGTGGTATTAATGAATGTACAGCCCCCAGAAATTATTTGATATGGAAATGGGGAACCACGGAGCTTTGATTATCTGAAATTCAGGGCTCCAATTCCTGTCGATTAGCGGTCAGTATAAAAACATCATCGGTATATTACCTACGGAATTCGCACATCGACTAACCTCGATTTAAAGGCGAATTACGAGCAATATAGTTCATTAGGATTCCTTGGGATACACGGCATAGTCTATTGTTCAAGAAAACTTAATTCTTGCACGTTTCCTGTTGGAAATTCACAACTGATGTTAGAAAAGTCGAAAGAAGCATTTCATACGCTAAGGGTATTCCAATTTTTAAAAAATCTTAATACTGAGGGTACTGAAATTTACTTCGATATCCGTATACAGTGTAGAATACCGTAGCGAAAACTGGGCACATTAGATAATAATAATAATAATAATAATAATAATAATAATAATAATAATAATAATAATAATAATGTTGCGTGAGCTCACTTGAGAAGATAAATTGTGATAATTGATTTCCTTAAATTAAGATTTAAATTACCACTAAAACTTAATTAAAACCATGAAATCACTACTACCAAATTACCTACAACACAATATCGTGGCCGTTCCTATCATCTGGTAATCAAAGATAATGTTATTGTGTGGAATAATATAAATATATTATAGGTTTCCAGCAATTACTTCTAATATTCCATACACTTATCTCGTTTTCTAGTTGTCTCTTAACAACACCACACTAAGTAGGTGAAAAGCTGTGTATCAGATGCATATTTTAGTTTTGCCGGCTAACACAGGCAGGGAGATAAACATTAACTTTTGGTATTGCACATCATATTCCCTGTCAATATCTCTCGTTCTGTATACATAGTGTGATCCTGGTTAATAACGCTCAACAGGACCGTTTGTACGTTGTTCAGTGGCCATTGGGAATTGATAATATAGTATGTTGTTTTCGATGAAGAATCTATCTACTGTAAATATTTTATAAGGTAGTGTCGGAAATTTTTTGAAACCAAAAACTTCCAACGAAATCGCTTAAATGCCCTTAATGCTGGGATGGTGACCATTATCTATTCGTTAATCCTGGCCCTTGCACTCGTCTCGTATGCCTCCAAACATGTGGAAATGCTTAGTATATACGCCGTCGCAGTGTTCGTACGTTGATCTGAGATGCTATACTGAGACAGGGAAGTACATGGAATTTCGGACAAGAGAAACTGCAAGACGATCAATTTCATAGACGACATTCCATCCTACTAAACTCATGGTTTCATAATTCATCATATAGCGAGAACCGAGGCCTCTGAAATTCAAGCAGCAGATATTCATAAAGGGAAATGCGAAGTCTATAAACCCACAATTCCAATATTGATATTTCCTTTACGTCGCACTGAAACAGGTCTTATTTCGACGATGGAATATGAAAGGCATACGAGTGGGAAGTAAGTGGCCGCGGCGTTTCAATTAGGGTACAGGCCCAGGATTTGCCTATTGCGGAAATGGGAATCCGCCGAAAAAATCATGAAGTCTGCCGACAGTGGGTCTCGAACCCATTATTTCCCTAATGCAAGCTCACAGCTCCGCGCCCTTAGCCGCACGGCCAACTCACCCGGTCCCAACATACCGTACCATAAATCGATATATAAATTATTATTAATAATAATGTTATTTGTTTTACGTCCCACTAACTACTCTTTCGCGGTTTTCGGAGGCGCCAATATATAAATTAACATCTATGGAGGGAGTGGCTCTTATGTTAAGTGCTAGAAGCACATTGACTTCCAGATTTGCAGGGTAATGTGAGCTCTTCAGTCCTCGTGGCTAGTAAAGACTGTGTTTCCCATTGAGCAGTCACTTCCTTAATTATTATTAAGGATATGCAGAAATCTTATTTACCGTCTGTGTAAGTGGATGGTTCTGCCGCCTCCTACTTCACACGCGCCGCAAAGACCTCCTCCGCATTGACTGCGCAGGCTAAGACTGCATGCTTAACCTCCCATCCACCATCTTGGTGGGGCTTAACCTTACTTTTTACGCGTAAGAGAGCAATCCTAACCTCATGGAGGGGTCTAACCTCAGTTTTACAGCCAGATTCCCTTCCCGACGCCATCTTGAGTAGTAGGGCAATCGGTATTCTCAAGTCTTTATTTTGAGTAGTGGGTAATGGACATTAGCATAAGAGAGCACACCTAACCGCATGGAGGAGCCTATTTTCACTTTTACGGCTGGATGGCCTTCTCGTCGCCAATTGCACAAGATGGTAGCTATACACAGTTCCTTATGAGACGGCTTAAGGGCGCTTGCGCAAGATGGCTGCTATACATAGGCTCGTATGACACACGCTATGGACGCTTGCGCAAGATGGCGGCTATCTAATTTTACAAGATGGCTGCTACACATAGGCTCTTATGAGACGCCCTAGGGACGCTTGCTCATGATGGCGGCTGAACACAGGCTCAGAGCATCGTGCTGCCACATTTACAGCACTAAACCTCACGGCTACTACCTTTGGCATGTGGTGGCGGGAAATTTTAAATTCCACGTGCTCTTGTTTGTAAACAAAGCCACATGATTTTTGACAGCTGACAGCAGCCATCTTTAACCAACAGAGCATCGTGCTGCCATTTTAGCCACTACCTTAGACACGTGGTGGCGGGCAATTTGGAATTCCACGTGCTCTTCTTTGTAAGCAAAGCCGCGTGCTTTTGGACATCTGACAAGCTGACAGCAGTCATCATTAATCAACACAGCATCGTGCTGCCATCTTGACGGCACAGCTAGGCACGAGGTGGCGCAATTTGAAATTCCACGTGCTTTTCTGACAGCTGTCAGCCTCTATCTTTAACTACATCACATGGCTTACTGCTACCTTGACGAAAGTAAACTTTAAGCGCGGAATTTAAATTGATCTTAACGGGACTTACCACGCCACAATCTTAAACAGGAGAGCAACGTGCTGCCATCATGACGGGGCTAAATTCACATGGTTGCCACCTTAGGCACGTGGTGGCGGGCAATTTGAAATTCCACGTGCTCTTTAAGGCCACGTGCTTATGAAGAAAGTAAGTTTAAAGGCTACTGTACAAGATGGCGTCTATACATAGGCTGTTAAGGACTCCCCCTCCCCCTCCTCCTCCTCCTCCTCCTCCTCCTGCACCTCCTCCTCCTCCTCCTCCTCCTCCTCCTCCTGCACCTCCTCCTCCTCCTCCTCCTCCTCCTCCTCCTCCTCTCTCAAGGCATAGCTTGATGTCCCTATCAAACAAGTTTAAGCATGCATTCCACTGCGCAAGGTGGCAGGTATGCACAGGCTCTTATGAAAAAAGCTAGCTTAGAGGCTACTGCACAAGATCGCGGCTATACATAGGCTGCTAATGCCTCCTCCTCCTCCTGGCAGAAGTGCAAAAGAGAAAAAGAGCACCTCTTCCTTGCAAAAAAGCAAGTGGGCAAAAAGAACAACTCCTCCTCATCTGTAGGGTAAAATGGCTACTCTTTCTGGCAAAAAGGATCCTCCTCCTAACATAAGGGCAAATGGGCTGCTCCTTCTGCTACTATGCAAGGTAAATGCAATACTCTATTCGTATAGACCTTAACAAAAGGGTCGCCTCAGGGGCTCACACCTTGTAACTTATAACCTATTAGTTTGATCAGCCTGGAATTCGAGAGATGAGGCGAGGGTTATTATGCGGGATAACTTTTATACTCTATTCGTATAGACTTGATGGCGACTGCTCTTATGGTGAAATCTGGCTGAGGGGGCCTGCTGCACAAGATGGCGGCTAAACACAGCCTTTTATGAAGAAACCTAGCATAGAGGCTACAGCACAAGGTGGTGGCTATACATAGGCTGTGATGACCTCCTCCTCTGTGTCAAGGCATATCTCTATCGAAGAAGTTTAAACATGCATTACTATAACGACGCGATCTTATGCTTAAGGCTAGAGTGAGCACGCGCTATTATTCTGTTTTTTAACCTGCAGCGATGACGTCATTTTAATTGTACATGTTCAGACTTGATCGTTTTCGCAAGCCTTTATAGATAGAATGGGTAGTTGTAAGGAGGGTAAGTAATTGAATAAGTACAACACTTTGAATGCAATAAAATATTGATTTACAATGCACTACAACAGTTTTCGTTTTGTTGCTGACAAGTTTAGTATGCTTCTTAACAGCTTTCTGCGAAGAGGTAGCATGCTCCCAAAATTGTAATGCCTTCTGCAACATTGAAATTAAACAAAATATTTAGAAATATATTATACTAGTATGTTCTTCTTTACAAAGAAAATCATGTACTCCTTACCTTGTTGTTATTCACGTGGTTTGTTCCTTTTCTGAATCATCATGTACTAGGAACAGTTCATCCATACACTGTGTGCAGTTCTCAATCCTCGGATTTTGTCCATCCCAGTCATCATCACCATTTTCCCCTCGATACTTGTAATGACATTGACAGGTTCTGCATAAAGCTACACCGATTGACATCGTACTACGGAGAGGAAGGATATCTCGAAAATTATTTAGGAAAGGAGCAGGGCACGTGGTGTTAAATATTTAATCAGATGTTTCGGCATCTGAGATAAGGTTCCATGTTTATAGAACATCTTAATAGTCTTACTTACTCGTGTGCGATAAATAAAGTTTTGCGTATGAGCATGCGAAAAGCATGCACATTGACAGTTTTGTTTGTTGTACTCTTCCTGTTCCATAGCGTACGATGTCGAAACACACACTAATGATGATGATAAAGGACTATTCTGTAGGAGGAGGGATTGAGCTAACCTCAGTAACTTCGAGGAGGAGGACAAGGAGGAACGTAGTTGACCTGTGAGGCGGAGGAGAAGGAACACGGCTATGTCCGGTCGGTTGATGAGGAGGAGGAAGAAGCTGTTATCTTAACAGCTGATACATTTAAAAACAATAGTGTCGGGAAGGGATTATGTTACACAATAATACGCTTACGGCGTAATTAGTCTTCTATTTCTTGAATCTCTCGTAAATACACTGCGTATCCAGCATCTTGATAAGTTCTTAGGAGTTGTAATCGTTCAACGAGTAAGTTAACGTCTTTACAGTATCTTACATGTGCATAGGGTAACAGAATTTTGCTAATACGTGTAGACAGTTCATGTGTAGAAAAGGGAAGAATTTCTTTTGAGGCGGTATGTGCTTCTGCAATGTTATCAGCAGATAAAAACTTAACACGGTTTGATTGAAAAGAATCGGTTAAATCTTCTTTTTCTTCTGCTGATTCATCTTGCTACTCTCCTTGATAGGTTTGCACAGCTACAGAGTATGTTGCTGGGTTAAAAAAGAAAGTAGAATGAAAACGCTCTGATGGAAAAGAAACGTTGTTTTCTTCTTTCTTCTTCCTTATGCAACTCCTCTTTGTCTGGTTGTGTGAGGTTAGTAACAGAAGTTGTAGTAAGCTGTGACGATGTTATATCGTTTCGATCACGCTTCTTTATATCACGCTTTCGACATTTAGTTAATGTTTCTATGCGTTCTACTGGTAAATTACTTAAACAAATCTGTTTAGAATTTATATGTCGTGTGAGATTATTACGTGTGTTGAATATAGCAGTACATTGTTTGCATGCATATATTTCGAAGTTATGCTTTACAGCTTTATGTCGTTCAAAATTGTCAAGTCTTGGAAAACTCATACTGCAAAGATCACACCTAAACATAATAGATATTTTACAGGTAGATATGATGTATAGTTTTACACTGCAACCGGAAAATAACGACACCGGCAAATAACAACTGCCTATCTATCTGTATAACTGCGTCTAATATAGAGGAGAAGGAGGAAGCTGCTATCTTTACAGCTGTTTAAGGTACGCCCTCCTATAATCGGTTTTCGAAGCAAACGCTGGGATATACCTTAACTATGACTACGACCCTACTACCTTCATAGTAACAGAATTTGTTTAAAATGCACGTGGAATTCGAAATTGCCCACTAGCACATGCCAATGGTGGCAGCAATGAGGTTTAGAGCCGTCAAGATGGCAGCAGTGATGTTTGCAATGTTTTGCTGTTTAAAATTCCACGCCCACTTGGTTAAAGATGGCAGCTGTTATCTTGACAGGTGTTAAAAATGCACGTGGATTTTAAATTCCGCTCAACCACTATCATAAGGATGAGGTTTAGCGCCGTGAAGATGGCAGCGGTGAGGTTAGCGATGCTCTATTGCCCTTAAAATTTAGGTACGGGTCCGTCAAGATGACAGCAGTTAAAAAATTACGTGGCTTTGTGTACAAACAAGAGCACGTGGTCGTGACGTCACGGTCGCGCAATATGCTGTGTCATCGCCCGAAGTTCAAAATCCACGCCCAAGTTTTTAGAAGGTGTCAATGGCACGTCGATTTTAAATTCCGCGTTCTACGTGGTTGAGAGCAGGTTAAAGAATAGTCATGTTTAAAAAATCTTGTGAACATAGCAGTAGTAAGAATAGCGAGGTCTAAAAATCCCGCGAACATAGCAGTAGTAAGTTTTTTATTTTCTACGGCCAGATAATGTACACATCATCCATCGATTATGCATGCATCCACTATGGTACCGTCACTAAACTTATTCCGCTAGAGTATACAACAATCGCATGTGTGTGTATGTGCTGCTATCTTAGCATGACCTATGTGCACTAACTTAACGATGTAGGGTTCCATTCCCTATCATGTGTGTAGCACGATTTTTTTCGGTTCAGCATTTTACAATCATCTGGCATAGTAGCCTCTCCTGCACAAGCTACATGCTTGTAACCAATGCCAACAGATTGAAACAATATGTTTCCGAACCGATATTTCATGTTACATGTTTATACGATAAATTGTTCAACTGCTAGGGACTTAAAGGTAAGCAGTGTATATCTTATAGCACTAGCGTTCTGATTAGTTTTACTTTCCGCATGAGCTACATGCTTGAAACCCATGCCAACAGAATGAAACAATATGTTTCCGACCCGATATTTCATGTTAGATGTTTTTGCGATAACTTGTCCGAATGCTAGGGGCTTAAATGTAACCAATGTATTTCTTATAGCACTAGGCGTTCTGTTCAATTTTGATGTTTGCGATAAGAGAACAGGGTTAGATTCTATGTCTTTTATTGTAACTAAATTAGAGTTCGAAATTTATACAGATTTCTTTCTGTTGCATGTGTTCGAATCCCGCAAAATTTATCTCGTTAGGACAAAGGTATATCCCCTGCAAAGAGTAAAATCATTTTATCTGCAGTGATTAAGAAGTATGTCGGATGGAGGTATACAACATTTGCAATTCTATGTGTGCGCGCTGATTGCCTAAGAGTGCGATTGTTTCAACACAGAGATTAATCTTGTAATGTTTTTCGTTATAAATTTTTCTGTTCTGAACACTGACAGCCAACATGTTTCGTCTTGTTCTACAATCAATTCTAGTGTGTGCTAACTTGTAATTTATCTTGACGAAGCACAGTAGCCATAACAGTTTTCTGTTTAATAGTCAACATGTTTTGTCTTGTCAGATAAAGACGTACAGCCTGTCAATTCAACATTTTTACAATTGCAATTTGTAACTAGATTGAACCTAATTTGTCTTGTCAGATACAGCATTTGCTTATCCTACAATATTTCTGCATGCTGAAAATAAGTATTACATTCTCCTTGCCGCCTCCTCCTCCTTCCGCGTTCTCCTCAATCGAAAAACTTGTGCGACGAGGATAACGCTATATAACGTAAGTATATTTATTTGTAATGTGACGTTTAATTTAGGAAAACATCTGTCTGAAAGAGGAGGGATAGAGCTAACCTGAGTAACTGTAAGGAGGAGTCCTTTTGCCAGGAGGAGGAGCATCCCATTTGCCCTTTTGCAAGGAGGGGAATCCCTTGTTCCCTTTTGCCAGGAAGAGTAGCCCTTTTTCCCTGCAGATTAGGAGGAAGTGTTATTTTGGCCATTTGCTATTTTGCCCTTATGCCTTTTTTCCAGGAGGAGGAGGAGGAGGAGAAGGAGGAGGCCTTAACAGCCTATGTATAGCCACCATCTTGTGCAGTAGCCTCTAAGCTAGCTTTCTTCATAAGAGCCTGTGTATAGCTGCAATATTGCGCAGTAGAATGCATGTTTAAACTTGTTTGACAGAGACATAAAGCTATGCCTTGACAGCGGAGGAGGAAGAGGAGGAGGAGGAGGAGTAGGAGGAGGAGGAGTAGACCTTAACATGCTACGTATAGCCGCCATCTTGTACAGTTGCCTCCAAGCTTGCTTTCTTCATAAGCACGTGGCTTTAAAGAGCCCGTGGAATTTCAAATTGCCCGCCACCACGTGCCTAAGGTGGCATCCATAAAGATTTAGCCCCGTCATGATGGCAGCACGATGCTCTCTTGTGTAAGCTTGTGGAGTGGCAAAGTCCCGTTAAGATCAATATAAATTCTGGGCTATAAAATTTACTTCCGTCAAGATAGCAGTAAGCCATGTGCTTGTACTTAAGATAGCGGCTGACACCTGTCAAAAAGCACGTGGAAATTTTCAAATTGTCCGCCACTACATGCCTAAGGTTGCATGTATGTGGATTTAGCACCTGCCAGCAATGAAGTTTTGTTGTTTAAAGATAGTCGCTGACAGCTGTCAAAAAAGAACCTGGAATTTCAAATTGCCCGCCAGCACGTGCCTAAGGTGAGGTTTAGTGCCTTCACGATGGCAACACGGTACTCTGTTGATTAATGATGACTGCTGTCAGCCTGTCAGATGTCAAAAAGCACGCGGCTTTGTTTACGAACAAGAGCACGTAGAATTTCAAATTGCCCGCCACCACGTGCCTAAGGTAGTAGCTATAGATGGTAGCACGATGCTCTGTTGATTAAAGGTGGCTGCTATCAGCTTGTCAGATGTCAAAAAGCACGCGGCTTTGTTTACGAACAAGAGCACGTGGAATGTCGTATTGCCCGCCACCACGTGCCAAAGGTAGTAGCCGTGAGGTTTAGTGCTGTAAGGATGGCAGCACGATGCTCTGAGCCTTTGTACAGCAGCTATCTTGCGCAAGCGTCCATAGCCGTCATCATTCTCCATAAGAAGCTGTGTATAACTGCCACCTTGCGCAAACGTTCCTAGGGTGTCTCATAAGAGCCTATGTATAGCAGCCATCTTGTGCAATTGGATAGCCGCCATCTTGCGCAAGCGCCCTTAAGCAGTCTCATACGGAGCTGTGTGTTGCCCCCATCTTGGAGAATTAGATAGCCACCATCTTGCAAAAGCGTCCATAGGGCGTCTCATAAGAGCCTATGTATAGCGGCCATCTTGTGCAGTTAGATAGCCGCCACCTTGCGCAGGCTCTGCTGTAACCGTTGCTCTCAAAGTTGATCCTTAAGGTGTTAATTTCCTCTTGTGGAATTGACACTTCACAAATCCTCGTGGCCCAGAAGCAGAGCTTTGATTTCAAGGGTTCTGAAATCGACACATAATCGGACGTCTGTTAAGGAAAAGGATGTACAAGGAAGTGCTTACCTACCTTACGTACATAACACGACGAATCGTATTGCTAAAATCTTACGTAAGTACCATGTACGAACTGTTTTTGGAACAACAATTAATATTGCGCAACTCCTGAGACCAACTAAGGGTAGTTTGCCTAAATTGCAACAACCTGGTATCTACAGAGTTCCCTGTATTTATGGCAAGGTTTATATTGGGCAGACTTCGAGAACGGTGTGTACTCGCATCAAAGAACATACCAGATGTATCAGACTCAACCAACCTGAAAAATCAGCTGTTGGTGATCATGCCTTAACACTTGGTCATGATGTCTTGTTCCAAGAATTGGCTGTTTTTGCCAGAATAATGCAATATCGCCCAAGAATTATCAGGAAGGCGGTTGAAATACATGCACTCCCAAATAATTTCAACCGTGATATAGGTTACATCCTCAGTGAATCATGGCTACCTGTTATCAGAACAATTAGAGAGTAATACTTTGTTGTTAACATTTGTTGTCTCTAGCAAGGGGCTAAAATGGCGTCCATTTTACATCTTAGGGCACCATTTCAAGTTCCTTGTTGCTTTCTCCTAGCAACCATCAATTCGCCGTTTCATTTCTGTGTTGTCTCCTGATGAAGAATGGCAAGGTTCCTTTCGAAACGCGTTGAGTTTCTTTACTATTAATTACACGGCATAAGCCCAAAGTATACCTCATGAATAATAATAATACTCATAACAACAATAATAATACTAATAATGGTAAATTCGAGATTGTTATGTAAGACGTGCATTACCAATAAAAATTAATTATAACCATGAAATGTAATTAACAAAGGACATATATAATTTTATGTTGGTCGTTCCAAGCACCAGGTACTCAGCCACAACGCTAACATGTGGCATTAAATGAGATTTATTCGGCTCTGCTGTATATATTTTCAATAGTTGGATTAATCATTTCATTTTCCAGCAGTTTGCTAAAATCAACATCGAAACATGTCTAAGATGTGTATCACGTTGCTTATTCTGGGTTTGCTGGCCGCCAGCGGTAAGAATTTAAAAAGATAATCCTCCATTGCATGTTATATTATTTGTCAATGTCTCTTATTCTACAGTATCTGCGTTGCATAATTTTGTTTAAAAACGCTTAACATTACATTAAGTTAATTACGTTACATAACATTACATTTGGCAACAGATACAATATATAGAGCATTTCGGCTTCTTATCAACTTAGGTATACGGTATATAGAGTATATAGTTATAATGTGCACGACGATGAAAATGTAATTGTACACAATGGACATTACACGCCGATAAAAATCAAAGACATTCCAGCCGGCCCGACTCAACCACACGTAGTATGAAGTATGTCGTTCTGTTTCCTCCGGCTTTTAGAAGTCGCTCATCACAGGATGTACTGAACGGATTTTGTTCAAAGTTTCACCAATAGGCGAAGTATCCATCGAAGGACATTTGTGTGTATATTATTAAATCATATATCACATGCTATGTATATTAACTTATAACATTTTCTCTGTCACCCATTTTCTTGGTTTTGCTACACTTTCGCCGGTGCTGCCCATTTTGATCGCAATAATGATCTTGCTGAGATATAATGTAGACTAAAAATCTCGTTCGTTTCGTTTAATTTCAATCGACGATATGCTACAAAACGCAAATACTACTAGACTGCGCTGAATGGGCGAACCATTCTTCAGCCTAACAGAACACCCCATGAGAGGTATGACATAGTGAATAGTGCATTCCACTTAGAAATACATCTACTTTTATCTCTCATTGATAAAGTTCCTGTACTTGGTGAACTCCACTCCTTTACACTGTCGAATGGCAGAAGCGTGGCTTACCAAACATTCCTTTGCTACTATGGATAAAAATGAACTCAGACCAGAAACGTTGGACAGCGTCACAACAGCAGAGATGCCAAGAAGAGAATACTGTCTAATATTGTTCAACACAGTATTAAGACTCATTCACGGACCATGTGGGGAATTAAATTCCAAACATGAATGCATGACTCACGGAAGGTTCTCAAAACAATTTCAAAAATCATTTCATTTCAGCGCGACACATCGACAGTTGATGTTGGTTATCCAAACTATCGGAGGTCATCACTTGCGGACAGTGGACAATCCTCTACCATCCGACGTTACGACATTGACAACATATGGGTAGTGCCTCACAAATTTAGAAAATAGACAGAGAGTTTTCTTCACAGTAAATAACACCAACGATGTTGTGAACAATTCGCGCGACACCACACGACTGCTTTTTTTGAAATTACGAGCCGTGGGTTAAACAAATCGTGCCATACGACAAGGTCCCTGAGTTTTATACTTTTTACTTTTTTATGCTTTTTTATCTCTTGACCGCATTTTAGAGACACGAAACCACGATGATAACAGGATGAATGACTTCTTCTGCGGGAGATTTATCGATAACATATCGTTAGTCTGTTCCCTAAGTGTACAGCACCACAACTTACCTGAAAGCAGGCTTGTAGCTTTTAAGAATCTAGTCTTCGCTGCATGCAGGAGGAGTATCCACTGGGCATTTAAGTGCTAGCATACCTGTGAACAAACTCTTTCATGGTAACACATCTGTTAATTTCGAACCAATTTCGATTAAACTGGAAATAGCTTTCCGGTCCTACATGTACAGTGTGTTTAGTCTCATAGTCGCCGAATGAGGTAACTAAAAATCATGACATATTGTCACTACTTGTCATACTGCAGGATATAGTCTGTCAAATAAAACAACCGCAAATGAAAATAAATATCCTTAAATTTAGAGGTAGTTTAAGAATATTAGAATGTGTCTCTCACTAAAATTTAGAAGAAATTCTTCCCTTCGTCGAAACGAATATCCCTCCACCGGCAACAGTCCGTCAGCTTCAGAGTATGATACCACAGGAGTGAACTGAATCAGCTTATCTCCATAGGAATATGCGTTTAGGCCTTGTTCAGAAATTTCAATGACAAATTGCACGCCATTAAACTGTATTATAAAGTTCTTCTATACAAAATCAGAAATAAAACGAGAATATGGAGATTTGCCCTTAGTCTGCACGAAATAGCGCCTCTGCTGGGAATGGGGTTAGATTCTATTACAGAGGCTACGTATCCCTGACTCGTGACGTGTTAGTTCGATGAGCCGTGTCACTGGCCAGGAAGTGCCCAGATAAATCAAAAAGAGAGTGCTTCAGTAGGACAATATTAGTAGCTTTTCAGTGTTATTCACTTAAATTCTGGCTTATTTCATATCATCAAATAAAATGCAACTTTCCACAAGTCGATTATTTGTTATTGTTGTAGCACTCCGGTTCTCATCGCCTGCCTCAATGTGGTGAAGGTATTCAGTCACTAGCGGTGTGTCACTAACCTTAGTGAATGTGTCTTGTTAGTAAAAATTTAGGATCAATAATCCATTTTTATTAAAGGGGTCGGTTAATGTGTACGGTCGTCACGAATTGCACACATTCAACCGATGCTGCCAGTTTTGCTATAATACCTATATAGAAATTCGCACTCTCAGAAGTGCACAGTGTCGTGAAGATTCCAATTGCCCTTGATGCATTCAACACTTTCTTAACTATTGACAGACCGGTAATTATAATACGGCTTTTGTATATTCTGCAGTTGCCATTGATGATGTATGTGACCAGCCTCCCGAGGATTGTCCCATTAATATCTTTGACATAGTGTACTACTTCGACAAGGAAAGCGGTGAATGCAAGTCTACTATACTCAGAGTGTGCGAAGACTCAGGCCCAAACAGGTGAGTTTGAAATACTTTGTACGCTGGTTAAAAATATATGTATACTTATTTAAAGTCAGTAGTGTGCATTTTACATATACTGTAAGTAGTATAATGCAGGGATTCGGCGGCCGCCGCCGCCGCCGCCCGCCTCCTCCTCCGCCGCCTCCTCCGCCGCCGCCTCCGCCGCCGCCGCCCGAGGGAAATTTGAATTTTGGCGGGAAATTTGAATTTTGGCGGGAGATTTGAATTTGTAAACAAAGCCCCGTGCTTTTTGACGGCTGTCATCGACAACAACGCATCGCTAACCTCACTGCTGCCATCTTGACGGGCCTAAACCTCACTAGTGCCAACTTAACCTAACTAGCATGAGGTAAACAAAGCCACGTGCTTTTTGACAGCCACGTGCTTTTTGACAGACAACAACGCATCGCTAACCTCAGTACTGCCATCTTGACGGACCTAAACCTCAGTAGTGCCAACTTAACCTCACTAGCGCGAGGTAAACAAATCCACGTGTTTTTTGACAGCCACGTGCTTTTGACAGATTTGTAAACAAAGCCACGTGCTTTTTGACAGACAACAACGCATCGCTAACCTTAGTACTGCCATCTTGACGGGCCTAAACCTTAGTGGTACCAACTTAACCTAACTAGCGCGAGGTAAACAAAGCCACGTGCTGTTTTGACAGCTGTCATCCGCCATCTTTAAACCACAAAGCACTGTGCTGCCCTCTATATCGCAGTAGCTGCAAAATTCGTCACCTGTCATCGGCAGTGCTGCCATCTTGACGGGTCTAAACCTTAGTGCTACCAACTTAACCTAACTAGCGCGAGGTAAACAAAGCCACGTGTTTTTTGACAGCTGTCATCCGCCATCTTTAATCTATTGAGCACAGTGCTACCCTCTTTAGCTACTTACCTTTGAAATGTGGTGGCGGATAATTTGAAAAATGCTTTTTGACAGCAGCCATCTTGCATCGCAAACCTCAGTGCTGCCCTCTATGTAGACAAATCCACGTGCTTTTTGACAGCCACGTGCTTTTTGACAGCTGTCATCCGCCATCTTTGAGCACTGCTGCCCTCTTTAGATGTTAAATTCTTCACCTATCATCGGCAGTGCTGCCATCTTGGCAGGCCTAAACCTTAGTGCTGCCAACTTAACCTTACTAGCGTGAGATAAACAAAGCCACGTGCAGCTGTCATCCGCCATCTTTAATCTATAGAGCACAGTGCTGCCCTCTTTAGCTACTTACCTTTGAAATGTGGTGGCGGATAATTTGAAAAATGCTTTTCGACAAGCAGCCATCTTTAATCCAGAGAGAACAGTGCTGCCCTCTATGTGGTGGCGGCAAATTGAAAAATTCCACGTGCTCTTGTTTGAAAACAAACTCACGTGCTTTTTTGACAGCTGTCATCTGCCATCTTTAATCAACAGAGCACAGTGCTGCCCTCTTTAGCGATTCCACATGACAGCAGCCATCTTTAGTCAAGAGAGCACTGTGCTGCCATCTTTAGCTAGATACCTTTGAAATTTGGTGGCGGCAAATTGAAAAATTCCACGTGCTCTTGTTTGAAAACAAACTCACGTGCTTTTTTGACAGCTGTCGTGCAGCTGTCATCCGCCATCTTTGAGCATAGTGCTGCCCTCTTCAGCTACTTACCTTTGAAATGTGGTACGTCATCCGCCATCTTGCATCGCAAACCTCAGTGCCGCCCTCTATGTGGTGGCAGACAATTCCACGTGACAGCAGCCATCTTTGAGCACAGCGCTACCCCTCTTTGTAGCGGCGGGAAATTCCACGTGCTTTACAAACCTATATGCTTTTCTGACAGCTGTCATCCGCCATCTTTAATCCAGAGAGAACAGTGCTGCCCTCTATGTGGTGACGGTAAATTCCACGTGCTTTACAAACCTATATGCTTTTCTGACAGCTGTCATCCGCCATCTTTAATCCAGAGAGAACAGTGCTGCCCTCTATGTGGTGACGGTAAATTCCACGTGCTCTTGTTTGGAAACAAAGCCATGTGCTTTTTTGACAGCTGTCATCCGCCATCTTTAATCACCGTGCTGCCCTCTATGTGGTGACGGCAAATTCCACGTGCTCTTGTTTGGAAACAAAGCCATGTGCTTTTTTGACAGCTGTCATCCGCCATCTTTAATCACCGTGCTGCCCTCTATGTGGTGACGGCGAATTCCACGTGCTTTACAAACCCATGTGCTTTTCTGACAGCTGTCATCCGCCATCTTTAATCCAGAGAGAACAGTGCTGCCCTCTATGTGGTGACGGCAAATTCCACGTGCTCTTGTTTGGAAACAAAGCCATGTGCTTTCTTGACAGCTGTCATCCGTCATCTTTAATCACCGTGCTGCCCTCTATGTGGTGGCGGTAAATTCGACGTGCTTTACAAACCCGTGCGATTTTCTGACAGCTGTCATCCGCCATCTTTAATCCAGAGAGAACAGTGCTGCCCCGGTGGCGAGAACAGTGCTGCAATCTTTAGTTTGAAATGTGGTGACAGCAAATTCCACGTGCTCTTGTTTGGAAACAAAGCCATGTGCTTTTTTGACAGCTGTCATCCGCCATCTTTAATCAACAGAGCACCATGCTGCTATCATGCGGGTAATTTCGTCATCTTTAATCCGCAGAACACCGTACTGCCCTCTTTATGGCTACTACCTTAAGCACGTAGTAGCGGGCAATTTGAAAAGTTCTGTTAGCTATCATCCGCCATCTTTGAGCACCGTGCTACCCTCTTTAGCTAGATACCTTTGAAATGTGGTGGTGAAAAATTTTACGCGCTCTTGTTTGGAAACAAACTCACGTGCTTTTTTGACAGCCATCATCCGCCATCTTTAAGCAACAGAGTACAGTGCTGCCCTCTTTGTTGTGGCGGTAAATTCTACGTGCTCTTGTTTGGAGGCGAAGCCATGTTCTTTTTGACAGGTGTCATCTGCCATCTTTAACCAACAGAGCACTATGCTGCTATCATGCAGGCAATTTCGTTAGCTGCCATCTGCTATATTTTAATGAACAGAGCACCGTGCTGCCCTATGCGGGGCAATTTCGTCAGCTGTTATCCGCTCGCATACCCGCAGTGACACATGTTTAGACTTGAACACACACATACTACTGTTCAAAACTTATTACAACTTGAACTGCATACTAGTGCTCGATGTTGCAGAACACAGCATTGCGAGACTAGAATCAAGCACTGTTTAGAAAAACAAAAAATTCTCTTCTCAACATACTTACTGAGCTGCTCTTCCTGCTCAGTGAAGGTACATCTCTATCGAACGTGCATTGCAAAAGCAAGATTGTAAAACATAACAAGACTAGAATCAAACACTGCACTCGATGTTGTTAACTTCAACATGTAATTAGAATATGAAATGAGATTAAAACATAGCAAGACTAGAATCGAACATTGCACTCGATGTTGTTAACCTTAACATGTGATCAGAACATTAATTGATGTGTATAACTTCCTTTACCTTTACTTACTCTGTCAAGGTACATCTTTATCGAACATGCATCGCAAAGCGAGAGTGTGCAAGTTTAGACTTGAATACATACCACTGTTCAAAAAACATATATACACATACTATAGTGCGATGTTGTAGTACACTATATTACAAGACTAGAATCAAGCACAGTTTAGGAAAAAAATCTCTTCTCAACATACTTACTGTGCTAGACGATAACATACTTACGAATTTAATCAACATCTTCTTTCTTGCTCTTATTCTTCTTCGAGAGGAAGGAGTAGGAGGAGAAGGTAATACCTAATCTAAAATAAAAGAATATGCCAATTCTACATTATTTATTCACATCTTGTATGTACTAGTTTTATCATGAATGATTTTACTTGTAGTGATGTTTGCATACTTTTGCTTTCTCGTTGTAATTCTTGTATGTACATGCTTTTACGCATCAGTAAAACTAATAACACAAGATTTGTTCTCTATGCCGTGATATATAATGAAAATAGAACGTTGATTTAGTTCTTCTATTTCTAAATCAGTTAGCACGCTAAATCTATTAGGTAAAAAACTTGAAAGTCTTCGCAGACACATAAAATCCTTTCTCCAAATTTCGTTTTTAATCTTCGTAGTGAAATTACTTTAAATTGCTCATTTAGCGGTAGACTTGTTAACGGCTTGGTAGTTGGAGTTGAAATATGACCTAGCTGGTTAATCTTCTCCATGGTTTTTCTAAAAAGAATAAATATATAAATGTAGCTTTAGCACTTGCATCACACATAGTAATAATAGGATATAAAAGGGTAAGTGTGCTAGCCTAGAGTTACGATGTTCGGAAGAAAGCAAGTTTCAACCTATAGAGGTCAGACATGGCTGTGAGTTTGAAATTATAAGATTAACCTCTTCTACAGCATGAAAGATTGAAGAGAATAACTATTTATCTATAGACTAAATTTGCTATGTTCGGAAGAAAGCAAGTTTCAACCTATAGAGGTCAGACATGGCTGTGAGTTTGAAATTATAAGATTAACCTCATCTACAGCATGAAAGATTGAAAGAGAACAACTATTTATCAATACTCTAAAGTTACGATGTTTTAGAAGAAACCAAGTTTCAGCCCGTTCAGGATAGACATAGCTATGTGTACGTGTTTGAAATTATACCACGTCTATAGCGTGAGGATTAAAGAGAACAACTATTTATCAATACTCTAAAGTTACGATGTTTTAGAAGAAACCAAGTTTCAGCCCGTTGAGGACAGACATAGCTATGTACACATGTTTGAAATTATACCACGTCTATAGCGCGAGGATTAAAGAGAACAGTTATTTATCAATAGCTTAAAGTTACGATGTTTTAAAAGAAACCAAGTTTCAGCCTGTTGAGGACAGACATAGCTATGCGCGCGTGTTTGAAATTATACCCCGTCTATAGCGTGAGGATTGAAGAGAACAACTATTTATCAATAGACTAAAGTTACGATGTTTTAGAAGAAACCAAGTTTCAGCCCGTTGAGGGCAGACATAGCTATGTACACATGTTTGAAATTATACCTCGTCTATAGTATGAGGATTGAAGAGAACAACTATTTATCAATTGCTTAAAGTTACGATGTTTTAGAAGAAACCAAGTTTCAGCCTGTTGAGGGTAGACATAGCTATGTGCACGTGTTTGAAATTATACCTCGTCTATAGCGTGAGGATTGAAGAGAACAACTATTTATCAATAGACTAAAGTTACGATGTTTTAGAAGAAACCAAGTTTCAGCTCGTTGAGGCCAGACATAGCTATGTGCGCGTGTTTGGAATTATAACTCGTCTATAGTATGCGGGTTGAAGAGAATGACTATTTATCAATACTCTAAAGTTACGATGTTTTAGAAGAAACCAAGTTTCAGCCCGTTGAGGATAGACATAGCTATGTGTGCGTGTTTGAAATTATACCACGTCTATAGCGTGAGGATTAAAGGGAACAACTATTTATCAATAGCTCAAAGTTACGATGTTTTAGAAGAAACCAATTTTCAGCCTGTTGAGGGCAGACATAGCTATGTGGGCGTGTTTGAAATTATACCACGTCTATAGTATGCGGGTTGAAGAGAACAACTATTTATGATTAGCTTAAAGTTACGTTTTAGAAGAAACCAAGTTTCAACCTGTTGAGGGCAGACATAGCTACGTGTGCGTGTTTGAAATTATACCACTTCTATAGTATGAAGATTGAAGAGAACAACTATTTATCAATTGCTTATAGTTACGATGTTTTAGAAGAAACCAAGTTTCAGCCTGTTGAGGGTAGACATAGCTATGTGCACGTGTTTGAAATTATACCTCGTCTATAGCGTGAGGATTGAAGAGAACAACTATTTATCAATACTCTAAAGTTACGATGTTTTAGAAGAAACCAAGTTTCAGCCCGTTGAGGATAGACATAACTATGTGCGTGTGTTTGAAATTATACCTCGTCTATAGCGTGAAGATTGAAGAGAACAACTATTTATCAATGGACTAAAGTTACAATGTTTTAGAAGAAACCAATTTTCAGCCTGTTGTGGGCAGACATAGCTATGTGCGTGTGTTTGAAATTATACCACGTCTATAGTATGCGGGTTGAAGAGAACAACTATTTATGATTAGCTTAAAGTTACGATGTTTTAGAAGAAACCGAGTTTCAACCTGTTGAGGGCAGACATAGCTATGTGCGCGTGTTTGAAATTATACCTCGTCTATAGTATGCGGGTTGAAGAGAACAACTGTTTATGAATAGCTTAAAGTTACGATGTTTTAGAAGAAACCAAGTTTCAACCTGTTGAGGGCAGACATAGCTATGTGCGCACCTCGTCTATAGCGTGAGGATTAAAGAGAACAACTATTTATCAATAGACTAAAGTTACGGTGTTTTAGAAGAAACCAAGTTTCAACGAATAGAGGTCAGACATACCTTAAAATCTTCGCGCTGCAAACTGTTACTCGGATGTATAAAATGCGTGCGTTCAAGCCTGAAACTCGAATGATAATATTCTGGTCGTACCTAAAAAAAAAGAAGAAACATATATGAATGTAGTGTAGGATGCATCATCTAACCTAGTTATCTTTACAACTCAAATATAAGAAAACATACCTTTTAAAAAAAAATGCACGTGCTGCAGACTGTTACTCGGATGAATAAAATTGCGTACTTTCGAACGGTACCTAAAAAAGAAAAGAACATATATATGAATGTAGATGTCTAGCGTAGAAGTTGCTTTGCAAATAAAAAAAGTAACTAACAGTTCTACCTTACCTTAAGATAAAGGCTGAAGAATAATATTTACTGCAGACGAGAGATGTGTGTGTACGTAATAAACGCATACAGAGAACTGTGAGCACTTCGCGCAGACTGCAGCGGCTAAATATTCTGCTTGTTACCAAGCGGATGTGAAAAAATCGCTGACAACTGCGGCACAGTCGGGACGAAGTGTTTATGCAACAAGAGCTCCCACCTGCAGGCTGACGTATTCGAACCTCCTGTTGATGCCGAGGTGTCAGAATTTAAGAGTTCGAGCCTTGGAAAGTTAGCGTGTGATCCTCGACTTCTCGAGGGTACATACCCGGTATTCCTTACCTGTAGGTATTGAGCTAAAGCTAGATCATGTAATGACGATCGCGCAGGCCCCTCGCCTAGCATTTACGGCTTCTAGTTCGAACCCGCTATCCCCGAAGTAGCGAGAATGATTGGAGAGTGTTGAGGGTGATTCATTCGTCGGATGGAGGCGTTAAGCTATGTGCAGCCTTCTTCTAGTCGGGGTACGCGATTCAAATCCTGGCAACTTATACCGTCGGGAAGGGCATCTAGCTAGATCATGTTATGACGATCGCGCAGGTCCCTCGCCTAACATTTACGGCTTCCAGTTCGAACCCGCTATCTTCCGAAGTAGCGAGAATGATTGAAGAGTGTTTGAGGGTGATTCATTTGTTGGATGGAGGTGTTAAGCTGGCTTCTTCGGTAGGAGTAGGCTATGTCGGGATATCGATTTAAAATCCTAGTCAGGAAGGGCAACCGGTCGTATAAAACTATGGTGTGAGGCGGGGTGTGCAAAAAAAAGCTAGCAATAAGTAAGGGCTGTTGATGGGGACGTTAAACCTTGTGCAGACTCCTTCGAAAATGATTTTTTGAGTACAAGACTTGACGGTGATTCATTTGTCGGATGGAGGCAATAAGCCTCGTGCAGGCTTCTTCAGTGGGAGTAGGCTATGTGTCGGTACCGGGATATCTAGTTATAAAACCCGCTACAACAAATTTATCGCGTATACTGCGATTTAAAATCCTAGTCAGGAAGGGCAGCCGGTCGTAAAACTATGGTGTGAGGCGGGGTGTGCAAAAAAAGCCAGCATTAAGTAAGGGTTGTTGATGGGGGCGTTAAACTTTGTGCAGGTTCCTTCGAAAATGATTTTTGAGTACAAGAGTGTTGGTGGTGATTCATCTGTCGGATGGAGGTAATAAGCCTTATGCAGGCTTCTTCGGTAGGAGTAGGCTAGAATCGAACTCGGACCTCCGGGGGGTAGCAGCTAATCACACTAACTACTGCACTACAGAGGAGGACTATTTCAGAATATTTTACAACCTTAATTGGTACTGTGTTTTAAGAGCTTACATGCTACTCAGCTAAGAAGACGTTCGCGAGTTACAAGCCGCTTATCAGCACGCCGTGTCCTCGTTCAAGGTCGAGCCGGAAGATACGTGTACAATTTCAGCTAACACACGCATTCCACACAACTCGCTCAGAATGACTGTGCCGATACTTCGAGGACTGTAGAACAAATCTATAGCCTACAGTTTAGTTTAGCGTGCATGCCTCTCACCCGGTAGTCTCGGGTTCGATTCTCTTGGGAATAAAAATGTGTTTAAATCGCATGAATTTGTTGAGTTGTCCTTCCTGATGCAAAACTAGCAGTATCTAACCTCATACACTATAGTTTTCAACCGGTTGCCCTTCCTGACAACTTGGATTAAGAATCTGTTTTACAACGTCTAACACGGGAATCGGAGATTTACAGCTAGATGCACTTCTTAGATTTTAAATCACGAACTATTGTTTTACGGCCGGATGCCCATCCTGACGCAAAACTAAGATTTTAAATCGCAAGAATTTGTTTTAAGACTAGTCGCCCTTCCTGATGCAAAACTGGCAGTATCTAGCCTCATACACTATGGTTTTCGACCGGTTGCCCTTCCTGACGTCAAAGAACCTGGATTAAGAATCTGTTTTACAACTTCTAACACGAGAATCGGGGATTTACAGCTTAAAGATGGCGGATGACAGCTGTCAGAAAAGCACATGGGTTTGTAAAGCACGTGGAATTTGCCGTCGCCACATAGAGGGCAGCACGGTGATTAAAGATGGCGGATGACAGCTGTCAAAAAAGCACATGGCTTTGTTTCCAAACAGGAGCACGTGGAATTTGCCGTCACCACATAGAGGGCAGCACGGTGATTAATGATGGCGGATGACAGCTGTCAAAAAAGCACATGGCTTTGTTTCCAAACAAGAGCACGTGGAATTTACCGTCACCACATAGAGGGCAGCACTGTTCTCTCTGGATTAAAGATGGCGGATGACAGCTGTCAGAAAAGCATATAGGTTTGTAAAGCACGTGGAATTTACCGTCACCACATAGAGGGCAGCACTGTTCTCTCTGGATTAAAGATGGCGGATGACAGCTGTCAGAAAAGCATATAGGTTTGTAAAGCACGTGGAATTTCCCGCCGCTACAAAGAGGGGTAGCGCTGTGCTCAAAGATGGCTGCTGTCACGTGGAATTGTCTGCCACCACATAGAGGGCGGCACTGAGGTTTGCGATGCAATATGGCGGATGACGTACCACATTTCAAAGGTAAGTAGCTAAAGAGGGCAGCACTATGCTCAAAGATGGCGGATGACAGCTGCACGACAGCTGTCAAAAAAGCACGTGAGTTTGTTTTCAAACAAGAGCACGTGGAATTTTTCAATTTGCCGCCACCACATTTCAAAGGTATCTAGCTAAAGATGGCAGCACAGTGCTCTCTTGATTAAAGATGGCTGCTGTCATGTGGAATCGCTAAAGAGGGCAGCACTGTGCTCTGTTGATTAAAGATGGCAGATGACAGCTGTCAAAAAAGCACGTGAGTTTGTTTTCAAACAAGAGCACGTGGAATTTTTCAATTTGCCGCCACCACATAGAGGGCAGCACTGTTCTCTCTGGATTAAAGATGGCTGCTTGTCGAAAAGCATTTTTCAAATTATCCGCCACCACATTTCAAAGGTAAGTAGCTAAAGAGGGCAGCACTGTGCTCTATAGATTAAAGATGGCGGATGACAGCTGCACGTGGCTTTGTTTATCTCACGCTAGTAAGGTTAAGTTGGCAGCACTAAGGTTTAGGCCTGCCAAGATGGCAGCACTGCCGATGATAGGTGAAGAATTTAACATCTAAAGAGGGCAGCACAGTGCTCAAAGATGGCGGATGACAGCTGTCAAAAAGCACGTGGCTGTCAAAAAGCACGTGGATTTGTCTACATAGAGGGCAGCACTGAGGTTTGCGATGCAAGATGGCTGCTGTCAAAAAGCATTTTTCAAATTATCCGCCACCACATTTCAAAGGTAAGTAGCTAAAGAGGGTAGCACTGTGCTCAATAGATTAAAGATGGCGGATGACAGCTGTCAAAAAACACGTGGCTTTGTTTACCTCGCGCTAGTTAGGTTAAGTTGGTAGCACTAAGGTTTAGACCCGTCAAGATGGCAGCACTGCCGATGACAGGTGACGAATTTTGCAGCTACTGCGATATAGAGGGCAGCACAGTGCTTTGTGGTTTAAAGATGGCGGATGACAGCTGTCAAAACAGCACGTGGCTTTGTTTACCTCGCGCTAGTTAGGTTAAGTTGGTACCACTAAGGTTTAGGCCCGTCAAGATGGCAGTACTAAGGTTAGCGATGCGTTGTTGTCTGTCAAAAAGCACGTGGCTTTGTTTACAAATCTGTCAAAAGCACGTGGCTGTCAAAAAACACGTGGATTTGTTTACCTCGCGCTAGTGAGGTTAAGTTGGCACTACTGAGGTTTAGGTCCGTCAAGATGGCAGTACTGAGGTTAGCGATGCGTTGTCTGTCAAAAAGCACGTGGCTGTCAAAAAGCACGTGGCTTTGTTTACCTCATGCTAGTTAGGTTAAGTTGGCACTAGTGAGGTTTAGGCCCGTCAAGATGGCAGCAGTGAGGTTAGCGATGCGTTGTCGATGACAGCTGTCAAAAAGCACGTGGCTTTGTTTACAAATTCAAATCTCCCGCCAAAATTCAAATTTCCCGCCAAAATTCAAATTTCCCGCGGGCGGCGACGGCGGCGGCGGAGGAGGCGGCGGAGGAGGAGGAGGCGGGCGGCGGCCGCCGAATCCCTGCATTATACTACTACTGTACGTCACATATCGCGGTGGGTGTATGATGTGTACAATGAGTTGTCTGCTGGCATATTGTAGCTGCTTTTGTTGAAAAGCGCCATCCACCCAAGATTCAAAAAGAGGGGGTACGGGAAAGGTTTCCTGGACGTCTGTGGCAACAGTTACGTATCAATTCTGCAAGCATCAGGCTAATAATCGCTACAGATGGGAAATGTAGGACCTCGAGATCAATAATAGGATTAATATTCAGTAACTCTGAGCCTAGGAAAAGCAAAGTGAATGCTATCTGATGAATAACAAGTGTAGAAAATCTCCATGGCGAGGAAATTAGACAGAAATACTGTGAGAGGATTAGTGAAATCTGTAAAGTAGAGGCGGTAAACAGGTTAAGGCTGTAGACAGAGAATGGATGACATACAGGTATAATGTAGCAGAAAATGCATACGAACAATGTGATAATTTGGTGGAATAAGTAAGAGAGGGCAGCTTATGAAGGCAAGAGGAAAGCGTAATAGCAATGGTTCAGAACAAGGACTGTTGCAGGTAAGGAATTGCACGTAGATGAACGGAATATTTTTAAATAGATCATTGTTGAATCCAAGAAGTCATGGATTAACCTGGAAACGCTAGGTCAGGTGGCAGGGAAACCTTTCTATACACTAATAAAGGAACATACAAAGGGAGAGGAGAAATTAAATTAATAGCATTTTGGGTAAATCCGTGAACTCGTAATAAATCGCGGGGAACGACTGGACAGGTGAAAGAAATATTTTGAAAATATTCTCAACGTACAAGGAAATCTTTCTCTTGACGTCGCGAACAATCAACCTCATGGGGAAGAGGACAATGATGTCTGTGAATTTACGCTTGGTGGAGAAGGATGGTGAATGAACTTCGTTGTCGCAAAGCTGAAGGTACATATAAAATTATTTCTGAAATTTTGATATACAGTGGGAAGGCAGGCATAAAGCGACCTCAAAAAATAATTGCGTTGGCAAATGATGTTAGTCAGATACCTTTCGATTGGACGAAAGCACTAATTGCACATGTTTAAAAGCAAGATTCAGGACGTATTGCAACAACTACCGAGGCATCTCATTGATCAGTATAACAGTGAAGACTACAGAAGGGCTGTTAAGACCATATTTTCCGTACGCGCCAATTACACAAGAACCTCGTTTATCCGGGCCCACATTATCCGGATCTCCGGCTTAACTGGATCGAAAATAAGTAAAATATCATTTTTACTTTTACAGTATTTCTTTATCCTCTTTCTTATCTAACCCTCCCCATCTTCCCATTCACCCCCAAGGCCCCTGTTCAGCATAGCAGGTGACTCCGTCTGGGCGAGGTACTGACCATCCTCCCCAGTTGTATCGTCCGACCCAGAGTCTGAAGTTCCCGGACACTGCCATTGAGACGGTTGAGGTGGGGTCCCTCACTGAGTCTGGGGGAAAAGCGACCCTGAAGGGTAAATGGAAGAAGAAGAAGAAGAAGTATTTCTTTAACTGGGTCGATTTTTCTTGAATGTCTTGTCCGCCATGGATAGTCAAGGACAGGAATCGGAAGTAAATTGGTCGCAGCCTATCAAAGCTGCCGTCCCGTCATTCGCCTGGAATTGAGAGTGGGAAACCGTGAACAATCCTGAGTTCCTTGACACATTTGCGCGCATTCCAGCATGTTCGGACGTAGATGTGAATGACGTAAATGACTGGATGAAAAATTATTGTAATTCAGGATGCGGCATAATGGCAGAAGAATAAATGATTGCCTCTTGTGAATTCGAAAATGAAACCGGCGCCCCATCAAAATAAAATATGACTCGTGGAGATGCAGCATCGCAGCTGAACACAATGATGGCCTATTTAGAATACCAGACTGAAACCACATCGGCAGAACTGATGTTAGTTAAACGTCTTCGTGATTGAATTGCGCTCAAACCCTATATAAATGTAAAATAGACAGAGCTCACACATTATTTTAGTGCATGAAACAGAGTCGCAAATTTAAGGAAAGTGTTCATATATTTGTTTGTACAATTAAAAAAGATACTAGTGTAAAACATATGTTAATATATTGTATAACATGTGCTGTATTTGTTTTTTAGTTTTCTGGATTATCCGGATTTTCGATAATCCGGATCGGTTCCTGTCTCACTTAATCCGGGTAAACGCGGTTCTTGTGTAATGGAAAAATGTAACGAGAGGAATGGACAGTCACGTTTATATTTCGTAAATCTAGATAAGGCATTCGGGAGAGTACCGAGGAAAGTGATGTTCGTCGGGTTGTGTTATAGGATAAAGGGAAACTATGAAAAGCAATAGAAGACATATTTTTTGAAAGCAATTGGACTGATGTGAAGATTGTTGGTGGAATGAGTCTTGATTCAAGGGCGTTACAGGGGTTGGACAAAGCGGTATTCTTTCACCTTTGTTGAGTATAGTGTACATGGATCATCTACTGAATGGTATAAACTTAGAGGTAGCGATTCAGTTAATTTAAGTGGAAATGTGGTAAGCAGTTCGGCCTATGCTGGCGACTCGGTCTGAATGGCAGATTACGTAGAGAGCCTGCATCTAATAATTTGAACTTTAAAGACTTTGTAATGAGTATGATATGAAAATCTGCATTTTGAAGACTACAGTTATGTCACTAGGTAAGAGACCTGAGAGAAATGAATGTCAGGGTGGGGAAACATAACTGGAGCAGGTAGATCATGTCAAGAATTTAGGATGTGTGTTCTTTCAGGATGGTAGTACAGTAGGTGAGATTGACTTAAGGTGCAGCAATTATTGAGCAGTTTTTAATCAATATTCCGTAAGATAGCAGTCACCTCCTGGACGAAGCTATCATTACACCGGGTCTGTTTTTCATACACCCTTACTCTACGGAAGTGAGAGCTGTGTGGAATCAGGATATCTTATTCATAAGTTAGAAGTAAAATACAGTATATGAAGATAACCGGAATAATCACATGTACACACAGGAGGGAACTTGGAACGAGGAGATAAAGGTTAGGTAAGGAATGAATTCGACTGATGAAGCAGTACGCATAAACCAGATTCAGTGTTGAGATTATGTTAGGCGAATGGAGGAGGATATTTTACGTAGCGGAATAATGAATCTGAACATGGACTGCAAGATAAGTAGAGGGAGAATAGGGTCACGATGCTTGGACTCATTTTTGAAAGATTTAAATACCAGAGGTAAGGAACTAAGCGAGACCATAGGTTTAGTAACGAACAGGGGACTGCAAAGAGGTTTAATAAATTCACAGAGGCTTGCAGAGTGAACGTTGAAAGACATAATATTCTATAATGCTCTTGTATGTATGTATGTATGCATGTATTATTGCACCCGCTCACCTTCTCATCCGGGTACAGTATGTATGTATGTATGTATGTATAATGTGCTATGGCTAGGCGGGTGCAGCATAGAAAGAAAACACTCCGAACGTAGTGGATGACGTCTGCTGGACGTAAACGTAAACTTGAGGGCTGATATGTAGGATAGCTATTTTAGTTCATTTTTGAAAGTGATTGATTCTGATTTGTGACACGTTACTTACAGGTTTGATACTAAAGAGGAATGTGAAGAAAGGTGTCTCGGAAGGAGGGGACATGTGATGGCAGGACGGAGATACATGTAAGAAAGTCAGCAACACACAATTTGTATTGTTATCGTAATCATTATCAGGTCATAATCATCATCATCATCATCATAATTATGAGCGCCTAATTATTTGTTGACGTCGTTGATACTTCAAGGAAATTACGCCTGTTGGCAATGAGTGTTAAAGTGTTAATTCGGCGTTGTTTGACTGCATGTTCAGTTGTTTCGAGACGAGCATGTCGAAAATAAAATGACTATCAGTATGTTCGCCGATAGGGTAGGAGACTTGGAGGTGGCTTATATTACTTGATCACTACATGCTGGTAAAATATTTTGGTTCAGTTCAAAACCTCTTTGCTGATACAGACTAAAGGCATAAGATACTACTAGTGGATTTCTAATATTTACAATATATTTGTGCAAATAAGTATATCAGGGAATAACGAAATGCCTAAATTCATATATTCAACGACTGTATCCACTCAAGGGCAGATGGTGTTACAAGAAGAATATCTAAAGTTTCTCTTTCGTATACATTTTAATGAAACCCTTTTCTCAGGATTATAATAATACATAACTTTGGAAAACAGATGATCTTATTAAATAAAGCTTACTCAAGTGATGTTGAAACAGCAGCATTCCCTTGTGATAGACCTGTATATAGAAAACTTGAACATTGTTATATAACACACTGTACATAATTTTTAAAACTCCACCCCAAAAGAGTCAATTTTCGTTTCCTCAATTTCTTTTTCACGTTCACGCTGTAAATGATGATCCTTCAATCGGATAGGGATGTTAAGTCTGGAGCAGTCACCTTAGTGCTACTTGACCGGAGTAGGTCATTCATTAAATCTACGGTTCACTCTCACCCTTCCTCCTCCGCCCCCTCCTCCTCTTCCTCATCATCATCATCATCATCATCATCACTACACACTACATATCTTGCAGCCATGGCACAGTACACAGGAACACATACACTCGAATAATGATCTTCGACTGTGAGGCAAGCAGTAACTAACTCCTTTGCGGCCATCACTTCGTGTGCGTGTGTGTAGGGGTATTTGCACAGCAGTGTACTACTGCTTTGTACTGTGATGATAACTGACGCGATCGTGTGTGTATATTCATAACCCGAAAGGGACAAACTATACACTGATGTAAATCGAAGCCTCGGGGTTAGAAACCCTGTGTATTGAAAATATTAGGGAAGCTAAGGCTTCTGCTTCCCTGTGAAATTTTCAGAAGGGGTTACATCTCCCTTCCCAGCGGATCAAAGATTTGGAATGTGCAGTGTTTTGGCGTAGTAAATATGTAGAGCCATCGATCTCTTCATGTTGTAACATTCCTAAATACATCTATGTACATTTTAGACCGACCCAGTATCTGGTGAACAATTGAAGGTACCTTTCCAACTGAAATTATAGTCAATTTGTTCATCACAATGAAAGAAAAGAAAGCAACTTCAAATGTGATTTTGATACCTATATTTAAATTATGGTTATTCCTTGTCCAGCGATCTACCCCTCACGCTTCGACACCCTCTCTGCTCCGCTGAAATAGGAAATGTAACATGTTGTAATTTTATCACGGTTTTTGCCTCAACATGATTATTTTCTAACCATACGGTAGCCGTTTTACAGAGGGACACCCTTCCTGAAGCCAACGTTGTAAGCAAGTTTCTTTTAACTATTGCGTGTATCTGTGATTGTTGGTACTGGTTAAGGCAAACACAAACACTCCATGCCAGAGGAGTGAACCATGAACAGTTAAAATCTCCGGCACAGCCCAGAGTCGAAGGTGGCATTCTGGACCGAAGGACAGTACGCTGATCATTCAACCAAGGTATCAGACTCACACATAAGTATCTCGACCAACTTAATGGTTGGCAAGGGGGACAAATAACATGGGGGCTTGACAAAGTCCTGAGAGATTTGGAAGTGTCAGGAATCCGGGGCTGAAGAATTAGGGTTCTGGACAGGAAGTAATAGGCAGTTGTCATTCGAGAGGCCCGGGAGCTTCATGGACTGTAGCACCAGAAGCGTGAGAGAACGGAGAGTTGTTTACTTGCCAGTAAACCCGCCTACACCAGGCTGACATATTTGAATATCTATTGTATCTTCAAATAATAGTGGACTGAAAGAGGATCGTACCTATCGACCTGGTCTCAGAACGCCAGAGCTCAACTACCTGAGCTCCTCAAAAGAGCTGCGTCTGTCATGCCTTTTTTTTCAAATTACGAGTACGATATCCTAATTTCACGCAACTTTCACTCCCGTACAACAAATTCCGTATGGAAGCCGACCGATGTACCGTCGAGAACATTAGTATTTCGTGGCCAGAATTATTCATTTCAGGCAAGAAGTCAGCACAGCCCAGTACCTGCTTACACATTCTCTCTCATTGGTCACATCCATTAGACTCGTAACACATGCACACATCTGAAGAGTGAAAGGGGAGAAGGAAAGAAGGAAACAGTGAAGTACGGGATATTTGCAAAAACGAAGAACGCGGATGGGAAGGTACTTGCTCCCCGCCTGCTCGCACGCCCACCATCGTTGCTTGACAACGATGAGGGAGGGGAACGACTGGAGTCCTTGAAGGCAACACATGTACTGTGTTTATCAACACACTGAGGATCAAATTCTCGAATTTCTTTGTAATTCTTGTGTGCTATGGCTGGCTGAAATGATAGCGGTCTCTACCACGATTTCATTATCATCGTGCTCAACCACTGTAAGTAAGAATGACCCATATTTTTCATCATTCATCATTAAATTAATCTAATTTAATACTCATGAAGACACTGTCAAAGGAAGAATCAATATAGCCGGGCTGAGTGGCTCAGACGGTTGAGGCGCTGGCAATCTGACTCCAACTTGGCAGGTTCAACCCTGGCTCAGTCCGGTGGTATTTGAAGGTGCTCAAATACGTCAGCCTCGTGTCGGTAGATTTACTGGCACGTAAAAGAACTCCTGCGGGACTAAATTCTGGCACCCCGGCGTCTCCGAAAACCGTAAAAGTAGTTAGTGGGACGTATAGTAAATAACATTGTTATTATAATCTATATACTGCTACTTTGCACTAAAATATACACCGATATCAAATTTGAACGCAAGAAATTACGATGAAAGAAGGCACCCGTTTCATGTAAAGATTTAAGGTCTACCCTTTTACTGAAATGTTATACAATTCGTTTTCCGTAATATAATTATTGGAAATTAGATAGCAATCCAAAGCGATAAATGACGTATAAAACTACAAGGCAGAAAGAGTGCTTACATTTAAAGGACATGTAAATGAAGAATATTATTCACAATCCAAAAAATAATGATAGGTAATAATACAAATAAGATATACTCATAATATCTCAGCAAAACGTCTTAAAAGGACCAAAGGAGTGCATTTTGTAAGAAAAAAGTAAATAAATAAAATGAACGCTGCCTGTACACGAAATTAATTGTAGTTGTATAGTCTTAAACAGTGAACTAGCTTTCCATAAAAATAATAATTTGATATCAATTCAAATGATCGGAAGAAAATAATTAGGGGAAAACGGAAATAAATGTTCTTCATTACTTTGTAAATAGCAAAGGTGATTGGGATACAGTTCATGTGGAGTTATTGTCAACGCTGATAGGACATTTAAATGCCACACGCATTGGGGTGGGATTAGATCGAGCACATTCTTACACAAGTAAATTACAGTTAATTAATTGTTTTCCTTATTTAGGAGAAGCCAGTGTAGCCAGAATATATAAGCACAGAAACATCTTGAGCATTTCCCGAGGAAATTTCTGAGTGCGTAGCGGGACAGGCCACACCTCCTGGGCGACTAACATATGTGACGTTGGCTTGGTTACTTCTTCATCCTCAGGGTTGGCGAAGATCTTGGCCCAAACGTTACCTGTTTCTTTTTACACCCAGAATTCTTGCGATCGCGATTGTACATGTACTTTCAAATGGGATCTCAGGTACTTGTTATATAACACCACTGCTCTAAACCGACTGCATTAACTTGATTAAATTTTTATAGGTAGCATCGTAAAAGTATTTGTGTGGCAGAAGTCAGTCGCCAGACTTTGACGTATTTCAGTACTTTCAGTATCATCAAACAGCACTGAACTCACCAATGCAGACTGTTGGTATAATATATATTATATTAAGATACAATACAAAAATCCACGGATTACATAACAGCTCATCCAGTTATTGTTATTTTAGAATAGTCTGGCTCTTACTGAAATTCTACGTATATGAATAGTTGTTATTCTGTACCTTTCATAATACTGTAGTTCCTTTTATACTTCGAATAATAAGAATTGAATACAACAGCCTTATTGTAAATACTTTGAACATAGGAAATTCTAAGTAAAGATTTCGCAATTTCTATGTTCTTGTTTCAGATATGATGAGGATTGAAGTTTGACCGCTCCAAATAATCACCTAAGGATAACAATTCTACCCTACACAGCTATCATAAAACGTATGTGTTTTCTTCAGCCACTACTTTTAAGATATAATGTGTGAAAGAACTGTAATTGCATACGAAATATGAATAAAGATTATAAACTAACTAACTGAAAAATCTCATCACTTGACCATGTGTATTAAAAGGGCGTGGGATAGACTACACTAGGTACCCTTACTTTCGATATTGCTCTCGTTATGATCACGCAGATACGGAAATGAAATGAAATGAAGAAATGAAAATGTATTTACATACATAGAAGGCTGTATATAACGCAGTGGCAAAATTCATAGAACGCAATATTTAATAAATTAACAAGTACAATTTAATTACTTTTGTTCAATGTAGTCTCACGCTAAGTCAGGTCGTTCTCTGCTGATGAGTGCAACGGACTACACAACTGTACGGAGTATAGATGTCAGATCAGGAAATTCAGAAACTTCAGAAACAGGCCGACGTCACAAGGACGCATGTCTGGTAAGTACGCAGGGTGTTCAAAGAAATTTCTTTGCCATCGTTGCAGTAAGATCTTGACATTGTTTGTGACGTGAAAACGTGCGTTGTTATGCAACGCTGATCCTATCGCAATAAACATGCGTGTTTCTTCAGCATAGCCGGTCGTAAATTTCGCTCCAATATGGGCAGTAGTAGTCATTTTTGACGCTTTGTCTCTCCGGCACACCTTAATTTGTCGTATGTCACAAGCAGCATAAGCTTTACCCGGCTCTATTCCTGTCGAAATTTCTGCAGAATTGGCGAACATTGATGACGCCATTCATTCGTTTGACGCTTTATTGCGCGATCCTAGGCTCGTGCCTCCATCTCATCAATGGCGACAGTACGCTGCAGAAATGCGTCTTTTTCGTTGCAGTACCTGTTTGCGTGGATGCCAGCTAGTGCGTACCGGCACCATTTATCCACGTCGGTAAGTTGATGCGGAACAAAACGGAACGCAATTTCCCCCCATGCTAAGAGATTTCGTCAGTATGTTCCACACCGGTTCATGACTGAAACGAATCTCTGCTGATAATTCTCGTACAGTCCATGGATGGTCTACGCAAACGAGACAACTCACGATGTAAATCTAATGTTGAGGAGTACAAGGCCGCCCTGTGCGGTGCAAATCCTCAGTCTCATTCCGACCGGTACGATTCGCCTTGACACTCCGTGCAACTCTCTTATGTGATAATGTATTCTTGCCACAGGATTAACGTAATCCTCGATATCATTCTGATGCACTTTTGCCATTGGAAACCTCGATTTTAATCCACGAACCATTTAGCGGTCAGTATAAGAACATCATTGGTATGTCACCTACGGACTTCACATATCAACTAACCTCGATTTAAAGGCATATTACGAGTAATAAATTTGATTAGGATTCTTCGGGACAAACGCCAAGTCAAGCTGACAGCTGCCATCTTTAAAGAAGAAAGCATCGCTAACCTCAGTGCTGCCATCTTTATGGCACTAAACCTCATAGCTACCACCTTAGGCACATGGTAACGGGCAATTTGAAATTCCATGTGCTTTTCTGCCAGCTGTCAGCTGCCATCTTTAAACAAGCGAGCATCGTGATCGCATCTTGTCGGGGCAAAGTCTTCATGGATGTTACCTTATGCACGTGGGCGCGCGAAATTTGAAATTCCACGGCTTTTATCTCAGACTCACCAAAGTACATGGTTGCGCTTTGCTGATTTCGGGGGGGGGGGTGTATAGGGGGTTTTAAAGAGGTAGTCTTCTTTCCCCTATCTCCCCCTACGAAAAATCAGGGGCGGGTGAGTGTGAGATGTTCCCTCTCTCTCTCTCTCTCTCTCTCTCTCTCTCTCTCTCTGTCTCCCTCTCTCCCTAGAGGTCCAACGTCGTAATGATGTGTCCTCTACAAAAAAATATTGCCCTAGGGGCTAGTGCACGGCCGCCTCTTTTGAGGCAAGCAAGGGGCACTTTCTCTTACACTCGTATTTATACCTACGTTATTATTATTTCGTATGGCAAAACAAGGATACATTATAAGTACATATAAATACATATTTCTTAAATAAGTATGTGATTTACAAGTCAGCATTCAAAACTTAATGTCCAGACTTTTCAGCCAGTCCACTGCTTCTGCAGAGGCACTATGTAATTCTTTAATGGATTCATTGAATCTTCTTTTTGGACAGTCCATAACAACGGGCTGGATGGTCTGAGACACATTATCACAGTCGCAGAATGGGTCTTCAGATTTTCCCCACTTGTGAAGCCAGAATTTACACCTTCCATGGTTTGTTCTGATTCTGTTTAGAGATGTCCATTCCCTTCTCGGTAAGTTGAAACCAGGAGGAGCTCTACAAGGATGGTGGATTAAACCCAGGTGGTCAGGATTTGAAGAGGTCCATTCTTCTCGCCAGATCTCATCAGCATCAAAATGTGTTTCCAGGAGCTTCTCGCCTAACTTCCATGATGGGTTTCTGGACTTTAATCTCTTCGGTTTCTGAGGGTTGCAGTCCTGATGTAAGGGCAGTTGAGGGTTACTGCGACATTTCTGCCATTCTCTTACTAGAGCCAGTTCTCTTCGTATGTGAGGGGGATGGATGTTGGATAAAACGCGTAACCATTTTAGGGGTGTCGATTTGATGGTGCCTGATATTGTCCTCATGGTATCATTCAGTTGTGTATCAACTTTTGAAGTATATACACTGTTATGCCACACAGGGCAGCAGTATTCTGCAACTGGATAGATCAAGGCAAGAGCTGATGTTCGTAGTACTGTCGCATTTGCTCCCCATCCTGTTCCATTGAGCTTGTGTAATATGTTGTTCCTTGTTTTTATCTTGGCTGCAGTGTTAGAGAGATGTTGCTTATATGAAAGTGTCCGATCCATTGTGACGCCCAGATATTTTGAATATAGGTTATACTTATGTTTTTGGCCTTTGAATTCGACTTGAGGTACATAGTTGGCTTTTTGGTTGTCTAGGTGGAGACAAGCGTTGCTTTACGTCCGTAGGTATAACCTTAAATTACCCTACACGTGTCTCCTGGGTGGTGCTAAGTAAGCAACGAAATTGGCTGCTGGACCTTAAGCTCTGCTTAACGGATATCCCAGCAATTAGAGGACACATTTAGCTTCGACTATAATCACAGAAAAGTATACCTACGTTGAGTGGGTGGGAGAGAATGCGTAGATCAGCATGTGTGCGCGTGCAGTTCGATGAGGGGTCGTGGAGGTGTGTGCGTACACAGCGATTGTCGCACGCTCTGGCGGAGGAAGTTTAGTACTATAGTCGATGCATTCATAATCGATAGGTGCGCGCGCGCACTTGCGATTGTCGTACGCTGTGACGGAAGAAGTTTGGTACGATAGTCGATGCATGCATCATCGGTAGGTGATGCGTACACGCTCTAGCGTTAGAAAATAATAAACTTACTATTGCTATGTTCACAAGATTTTTAAACATCGCTATTCTTAATGTGGCTATTTCGACAGATTCTAACCTTATTGCTGCAATGTTAAATACTCGATGTCGGTACCTACAACACGTGTTCATATCACTAATTGCTGCTGTGTTCAGATAATGTTTACTGGTTAGCAGGGGATACCTTTGTTCTAAGAAGGTGGATTTGAACACAGACATAATATATCGCCTACTGCAATGCTAACAAGACTAGAATTCTGAACAGCTTGCGCAAGATGGTGGCTGTACATAGGCTGTTATAACCTCCTTTTTTCCTCCTCCGCCTTCTCTTCCCGCTCTGTCAAGGCATAGTTTTATGTCTCTGTCGAACATGCATTTCTATAACAACGCGATCTTATGCATAAGGAAGTGCACATACTGCGTAGCTATCTCGCTCAGTAAACTATAATTTACGAAATATTAATACAGCAAAAATCCAAATTCAATGATTTGCCTAATGTGAGAATCATAAACCGCGGAAACACATAGTGCTCCTACCGTGTAGCCAACTCGCTCGGTAAACGATAATTAACAAAATATGAATACAGCAAAACTATAACTTCAGTGATTTGCTAAGTGTAAAAATCAGGAACTACGGAAACACACAGTGGATATATTGCGTAGCCAACTCACTCGGTAAACGATAATTTACAAAATATGAATACAGCAAAAGTACAACTACTATGATTTGCCTAATGTCAAAATCATAAACTACGGAAACACATAGCGCACATACCGTGTAGCCAACTCGCTCGGTAAACGACAATTTACAAAATATGAATACAGGTAACGTACTTCTATCACTTGCGTAGTGCGATAATCAAGAACCGCGGACACACAGCGCACATACCGTTTAGCTAACCCGCTCGTTAAACGATAATTTACAAAATATTAATGCAGGTAACGTAGGCCTACAACTTCTATAATCTGCTAAGTACGAAAATCAGAAACTAGGAAAAAACACACATTACACATAGCGCACAGCTATCACGCTCAGTGATTGCAAGTTTGCAAAATATGAATACTTCACAACGTGAGTTTTCGAGCAGAACACTGATATACGCATACACATCACTCCTTTTTTCGAAGAGCAGAACACACGGACAAGAATGTTGCGAGATAGCACTTACACACGAATTTTAATTTACTCTACACACACAGATATATGAATTACCTAGGATACTTACATGTGACAAATGGGGTGGAGGAAAAAGATTAAATCCTAATTTTTTGTATTTATGTAAGTATGTATGCATGTAGTCTGCTCCAAGTTATCAGGGCAAATGAGAATAGTACTGTGAGTTTCTGCTACTGCTTGCGAAAACGCGAACGGAAGTCACGTTGCAACTCAGCAAAAATACACACCACCTTATTCGCGCATAGTCAAGTAAGACACACACATTTAGTTTGAAATAAAATGATGGATACTGCGATTCAAATCGCGGTGATTTAATGTCCTGTTACTTGATATACCTTAGGTGTTAGGAAGGGCATCCGGCCGTAAACAGGTTCTTATGTTTCTAATAATTACATCTTAGCGTTGTTGTCAGGAAGACTATCCGGCAATACAACAGTATCTTTGATTCTGGCTAAGAGCTCCTACAACAAACAGGGCACGAACCTGAGTGTGGCTAACTCACGCTCTTAATTTAAGAGCCTCTAGTGCACCTCTTAGTCGCATCTTACGGCAGGGAGGGGATGTTTTAAGGACAGGAAAGGGCTAGCAGCGGGACGAAGCGGCCGTGGACTTAATTAAGGCCCTGCCCCAGCATTTGCATGGTGTGAAAATGGGAATCTACGGAAACTATTTTTTACAAGGTTGACGACAGTGTAGTTCGAACCCGCTAACTGCCGAATACTGGATACTGGCCGCACTTAAGTGTAATGCATACAGGTACAAATTTCTAGCTATGTGAAAAAACTACCTCGCGCTTATTTAGTGATGCCTAGGCTATCATAGCAGAGCTCGTCGTTGTCAGGAGAACTATCCGGCGGTAAAACAGTATCACTGATTCTGGCTAAAAGTTCATACAACAAACAGGGCACGAACCCCGAGAGGGGTCGCTAACTTACACCTTCAAGTTAAGAGCTGCTAGGGCTCCTTCTTACGGCAGGCAGGGGATACCGTAGGTGTTAACTGGAGCCCTTGGATCCTCTCTTAGTCACCTGTTACGGGAGGCAGGGCGATACCGTAGGTGATATTCTACCGCCCGTACCGATAGAGGGATTTTCATTAAGATAATGTCCAGATAGAGGAGAAGACTAATGCTAAACAAGTATTAAAATTTACATATGCTAACAATGACATTTACAATAAGATACAAAAGAAATCTAGAAAAGCAACTGGAATTGATAAGATTTCTGGGGATATACTAAAGACAATGGGTTGGGATATAGTACCATACCTGAAGTACTTATTTGATTATTGTTTGGTAGAAGGTGCTACGCAAGATGAAGAGTTGCTATAGTAGCCCCCGTGTATAAAGAAAAGGGTGATAGACATAAAGCTGAAAATTACCGGACAGTAAGTTTTACGTGCATTGTATGTCAGCTTTGGGAAGGCATTCTTTCTGATTGTGTTAGGCATGTTTGCGAAATTAATAACTGGTTCGCTAGAAGGCAGTTCGGTTTTACGAAAGGTTATTCCACTGAAGCTCAACTTGTAGGATTCCAGCAAGATATAGCAGGTATCTTGGATTCAGGAGGTCAAATGGACTGTATCGCGATTGACTTGTCTAAAGCATTTGATAGGGTGGATCTTGGGAGACTACTGGCAAAAATGAGTGCAATTGGACTAGACAAAAGAGTGACTGAATGCGTGGCTTTATTTCTAGAAATTAGATCTCAGAAAATTAGAGTAGGCGAAGCTTTACCTGACCCTGTACTAATTAAGGGAATTCCTCACGGCAGTATTATTGGACCGTTATGTTTTCTTATAATTATAAATGATATGAGTAAAGGAGTGGAATCAGAGGTAAGGCTTTTGCGGATGATGTTATTCTGCATCGAGTAATAAATAAGTTACAAGATTGTGAGCATCTGCAACGTGACATCAATAATGTTGTGACATGGAGAGCAGGCAATGATATGTTGATAAACGGGGTTAAAGGTCAGATTGTGAGTTTCACAAATAGGAAAAGTCATCTGAGGTTCACTTACTGCTTGATGGGGTAAGAGCTACTTTTTGGGATCATTGTAAGTATCTAGGTGTTAATATAAGGAAAGATTTCATTAGGGTGATGACATAAATGGGACCGTAAATAAAGGGTACAGATCTCTGCACATGGTTATGCGGGTGTTTAGGGGGTTGTAGTAACGATGTAAAGGAAAGGGCATATAAGTTTCTGGTAAGACCCAAACTAGAGTATGGGACCCTCACCAGGATTACCTGATTCAAGAAGCGGAAAAAATCCTAAGAAAAGCAGCCCGATTTGTTCTGGGTGATTTCCGACAAAAGAGTGGCGTTAAAAATGTTGCAAAATTTGGGCTGGGAAGAATTGGAAGAAAGAAGACGGGCTGCTCGAATAAGTGGTATGTTCCGAGCTGTCAGCGGAGAGATGGCGTGGAATGACATTAGTAGACGAATAAGTTTGAGTGGCGTTTATAAAAGTAGGAAGGATCACAATATGAAGATAAAGTTGAAATTCGAGAGGACAAACTGGGGCAAATATTCATTTATAGGAAGGGGAGGTAGAGATTGGAATAACTTACCAAGGGAGATGTTCAATAAATTTCCAATTTCTTTGAAATCATTCAGGAAAAGGTTAGGAAAACAACGGATAGGGAACCTGCCACCTGGGCGACTCTCCTAAATGTAGATCAGGATTGATTGATTGATTGATTGATTGATTGATTGATTGATTGATTCTAATATATAAATGATTTTTATTTTTGTTTAGCATTCGTTATGACATTATTTAATGTAATTATTTATTTTTCTGATACAGCACGTTAGTGATGATAGTGGTGATTATTGTTTTAAGAGGAATTACAACTATGCGATGTTACGGGCTCCCAAAATTACGCTATTATGTTCATCTGTCGCCTTACCTTTTTGCCTACTTCATCGCCTTGCTGTTCTCAACATTTCTACTGGCATCACTGTACTCAGTCTCCTCATCCGCCTCGTCTACGACTGCCTACTCGTCCTGCTGCCTGCTCTGCACTTGATTACGTCACCTGATTCCAGTATGTTCTGGGCCTCGCTTCGCTACGGTATATAAACTCGCCGTATCCATCAAATTAGCAGTCAGGTATTCTCTGTGAATATAAGCGGCGGGAGCAGGCAACATTTCGCACGGCTGTCCCGTGGCGATTTTTTAATTCTTATTTAATTCTAGGAGACTTCTCTTCTTCACTGTGCTGGGTGAGCAGACTTAAAATCATATTATTCTGACTTCTTAAAAACTTTGGCTTCTTACGCCCTAACTTACTTTTCCTTTTCGAACTCTGGCCCATGCTGGGTATATCAAGAAGTTTGGGATAGTCTTTTTCTGCACTACAGTGTTTGTGATATTTCTGCAAGGACTTGTACTTGGGCCGACATCGTTCTCTGTTACTAACTTTCTGTACTTCCTGTGTGCGTGTGACTTCAAAGGAAAACAGAGACAGCAGCCTGATTTTTCCCTACTTCCATCCATGCCATTCACGCCAATTCTTTTCCTATTCCCAGTCTTTTTCTTCCCTTATTTTAATTCATATGCTTCGATTTGTAAAAGTGGCCAATACTCATTTCAAAACAATTGGTATCTGGTGTGTGATTCGTCGTACCTGTTCTCTCTTTAAATGTTTCAGGATTACTCTTAGTTTCCTTCTTTAACTGCGATAATATTATTCTATTCTGATTCGGAACTGCTTATTATTCCAGGAGTGTGTTCCTCGAGTGTAAAAATATGTTTTTTTCCCAGTTATCAGGTTATTACCCACGTCTAGCCTCGGTCTGAAACATCGCCCTTTGAAAATTATTTGTGTAACTATGACACTTTAAAAATTCCAGTCAAATGAATCTGTTTTTGTAACTCGATTTTTACTACTGTGTGAAATTTACTTGGTTGTATTACGTTTTCCCTTTGGTCATGTTACTAATACATCTTGTGGTTTGAACATTGCGGTTTTGACGTGTACTTTACTTCCCCACTTTCCCTATTCTCATGTACCTACCGCGATGTACCTCCTGGGCACAGGTCCAGACAATCACTGCGCGAACTCTGCTGGAGTCTAGTTGTTTATTTTGATTTATAACGCTTCGTTCTATTTCCTTCGTCGCTTGGTGCTCGAGTTCCCGTACTTTATATATGCTACATGACTGGTGTTCTCTATAAGGCGTGACCTTGACCTCAGCGCTTCTGGTATCTGAGCACATACTGATTTATGACTGGGCCTTTTCATTTACCTATGCATTCGCATACGTTTATTGTAAGAATAAAATATCGTAACAAATGATTCGTAACAAGTGATAGCAGAATATTTTTCTTTTTGACTCGTTTTTTACTACACTTAATCTGTACTTCTCTTTACATATTCATTTTTTCTAGTTCTCTTTATCCTCAAAGATGGCATGTTTTTCTGATAATTTTCCGTTAGGGGAAGATTCTACCTCATTACCTTCCCCATTATCCCATAATTTGTCTTTGCCTTACCCTCCTATTCGTGATTTAATTTCTTTTTCTAGTTCTACTTCTCCTTCCATTTACCCATCATCTACCAGTTATACACCTGACCTTTTAACCGAAGATGTAAAACCTTCTTTTCAACAGTATTCTACGGCTCCGTCCCCACCTGCGTATTCTGCTCCTCCCGTACCTCAAAATGCTTCAGTTGACAGTTCACTCAATATACAGATTATTAAGCAATCATTACTTCAAGTTCCTCAATTACAGGCAACAGACCCTCGTAGCCTAACCCTCTGGCTTTCTTCGATTCGAAAATTTTTAAATATTCGCTTCCTTTCCGCAATTCATTTCCCTCTTACCTGCTAAGACTACTGGCTTTTTTTAGACCTTTTGGTTAGATAATATGTCCAATTTTTCTAATTGGTATGAATTAAGGCATGCCATTCATAATTATTTTTTACCACTTGAAGTCCGCTATAAGCTGAGTACCGAGTTCATTCGACGTCATCAATTGCCCACTGTACCAGCACATGCTTATCTAGATTCAATCATCACCTATAGTGATGTTCTCAATATTGCTTATAATACTTCGGAATTAATTTCCATTGTACAAAATGGAAAGGCATTATTGTACCGTTCCCGTCTAAAATGCAGTCTACCGGCGCCATTCGGAGAGCTGCGTGTTCGGTTTGAAAAAAATATGATCAGGGCAAAAATAAATTAGAAATCTCAGGATAAAATATACCATAGGTGTGTGAACGGGAAAGTGTAATGTAATTCCGAAGTAAAATTCAAAATATAGGGTAAGATGAATTTATTATAAGAGAAAACATTATTGACAATCGAAAATAAACAAATTAATATGTAAACGATAAAAAATTATGGCTCCAATAAATGCCGGAAAGTTCAATATGTGCCGTGCACATAATTAGCACAATTCTTTTACATGTTACAAAAGGACGGGCAATGTCCCGTTTTTTAAATTTAAAAAATATTTACAAAGTAAAAAACAGCCTGGGGAAGAATGCACATTTCGCATTGAGTCAACGCTGTTAAGTTCATCTTATCGAATCCTGACGGATGTCGTTCAATGTACGGTTATAGGTCATACCGCGACAGAATAAAATTATGCTAAATCCGATCCATAATCAAAAATTATATATACAACACTTATCAACAAATCAATGTTTCAGGGTCCTAACTTGTAGCTACACTGAATTTACTAACAGACAACTCTGTTACAAATTGAATGGCTTGAAAGCCTACTTCCCAGTAAAATGAGCTCCGAACTCATATTTAAGAACAAGTCTTTATCAACGATGACAATGACATGATCAGCAATAAAACATGTATCACAGTTCAATAAAAACAAAACACTTCAAAGAAACCTGTAAAATTCATGCAAATAAAATAAACAAAACAACTGTGTATCCGTTATCTGAAATACAAGCAATAAAATGCTAAACTCCTTCATATTAAAAAGAACACGGAACTCTTGGCTCAGCTGCCCATGTGTTGGTCTTTCCCTTGACACGCTGCATTATAACTCCAGTGACACTACTAATAACCCAGCTATGAAGCATCCTGCCTCGCAAGAAAAAGAAACTAACTCATTGGATTGGTACTTCCTGCCTGAGAAATTCTAATATACCTGGGGACATAAATTAACACTGCCATTCACTTCTCTGTTCATTAAACTAACACAAGGCCTCAAACTCAACTTAAGGCATCAATACACATGCATATGGCCTTAAATACATATTCCAATTTAATACGGCTATGATACGACATACGGCACATCTGGCCTAACACTTCGGAGTCCATGAGTTCGACTCTTATAGGATCAATGAACATTCAAGGCAAATCAAGCCTCTCTCGCTTAACATGCAGCTAACAACATTATACTCCCCTTTTTATATACCAAGAACCCACGTCCTGTATTAACACACATTGTAATCTCAGTATCTGGCTAATCTTGCCTTTTTCTGGTAAATTCAAAACAAAATACCAATTAGCTAGTCTTCTTTGCCGATCTAAAAGATACTAGTTCAACGGTGCATTTTAACGCTGGTTACAACTGCCATCCACTCCTATAAACATGCTACATGCTTTTAAAAAAGAATGTTCCCTACTGAAATTTATCCCAAAATAAGCTTTAGGCTGTGCAGCCTTCTTAATAAAAGAGTCTAGATCTTGTTACAAAAGAAATTGGAATACATAGTTACCACTTGACATACATATCCTCATCTACACCTAAACATTTCCCTCTTTCCCATCTAATAAAAAGGAAATAAAATAATATGTAAGAAACAGGGTTTAAACATGCATCTTCCCTGAAACATGACATTAATTTATAATAAGAAAACATAGCTCAGCCACAAAAGGACTGACATTTATAGCTAAATTACTATATGATCGAATTAGCCTAATTTCTTCTATCTAAACATGCCTAGAAGGTTTTAAAATGAACTTATCTGTTTGTCTCAGCTTCTTCATGGTTCCAGGCCGCTGTGTCTGCAAAATGATGCCATTATAGCAACAAACTGCATGGCGTTACCAAATAAACTGCACGTCCTTTCTTCTTCCATCATCTTTTAAATGTGGTGCTTCGCACACACCATTAAACTGAACCGAAACGATAACGACGATTCGCACACGTTCTTCACGTTACCGGACGTGTACCGATCACGATATTTGCACTATACATATGCAAATAACATATACGGGTTTGTAAATATCGATAGTAACTATCGTCTTAGTTATATTCAATCGCGTGCCACAACCGCACTATGGCAAAATGCATCATCATACGTGATCTTATATATATATATATATATACTAGCAAGATACCCGTGCTTCGCTACGGTATTATACTGAAATTTAGAATTGAATGCTTATTGTTTTATGACTAATCCGCAGAAATTAGCGATCTGACTCGTTTTCTGAGAGAATCCGCCAAAATTCGTGATCTGGCTCGTTTTCTAACAGATTATGGCAAGTTTACTTCCATTTTTCAATCTTTTTTTCCAGCAATCGATTTCGTACTTCCCGAGCTAAGGCCAGGTATTCCACCCGGTCAGTTGGGTCCCTAAATCTTTGCCATCTCTTCCTATAAGAATTTTTAATATGGATCAAATCCTTCAGGAGGTCCAGCGTGGTGTCGTCTTGGGTGCCTTGGCGGTACTGAACGCGCGGCCGGACTGCAATCGTAGTCATTACCCGTCCAGGACCCGTTTCCAGCGCAGTCCGCACATTTGACGACGGTCCAGAACATTATTATTATTATTATTATTATTATTATTATTATTATAGATGTTCTGGACCCCACATCAAGATGCAAGACCGCTACTTGCCGGTAAATTACATCTGCTGCCATTGTCATTCTTGAGAATGTGACCAGCACCATTGTCGCGCGTAGGCAAGTGTGCGGGATTTCTGGCCATACGAATGACATACTTCCGTGCATTATTGACATTATTATGGGGGCAAAAAACTGGACGGTCAATCTCAATCCTATCGTTTATTTCAAATGTGTTTAAATTTTTATTTATATGCCAGGAGAATCTACTGTAATCTAAGAACGTTCTTCAAAGGAAAAGATGGCTCTTGAAAACGAATCCAGAAAAGATTAAAAATGATAGGTTTATGATCAGAATAAGTACATCGAAAATCTACAGCCTGTTTCCAGTCATTCGACAGGATCAGGAATGGAATGAATAAAGCCCCCATCTAGCGGTGACAATAGGAATTGTGCCGGCAGCCGAAACCTGTCGCACTCCTCTGCGGCAATGATTAGTGGATGACAAATGAAATGATATTGGACAGTGTTGCTGGAATGAATGATGACAGGGAAAACCGGAGTATCCGGGGAAAAACCTGTCCCGCCTCCGTTTTGTCCTGCACGAATGTCACATGGAGGGACCGGGATTTGAACCACGGCACCCAGCTGTGAGAGGCCGGCGCGCTGCCGCCTGAGTAACGGAGGCTCCTTACAAATACATTGTGAACAGTAAAATCAATTGGTCTCACCTACTTTTGCACCCCACCGCTGTAAATTTTATTTACCCCCCCCGCAAAAAAAACTAAAAGAAGACGTGTTCCTTTATGTTTAAAGGAGATTCCAAACACCATTGTTTACGTCTATTACCTTCAGTTTTGAGATTAAAATAATTAACTTTTTTCACTTTCACACTCCCCACCCGGCAAAAAATCCTTGTTCCTTTAATAGTAAAGGATCTTCTAAATACCAATCATCACGACTGCAACTCTGTAACTTCTTGAGTTTTTGATTTATGTGTCCTCATGAATGGAATTCAACTCCTTTTCGCTCCCGCCCCCCAAGATGATTTTCCCCCCAAACACGTTTATCTTTGTTTTTAAAGGAGATCCAAATAACAATTTTCACGTCTGTAGGCCCTAACAACTTTAATTTTTAATAGATATAAGTATTCTCACACAATTAAATCAATTAACTTTTCAATCCTTTCTCCTCCCCCCCCCCTCGTTCATGGATTTTCCGAGAATACGTGTTTCTTTACTTTTAAAGCAGATTCCAAATATCAAATTTCACGTCTGTAACATCTTCATTTTTGAGATAACTGTAGCCTAATTAAAAGAATTCAACACCATTTTCAGTCACCTTTACCCCCCCCCCCTTCCGCCCAAGTGGTATTTCCGAAAACTAAAAATACTCATTTATTTATTTTTAATAGAGATAAAAAATACCATTTTTCACTTCTGTAACATGCTCAGTTTTTGAGATATACTATATAAATTCTCATTTTATAATTTCACCCACTTTTTAGCTCCCCTTAAGAGGAGTTTCCAAAAACAAATCACCTATGTTTCTTCACATTTACAGGAGATTCCAAATACCACTTTTTACGTCTGTAACATTCTACGTTTCTCTGATATACTGTAGATATAGTCTTTCAAAACAATTCACGCCAATATGTCACTCCTGTTTAACCGCCATTAATTGGAATTTCGAAAAACAAAAAATACGCGTTTCTTTATTTTTAAAGGAGATCCCACATACATATTTTCAGTTTTGTAATATCTTCAGTTTCTGAGATATATGTATCCTCATTAAAGGCATTCAACCAATTATTCACCCCTTTACACCCCTTCTATTCGGATTTACAGAAAACAAAAAATACGTGTTCGTTTATTTTTAAAGGAGATTCTAAATATCAATTTTTACATGTGCAAACTTTTAAAGTTTTGAGATATAGACACATTCATTTTAAAAATTCACACCCCCCCTTTCCCCCCATTAATTGGATTTTCCAAAAACAAAAAAATACGTGCTTCTTTATTTTTAAAAGAGATTAAAAGTACAAATTTTCAGGTCTGTAATATCTTCAGTTTCTGAGATATAAGTACCGGTATCCTGATTAAAGGCATTCAACCGCTTTTTTCACCCTTTTTCACCCGTTCTATTGGGATTTTCTGAAAACAAAGAAAAGTGTTTCTTTATTTTTAATGACGATTCTAAACGCCAAATTTTACATCTGTAAACTTTCAAAGTTTGGAGATATAGATACACTCATTTTAAAAATTCACCCCCTTTTCACCACTCGATTAAATGGATTTTCCAAAAACAAAAAATACGTGTTTCTTTATTTTAAATGGAGATCCAAAACACCAATTTTCATGTCCGTAATATCTTCAGTTTCTGAGATATATGTATCATCATTAAATGCGTTCAACCCTTTTTCACCCCTTTCCACTCCTCCTAATGGGATTTTCGGAAAACAAAAAATACATGTTTCTTTATTTTTGATGAAGATTCTAAATACCAGTTTTTACATCTGTAAAGTTTCAAATTTTTGAGTTATAGATACACTCATTTTAAAAATTCACCCCCCTTTTCCCCTCCTATTAATTGGATTTTCCAAAAACAAAAAATGCGTGTGTCTTTATTTTTAAAAGAGATCAGAAGTACCAATTTTCAGGTCTGTAATATCTTCAGTTTCTGAGATATAAGTACCGGTATCCTGATTAAAGGCACGCCCCGCACGCCACGTCAACCGCCATTCTTCAGCATGTGCAAGACACCCTGGCTGTTCCAATATCGACCAGAACAATTTCCCGTCGATTGGTTGAAGGAGGCCTGCACTCCCGGCGTCCGCTCAGAAGACTACCATTGACTCCACAGCATAGACGTGCACGCCTGGCATGGTGCCGGGCTAGAGCGACTTGGATGAGGGAATGGCGGAATGTCTTTGTTGTAGTCTTATATTAAATTTTTGGGGCTCAAGGCCCAGTATTATGTACCTGTTTCACAGCCTGAGGCTATCTTGAGCTTTAAACTATATATTTCTATATTAATTGTACGTGTTAACACGCTAAGGAAAAACCCACTAAGGGGATTGCATTTACAATAAATGTGTTTATTTACTGAATGGTAAGCTATCTTAAACCAGGCCCGGGGCGGTGCGCTTTTCCCCTTCCCTTCCCTTCCCTTGTGTCTGAATGTTAGTGAGACTACGCATCGGTACAGTGTGGTAGCCCCGAGCGTGTTCTCCGATGAGTCACGCTTCTGTTCTGTCAGTGATAGTCACCGCAGACGAGTGTGGCGTCGGCGTGGAGAAAGGTCAAATCCGGCAGTAACTGTGGAGCGCCCTACCGCTAGACAACGCGGCATCATGGTTAGGAGCGCTATTGCGTATGATTCCACGTCACCTCTAGTGCGTATTCAAGGCACGTTAAATGCCCACCGCTACGTGCAGCATGTGCTGCGGCCGGTGGCACTCCCGTACCTTCAGGGGCTGCCCAATGCTCTGTTTCAGCAGGATAATGTCCGCCCACACACTGCTCGCATCGCCCAATAGGCTCTACGAGGTGTACAGATGCTTCCGTGGCCAGCGTACTCTCCGGATCTCTCACCAATAGAACACGTGTGAGATCTCATTGGACGCCGTTTGCAAACTCTGCCCCAGCCTCGTACGGACGACCAACTGTGGCAAATGGTTGACAGAGAATGGAGAACCATCCCTCAGGACACCATCCGCACTCTTATTGACTCTGTACCTCGACGTGTTTCTGCGTGCATCGCCGCTCGCGGTGGTCCTACATCCTACTGAGTCGATGCCGTGCGCATTGTGTAACCTGCATATCGGTTTGAAATAAACATCAATTATTCGTCCGTGCCGTCTCTGTTTTTTCCCCAACTTTCATCCCTTTCGAACTACTCCTTCTTGGTGTTGCATTTGCTCTGTCAGTCAGTGTATCTGGCAGAGCCCAGAATCGAAGGTGAGATCCTCTGGACCGAAAAACAGTACGCTGATCATTCAACCAACGTGACAGACTCACGCATAAGTTTATCGACCAACATACTGGTGGCCAAGGAACACAAAGAACATGATGGCTGGACAACGTCTTTGGAGATCTGGAAGTGTCAGGAGTCCGGGGCTGAAGAAAAAGTTCTGGACAGGAAGTAATTGCCAGTTGTAATTCGAGAGGCCCGGGAACTTCATGGGCTGTAGCACCAGAAGCGTGAGAGAACGGAGAGTTGTTTAGTTGCCAGTAAATCCGCCTCCCCCAGGCTGAGAAAATTTGGGTACCTATTGTACCTTCAAATACTGCTGGACTCAAAGAGGTCCGAGCGTATCGACTTGGGCTCAGAATGCCAGAGCTATACTACCTGATATACCTAACCGGGCCGAGTCTTTCATGTCACTTTCTGTCAAATAACTTTCGAGGATATGCCGTATGTTTTAGGCAATTCCTCCACCCACTTAGGGCTATGTTTTGTGTATTGGTGGCGCCCTTAAGATTGACGTTTGTTTTTTATTTACTATGTTCGGCCTTTTACGGCTAATTATTTATATGTATCTCTAATTAGAACCTTCTTTGGACGTATTTCAAAAGGTTGATATTCCCCCTTCCTCCTTCCGCCGCGCTATTGCATGTTACCTTGGCAACGTGCCTTCCCCTTTCATCCTGCCAATTGGGCTGGCTTTCCTATCCTCCCTCCCGTCTGCCGCTCGCTCGCCTGTGAGGAGGTACGGACGGGGGTCGAGGACTTGACTTGTAGCCAGCGGCCTGCGATATTCTCTGTGCGTTGAGTGACAGCGGCTGGTTCCGCTCGGGTCTCGAACCCTTCTCCGTCCACGGTGTGGAGGTAAGCATTAAATAAATAAATTTTGGAGTATTAGCGCGGGGTGGAACGAAGGGAGGATGTCGCTATTTAATTTGTGACATGTTCAGCTATACGAGACGATTGTTATCTAGTGCCTATTAAGTAATCGTACTCGTCCAGGCACTTTGAAAATGTGCTGCTACCTCCTTGATTAGTTGGTTTAAGATGATGAATTGGAACTTGTTCATGCTCTGTCACTGTGTGCTCTGGAGGCTTTTAAAATTGAGGGCAGCATTGGAGAGTTGAAACTTGTCTTAATGTCTTTGTTGTAGTCTTATATTAAATTTTTGGGGCTCAAGGCCCAGTATTATGTACCTGTTTCACAGCCTGAGGCTATCTTGAGCTTTAAACTATATATTTCTATATTAATTGTACGTGTTAACACGCTAAGGAAAAACCCACTAAGGGGATTGCATTTACAATAAATGTGTTTATTTACTGAATGGTACGCTATCTTAAACCAGGCCCGGGGCGGTGCGCTTTTCCCCTTCCCTTCCCTTGTGTCTGAATGTTAGTGAGATTACGCATCGGTACAGTGTGGTAGCCCCGAGCGTGGTTGAATGGGCCTAGTTTCAATTCGAGTATTATTGCATTTACCTTTGAGTGTACTCTTGGAATTCTTTCGATCTGTGGGTCTAACAGCGTTAGAACATAACGGCGACTCGAGATAACCCTTATCCGGGGTCCTTGCGAAAGGAAGAGTTATTATATGAACTGCTCATTACGAACTTGGAGTCAAAAGGTACTGTGAAACGCGATGGGAATTGATTAAGGTCGGACCTTGATAAACCTATTACCGTGCCTGTTTATACTGATAGCGCGGTCGGTGGGGCGACGTCCTTGATCCGGGAAAACTTAACACAGATCATCTCATTCATGGAGTTTTTGGAAACTGATATTGCTTCGGTTCATCAGTTAAAGAGAGTTCAAGGTCGCCTGAACCACTATTTACATAGGATCGAAGATTTGCGCTCCTTAGAACTTAAAGATGACCATAAGGGTCAGGTTGAGGCGTAGCAATTCGAAACCTCCACATTAATAGAGAAGGTTGATTCATGGTTGATGAGGTTGTCAGCTAAACCTAAGAACACTTGCCTTTCTATTACTCCGGCTGAACGTGAGTCGAATAAGGCAGTTGACGGAGTTGAGTTATATGGGCAGTCAGCCCCTTTGTCTATGCCTCTACTAAGAAATCGTGATGGCCTTTCATGCAAAGATCAGCAGTCTACTTCGGTGCTCTATAACGCGGGGTCTGCTAGTCTTCCTCACCCCTTGAGTCTTGTGTTAAAGAAGGCTTCTTGTTATTCGGTCAGCTCGGCGAGCGAGGTTGTTTTGTTCCTTCGATTTTTGGTCGAATTCCAGGACCATGCGTTGGTCTTTGGAATTTCGAACGTACAGGTCCTCCAAATTATTTACCCCTATGCCACCTGTGTGTTAGCTGACAAAATCGTTGATGCCGTAGCGGCCCAATCTTACTTGGACGAATTCCATGCGAACTTGTTGACATATTTTATCCAGACACGTGCTCTTAATTCTTTAATTCAGAAACATTATTTTATTTTAGGGTGCAGCGTGTAGGGGAGTGTGTGTCTGATTTTATTTCGGATGTTAAATTTTATGCTCGGGTGTTTGCACTTGGTTATTCTGAAGAGCAAATGGTGTCTACGATCGTTTTTTTTTTCTAGTTGTTTTACGTCGCACCGACACATATAGGTCTTACGGCGACGATGGGACAGGAAAGGGCTAGGAGTGGGAAGGAAGCGGCCGTGGCCTTAATTAAGGTACAGCCCCAGCATTTGCCTGGTGTGAAAATGGGAAACCACGGAAAACCATTTTCAAGGCTGCCGACTGTGGGGTTCGAACCTACTATCTCCCGAATACTGGATACTGGTCGCACTTAAGCGACTGCAGCTATCGAGCTCGGTATCTACGATCGTGGAGGGCATCTCCCCTAATTATCGGTCTTATCTGTGCTTTGCTACTTGCCCTCGTACATTTATCGAACTCGAGGCTGTGGTGGTATCTGCCGAGGGAGTTCGCCATGCCGACTCTTTCCGCGAGTCAATTGTACCTTTGTCCAACCGATGTACTCAGCCACCCTCCTGTGGGAAACCTGCTCTTGTTAGGAAGCGTTACGCCTGTGGGGCAATTGATCATTTGCGTAATCCTCGCCTAGTGCCGGTGGTAGTGAGAATAATAATTAGGGGTTATCGGGTGTCGTTTGTTTTCAATGTGGATTAAGGGGACACATGGCGAGGTGGTGCCCTAAACGTTCAGCAGAGGTCTGACTAGGCCAGGAGTTGGTTTGCATCCGAGCCGACCCTTCTTCCCTTGTTGTAGGAAGACGTAATTACCATCTTCCCCTTCAGTCAGGGGTTGATTGCCTGCCCGAGTGCTTGAAAATATCGGATGATGTTAAAGTTTTCGCTCCTTTCATTCCGATAGACTTAAATAATGAACCCGCCCAAGCTCTTTTGGACTCGGGAAATGTCCTTTCTCGGTCATATCGTTTCCCCTAGTGGGGTCTCGGTTGACCAATCTCACACCCAGGCTATTCATCACTTCCGGCCCCCTACGGATGTTAAAGGCGTCACTCGGTTTTTTGGGATGATCAATTTTTTTCGCAAGTTCATACCAAACTTCGCTAATCGTGCTGCCCCGCTTAACTCGCTTCGTCGTTAGGGAGTAAAGTTTGAATGGGGGTCTTCTCAGCAGGCGGCCTTTGAGGACTTGAAAATGGCTATTTCCAACGCTCCGGTGCTGGCTATGCCAGATTTTTGCAAGCCTTTTGTAGTTCAGACCGACGCCTCCTCGTCCGCTGTCGCGGCGGTTTTGTTGCAGGATTCGGAATTGGGTAGGCGCCCCATTTCCTACGCTTCTAGGACGCTGTCCCCGCTCGAGTCGAAGTATTCGGTTTCAGAGCTTCAGGGTTTAGCGGTTTTATTCGCCCTAGAGAAGTTTATGATATATTTGGAGCATGTTAAGTTCCTGCTTGAAACCGATAATCAGGCGCTTAGCTGGGTCCTTGGTAAGCCTAGAAGGACCGGTCGCTTAGCCAGGTGGGCTTTTCGCATTTCTGCCTTCCAATTCGATGTCCACCATATCCGGGGGACGCAAAATTTCATCGCTGACTCTTTAAGTCGAATGTTCTCTGACCACGACGTTAGTTCTTATGATTCCCCAGGTTCTGAACCCGTGCTCTCGTTACCTCTCTCCGGTGGTATATTATCGGATACCCCTTTTTTGTTCCAACAGATTGCTAAAATTTAGGGTGAGGATCCGGTGTTGGGCCCTATTATTCAGGATCTTAAAACCGGAAAGGATATTGTCCCCTACGTCCTGAGAAACGATGTTCTGTGTTGTCCTTCCCGGTTCGATAAGAAAATGAAAGTGGTTATCCCCTCGGTCTTGGTTCCGGTGATTTTTAAATATTATCACGAAACTCCTTTAGGTGGTCATTTAGGAGTGTTCAAGACTAGGGAGAAGATTCGGGAGAATTTCATCTGGAAAGGGCTGGACGGGGAAGTTCGGGAGATGGTTAAGGCCTGTAAGGTTTGTGGCCTTAGAAAGCCAACTGTGAATTCGAGAATGTGTCTCTTGTCATCCCACCAAGCTACTCGTCCCATGGAGCGGATGTATATCTATTACGAGGGCTCCCTCCCCTGGTCAAAGTGCGATGGGAATAGGTTTATTTTGGCTTGTGTGGACGGGTTTACCGGTTTTTCTTGGCCATTCCCCATCAGACTTGCTACCGCCGAAACAACTCTTAGGTGCCTCAAGTCCATCTTTTCATCCTTTCAGCCGTGTTAAGTTTTGATATCCGACAATGCTAGGGCATTTACCTCGAATTTGTTTAGTAGGTCTAGCTTCAATCTTTACATTTCCCATGTCACGACTTCCCCATATTACCCTCAGCCCTCGTATGCTGAAAGGGTGATTCACAACCTTCGTTCGGCCCTTATTGCTTTCCACCATCAGGATGTGTCGTGATGGGATACCTCTCTTCCTTGGCTCGCCTTCGCCTTTAACTCCGCGGTCCATGAAGCTCAAAAATTTTCTCCCGTTTCCCTAATGTTTTCTTTCGTGCAAAATTCTCCTATTTCTAACTTATGGAACATTAATAAGTTGCCTCCCGAGAAAATTGATCCTCCTAACATTAGGGAAATTTGGAAGAAAGCCAAACATACGAGTGGAAGCGTGTCCGCTACGATCAAGGCCGCCGACCTACCGACTTGGATGTCGGTGACAAGGTGTTTATTAAAAACTTTGTGCCATCTGGGAAATTAGCGCCCCGTTTCAGAGGCCCCTGTACTATTCTCGATTTACTCACCCCCATCACCTTGCTGGTCAGTGACCCGGAGAACGATAGAGTTTTGAGAGTGCATTTGTCCCAGGTTAAATCCGCTTGAGAGGTGGCCTTTGCTTTTTTCATATTTCTGTTATTTATTTATTTTTGATTTTGTTCTACCTTGGTGGGTTTTTCTATTCTTAATGGGTAATTTAATTATCTTGGCAATTTTGTCCTTCTAAATTTTTGTTTTATCTGAGCATATTTGTAAATCCTCCTGGAGTTCCCCCACCCCACGCCTCTTCCTTTTCCTGACTTCCACACCGTTGGTTTTCGCACCGCGGCGCCTCGACTGACGTTCCGCCTCATCGCCTACTTATCTACTTGCTTCGACGTGCTGCTGGCTTTCTGCTTTGTGTTTGCAGTGTCGGGAAGATGGTCGCTTGTGCCCCAAGCTTCGAGGCAGGGACCCCGCTGGAGATGGTTCTTGGGCATCTTACTCTCCTGAGGCCGTGTGTCAGCGGCAGATTCTTGCAAACTGCTGCATGTATCGCCTTGCCCTAAGTTACGGATTTGGAACTTTCTCATCTATTACCATTGTTGGCTGACGTGCTGGGCCTTACCATCTACCGGACGTCTTGGCCACGCTGGCCAGTCTGGTCTCCAATTTTGTGTTGTGGGACTCATCATGTCTACGTCATTTGCCATCGTGTCATCCCGGGAAGACATATCAAATGTTCGTTTCTCATCTTTGATCACCATAAGAAAAATCCCGTCGAAAACAGAAATTATGAAAATAGTATAACAAGATGTATATTTGTGTAAAACTCTTGTATGTGTGTTTGTTCAAAAAAAAAGAAAGAAAAAATATGCCCCTTCTCGTGGAGGGATTCCCAACCACTCCAACACCCCCCACCTGGTAAGGGTCTTGGGAGGGGAGATCTGTGCCGTCTCTTTTAGGCGATTACCCACGCCCTCTTCGGGCTATGTTTTGGGTAATTGGTAGCGCCCTTAAGATTGACGTTCTTTTTTATTTGCTATGTTCGGCCTGTTATGGCTTATTATTTATATGTGTCTCTAATTAGAACCTTCTTTGTTCGTATTTCAAAAGGTTGATATTCTCCATTCATCCTTCCGCCGTGCTATTGCATGTTACCTCGGCAACGTGCCATCCCCTTTCATCCTGCCAATTGGGCTGGCTTTCCTCTCCTCCCTCCCGTCTGCCGTTCGCTCGCCTGTGAGCAGCTACGGACGGGGGTCGAGGACTTGACTTGTAGCCAGCGGCCTGCGATATTCTCTGTGCCTTGAGTGGCAGCGGCTGATTCCGCACGGGTCTCGGACCTTTTTCTATCCACAGTGTGGAGGTAAGCATTAACCAAATAAGGTTTGGGGTATTAACGCGGGGTGGAACGAAGGGAGGATGTCGCTATTTAATTAGTAAAATGTTCAGTTATACGAGACGATTGTTATTTAGTGCCTATTAAGTAATCGTACTCGTCCAGGCACTTTGAAAATATGCTGCTACCTCCGTGATTAGTTGGTTTAAGATGATGAAATGGAACTTGTTCATGCTCTGTCACTGTGTGCTCTGGGGGATTTTAAAATTGAGGGCAGCATTGGAGAGTTGAAACTTGTCTTAATGTCTTTGTTGTTGTTTTATATTAAATTTTTGGGGCTCAAGGCCCAGTATTATGTAGCTGTTTCACAGCCTAAGGCTATCTTGAACTTTAAATTATATATTTCTATATTAATTGTACGTGTTAACACGCTAAGCGAAAACCCACTAAGGGGATTGCATTTAAAATAAATGTGTTTATTTTCTGAATGGTAAGCTATCTTGAACCTGGCCCGGGGAGGTGCGCTTTTCTCCTTCCCTTCCCCTGTGTGGAAATGTTAGTGAGACTACGCAGCGGTACAGAGGACTTCAGTATCTCGTGGCCAGAAATATTCACCTCTGGCATGGAATATTTTCTTATGGCGACGATGGAACAGGAACTGACTAGAAATGGGAAAGAAGCGTCCGTGGCCTTAATTGAGGTACAGCCCCAGGAGACAATAAATCAGTACAACCCTCAGAACCGCCAAGTACCTGCTTAGACATTCTCTCACTTTGGTTACATCCATTAGACACATAACACATCTGAAGAGTGAAGGGGAGAAGGAAGGATTGAAGCACGGGATATCTAGTATGTACGAAACACGAGGAGGGGAAGGTACTTGCTCTCCACCTGCCCGCACCTAACCCCCCTCCCGGACTTGACAACGATGAGAGAGGAAATGCGCTGAATCCATTAAGATAACAGGTGTTCTGTGTTTATCAACTCGTTGAGGTTCAAACTCTAGAGTTTCTTTGTAATCCCTATGTGCGAAGGCTGGATGAAATGACAGCGGTCTCTACCATGACTTCATTATCATCACGCTCAACCGCTGTAGGAAGGAGTGACCCATGTTTTGGTCAATATTGGCCCTATTAAATTAAACTACATTAATACTCGTGCAGACTCTGTCAAAAGAAGAATTAATATACTTGCACTAAAATATACACGGATGTCAAATTTGAACGCAAGAAATTAAGATGAAAGAAGGTAACTGTTTCATATAATGATTTAGGGCCTACACTTTTATTGAAATATTTTCCCATTCGTTTTACTGAATATAATTATGGGAAATGGGATAGAAATTTAATGAGATAAAATGATGTATAAGAATACAAGACAGAAAAAGTGCTTACACTTACAGCAAAAGACATGTAAATGAAGAATACTATTCACAACCCAAAAAAATATATGTAGCAATAAAAATAATATATTCGTAATATCACAGCGAAACGTCTCAAAAGAAACAAATGAGTGTATTTTGTAAAAAAAAAAGATAATTAAAATGAACACGCTCTGGGCACGAAAATAATTGTATGTGTATAATTTTGGAAAGTGCACTAGTTTTCCATAAAAGTAATAATAATTATAGCAATTAAAATGATTGGAGGAAAATAATTAGGTCTAGGAGAAAACTGATAGGATGGTTCTTCATTACTTTGTTAATAGCAAGGTTGTTTGGAAAACCGTTTCATGGATTTATTGTCAACGCTGATCAAACACGTATAGGGGTAGGATTACCTCGAGCACAATTTTTTTCACAAGTATATTACAGATAATTAATTGTTTTCCTTGGTTAGGAGTAGCCAGTATAGCCAGCATATTTTCACCATAGTAACATCTTAATCAGTTCCGGAGAATATTGTGTTGGGAGTGACCTCAGAGTGCGTAACGGGACAGGCCACACCTCCTGGCTGACGAACGCATGTAACGTGTCCTTGGCTACTTTTTCTTCATCTTCAGGGTTGGCCAAAATCTTCGCCCAAATGTAACATGTTTCTTTTTCCACCCGGAATTCTTCTCGTCGCGATTGTACATGTAGTTTCAAATGGGATCTCACGTACTTCTTATATAATACCAATGATCAAAACTGATTGCATTAGTTCACTTACATTTTAATAGGTAGCACAATAAAAGTAATTGTGTGCCAGTTTCTGACGTATTTGAGTACCCAAAGTGTCATCAAACAGCACTGAACTCACCAATGTAGTGTGTTGGTATAACGTATATTATATACAATGAATAATAATCCACGGATTACATAACAGCTCATCCAGATATTGTTATTTTAATAGTCTGCCTTTACTGCATTTCTACATATCTGAATAGTTCCCTGTTATTCTATCTATTTCAGAATAGTTCCTCTTAAAATTCGAATAATAATTGAATATAACAGCCTTACTGCTAATACTTTGAACATAGCAAATTCTAAGTAAGGATTTTGCAATCTTCATGATAATCTTTCAGAAATGAGGAGGATTGAAGTTTGACCGCTCCAAATATTCACCGCAGGATAAGAATTCTACCCTGCACAGCTATCAGTAAAAAAACTGTTTACTTCAGCCTCTTCTTCTAAAATATTATGTGTAAATATTATGTTTAATTGAAAACGAATTATGAATAAAGTATTTAAACTAACTAATTGAAAACTCTCATCACTTGACCATGTCTATTTAAGAGGCGTGTGATAGGCTGCACTAGTTACTCGTACTTTCTAAATTACTCTCGTTATGATCTCGTAGACATGGACTTCTCCTGTGAAGAAATAAATATGTCCTTGCATACGAGGGCTGTAAATAACGCAGTGGCAATATTCATAGAACGCAATATTCAATGACCTAAGAAGTAAATTGCTTTACGTTCATTCAATGTAGTTACACGCTAAGTCAAGTCATTCTCTGTTGATGACTGCCGCGATCCGCACTACTGTACGGAGTATAGATGCCACGCCAGGAAATTGGTGGCCTACGAGGGATTGCTTAAACTTCAGAAACAGGCCGCCGTCACAAGGACGCATGTCTGGTGAGTACGCAGGGTGTTCCAAGAAATCTCTTTGCCACCGTTGCAGTAAGATCTTGACATTGTTTCTGTTGTTATGCAACACGATAGGCTGATCCTATCGCAATAAACCTGCGTGTTTCTATCGCATAGCCGGTCTAAATGTCGCTCCAAAATCGGCAGTAGTAGTCACTTTTGACGCTTTGTCTCTCTGGCACAGCATATGCAAGAATAACACCCTCGTTTGTCGTATGTCGCAATCAGCATAAGCTTTACCCGGCTCTGTAAAATTGGCGAACCTGGATGACGGCATTCATTCGGTTGACGCTTTATTGCGGGATCCTAGGCTCGTGCCTCCATCTCATCAATGGCGACAGTACTCGGCAGGAACGCGTCTCCTGCGTTGCAGTATCTGTTTGGGTGGATGCCAGCTAGTGCGTACCGGTACCATTTATGTACGTCGATGATCTGACGTGGAAGACAATGCGACGCAATTTTCCCCTTGCTAAGATATTTCGTCAGTATGATCTACACCGTTGATGACTGAAACTAACCTCTACGGATAATTGGCGGACAGTCCAAGGATGATCTAAGCAAACGAGACCGCCCACGATGTAAATCTAATGTTGAGGAGTACACGGCTGCCCTGTGTGGTGCATATCCTCAGTCTCATTCCGTCACGTACGAATTGCATTGACCAATCGTTCAACCGTCCTATAAGTTAATGTATTCTCGCCACAGGATTAACGTAATCCTCGATAACATTCTGATGCATTTTGGCACGGGCAACGTCCATTTTATTCCTCGAACGCTGCTCACATTTATAGCTCCTCTACAGGAATGAATTAGGTCGATATTCTTTACTGTTTCAATCCACCGTTTTCTAGGGATAGTATCCATGCTGGAAATAAGTTTATCAGCTATGTTCTCATTACCACTCTTCAGATATTCTTTATACATCGTAGAGTGCATCAGTCTCAACATTTCAAGCAGGGATGTATTATTATCTATGTCTTCTAGGCATACTCTTCTTAGCCGTCATAATAACTGTACCTACAAAACGCTTGTAAATGTTGTGCTTGAGAGCAATCCACCGAATTCATTTATCCAGTTCGGTGGTGAATTTTGACCAGTTGCTTTTTTGAGGTTCCACCGAGCATGTGAAATTGACCGTACAACAGGAATTTTGATGCCAATATCCACTATAATAGGGCCATTTTGACTGTGGATAAAATGTCTTAACACTTTACAACTGGTATGTAGGGCTGTCTTACCTCATTGCAGCTAACAAAACACAGGTCTGGGTCGGAATCCGTATTCCATGCAGCTGATCGGAAGATCTTTCGGGTCGAAAATCATTGTTAATTTCTGTCCATTCTACGAGTTTCGTTCCTCATTCATTACTATTCGAGTACTTCAATAGTTCGTGAAGGATACTGAAGTCGCCTATATAAACTGCAATGTGTTAAGCAGTAGGTAGTATGGTACTTGGCCACTGTGCGTTTGTAGGTTTATAAATGTTAAAAATAGTAATATCTGCCACTCACACGGCAACACAATGGATGTCTTCGTGTTCGTTTTGAAAGAACAGTGAGGCATCTTGGATATTATTACGGTCATTAGTAGCTATACTATATACACTTTGATATGTTGCACCAAGAGCTGTGTAACCACTAATGCGGCCCCTTTCACGAAACTCTTCTTCATTGGCTGTATGGGTTTTCTGTATAGCCACAACATCTATATTATTATCCAGGAGAACTTTTGATAGGTAATCACATTTTGCTCTACCGATGCATTCTACATTAAGCTGGAAGACACGGATGAAAGTTCCAATGTTTCTTGTCTGGTAGCTCTGAGAAGAGCTATTTCCATGAAGTAATCTTGCCATTGCTGGGAGATTTTTACAAAGTCCAGCAGCCACAGGTATTGCTTTCTTAGCAACACCCTGGGGTCACGTGTAGGGCACTTTGAGGTTAAACATACGGACGAGAAGAAATAATGTACCCCCTCGAGTCTCCAATCGTGTACTATAGTGGTTGTGTGTAAGTAGCTTTAGTGGTGTGGGAGATGTGAGAGTTTTGTCTGTACATTGGTCAAAACATCAAAAGAGTTATGTTTTTACATCAGTCATGCCTACAGTAACTAGGAAATACATTGCTTAACTTTCCGTCATGTCTGTCTGTCTGTCTGCACGGGCGCCACCAGAAAATGGCTGAAGGGAATTTACTAAAAATCGGTACGTAAAGTAGAGGAATGAGGCACTGCAATCTAGGCTACAAATAATTTTATACACACTGAGTGAAATGGTACTTTGGGGGAAGGCCAAAAATTTAATTCTCAAATATCTATGTTATTACTGGTACTCTCGATAAATACTACATAACTGAAGTTATACAGAATTAAATTTTCGTTCATTTATGCCTTATACATTTGTGCCGTACCGGCTGTGATAACAGAAATTCATGAATTTTGTTAAGTCCATATCACTGCCGAAGCACGAAAAAATGGTTGAACAGAATTTAATGGAAATCGGTATGTTAATTCGGGGAATAAGGTGCTACAGTGTAGTATATAAATAATATTACACACACCGCATCTAATGATACTTTATGGGAAGGGGCCTACAATTTAATCTCTAAATACCAATGTTATTGGTCTTATCGAAAAGCTACTACGTAAGAAAAGTTATACAGAATACAATTTCCGAACATTTATGTCTGAATACAGTTTTACCGTACCAACTCTGATAACAAAATTCAGGAATTGAGACCTGTGTTGCTTAGATCATATCAATGCCGAGCATTGCAAACATGGGCGTATTGTTCGATCGTGTCAACTAGGGAGGGTTTTTATCATGATTGTCTGAAGGTATGGTCATTGGTTCATATCGACAAGGGCAATTTTGAAGATGATTATACAAATGGGAAAAATCGTGAAAGAACGATCTCTTGAAGAATAACGATCGCTTGAGAAATAAGACATGTCGGCAGCCCTGAAGATGGTTTTCCGTAGTTTCCCATTTTCACACCAGTCAAATGCTGAGGCTGTACCTTAATTAAGGCCACGGCCGCTTCCTTCCCATTCCTAGACCTTTCCTATCCCATCGTCGTCGTAAGACCTACCTGTGTCGGTGCGACGTAAAGCCAATGCCAAAAAGAAAAAGTAATAAGACAGGAGGAAGTCACGAAAGAAGGGATATCTTTCTCTATATCAGATGCCCTAATATCGTGGAGTCGGAAGAAAACCAAATATGAAGGCGCTCCAATATCGAAAGCTCTTAAACTTGATCAGCAATAGCATTACATTGACCATTGTCTCTTCTGGTGCCGATAGATGTGTCCTGAGTAAAAGAGCCTGCCTGAATATTGGCAGGAAATAGCTGGTGAGTTTGATAACCTTGTTCCTTTTTTGCATGCCATTCGTCTGGTAAGAAGATTTTCTCATGACTATTGGTACGTAACACACAGGTTCATCATAGCATTTCAGCTATTCGATTCCTACACTGAGGTGCTCATTGGAATGAACAGTGTGCACACTTAACGAAAAAAATGGTACGGCTGTCTGCGGCCTGTCTCCGATCCACTGAAGATGGAACGTAGGTTCCGAAAGCTGGTTCTGGACTAAATGATTTTTTTCAAAGTGTGCTGATAGAAACTGTGTTCTAATTCTAGAAATTCTTCCTTTCCTTTCATTACATTATACGTTATCTGCTGCGTGAACAGTCGGAAACAATTGGAGAATATTAATCACCTGCCAATGAGACGGAGGCTCTTGTTAAGTGTGTTGGGTAATGAAAATCAACACTATACCTCTGAACTGATTAACTCAGCTTTAATAAAATTAGTCAGTTAACTGCACGTTGTATATACCATGTTCATTACAGCACTTGTCAAAATGAATACGATGCTTTCAGATAATTAGGTGTGTGGTATTATTATTCTACTTGCCAACACGGAGTGTTAATTAATACCACCCAGCCAACCTGTAATTGGCCACACAATCACATTATATTTGGCATGTGTTAAGACGCACAAATTAACTCTATCGACACACTGCTCTCTCCAGCCAGTCTCACGAATTTGAGGAAAGTTGTTGTTGTGCGCGTAAGGTACCGCGCATTAACTGAGAAGGTCCAGATCATTCGCAAGTAGTGAAAGGATTTTAGACCCTAATAGGGAACAATGCAGATGTATCTGAACAAGGAGCAACTACCATCTACCCCCTCTACAGTTATGTACGGGATTTGCGTATATTTTAGGGGTTCTGATAGTTCAGATGGTTAATATTTATGCAAATCTAACTGCAAAACTTTTCTGCGGGTTGTAGTACATGTGCTCTTTTATTAAATATGTTTTCATCCTAACATTTTAGAGCCTAGATCCTTTTCCCTACTCATAAGATCTGGAAACTCCGCCAAAATCTGTGTGACTAGGTTGCGTGCTCCACCCTGAAGTAAAAATAATGTGAGCATAGCCGAAAAACTTAGCCATTTCATATATGGGGCTGTTCTTATATAACAGAACTACGAAAATAACGTTTTGGAGAGCTAACCTACTGCGGTACTCATTCAAGGAGAAGTAAATTTGGGCAATCATTCTCTGTTAACACTAGTCAGATGGAAAAGGAAGATATTCGTCACTTCGAAAATAAATAAATAAATAAATAAATAAATAAATAAATAAATAAACAAATAAAAGTTGAAAGCACGTCAGGTCGAACCTTACACTAAACCGTTTATCGATAACAATGTGCTCAAGAAAATTTATTTCAGGGAGTCTCTCAGACACATCTGTAACAATGTTATTAAGTTAGGTCGGAGCGGTGGCCCAAGACATCTAGCATACAGTACCTGCTGGCCGCATCTTAGTGGCAGGAAACCACGATGAAGACAGGATGTGTGCATTCTTCTGCGGGAGATTTATCGATAACATTGGTTTGTTTGTTGTTTAACTATAATATACCACAGCTTACCGGAAACCAGGCGTGTAGTTGATATGGTTAGATGTTATGTCTAATTGCTTATTTAATAGGTGATCTGTCAGAACTGCTGACATAACAGACAGTAACCATGGGCTATTCACAGACATGTGTTTTGTTCTTGCTCTTGCTGACGACCACAGGTAACAAACATTACTTTCATCATTAGAAACACGGATAGGTAATTTTACAAGCTTGTTTTCACTCTCTTTAATACAGGGACCCATGTCAACCTCAGGGTTGCCAAATGGTCGATATAAATTTCTCTACTAAAGTAAAAGAAGTCCCACTTTCTTCTCTGAGGAAGTTTCATATGCCAAAATTTTCTTCGGCTGGTATCACGGTTGCTCCTGTTGTAAATGTAGAAACTATATTACGTAAATTAATAGCAGTTTTCATTATTGACCTGACAGAAAAATCGTATAACAATAAATTTGTCATATGGTGGAAGTGGTGATGATTATTATTTTAAAGGTATTAGCTCCCCTTAATTGGGCAGCCACACTCTAAGACTAAATACAAGAAATAATTAAAGTAGAAACTAGTCCTCTTGCTTACACATGTCTTCTTTTCTCATTGCCAGTCTTGATATAACAAATTGCTATACTTTCCTTCATTACTCATAAACACTGAATGTACTAAATAATAGTTTTGTCTCTTTACGCTTACAAATCACGAAATATTGCCACAATTTTAAAATATTGTTTTTTATAACTGTAAATCATGCAACATCGTCACTACTTGTTGTACTGTGTGATATACGTTAATCCGTCAAAAAATACCAAAGAGATGAAATTTCCTTAGATTCCGAGGTAATTTATGGGGCAATATGCAGCTTTGAACACAGAAAAACGGGGTGTACTAAATATGTTCTTACAAGCAATGCAAATGAATACTAAAAGAAAACTTACTATGACGAACACGTTATTCCTTAAGTATAAGTCTACATATTTATAAATTATATAAACCTATGTCATTATATATAATTATACAAAATGGCGGTGTATCGTGGCTACGATTTTGCAGTTTTCTTGATTATTTTTTAAAATTTACGGTTAGCAATGTTATAACTACAACATATAATAGAATCAGTGAAGTCCGTCGAGTATAAATAGTATTTTCATGAAGTTATTTTAAAGCAGTCGATTTTTTCATTAATTGTCATTTGAATTTCTTTTAAACTTAACCAATAAAGATAGTACAATAATTGTAGAATATCTTCTCCTCTATGAAAAATACATGCATGCATAATTTCATCTTAATATCTAAACCTTTCTGAGTTATCACGGAAACGGTTCTGAAAAACACAAATTACCTGAAACTAGCAACATAATTATTGATAAAGAGCTTCACATTTTTGGTCCTAACTCCGAAAGTATTGGAGATATTAACAAAACCGTTGCACTGTTATAAAGAAAAAGGTTCAATCTTGAATGAAAAATAAATTGAAAGTTCGCATTCTTTGTCCGTTAAATATGTCTCTCCCCGCCTGGTAATATTTCGCTCTTTCCTACGCTACAATTTATCAATAATTTTTCCTTTCGCCGAGACCAATTTCCCTCCACCGGCAACAGTCCGTCAACTTCACAGTACGATAGCTGCAGGAATGAACTAATGAAACTTTTTCTGTAAGAATATACCAGGTGGCTCACGGACGCCGTACTTTCTACTTATAAATGTCCCGCATGCATAAGTGATGTGTTGGTTGTCTACCAACTGATTTTAACAGGGGAAATACTGCCAGCGGGCAGGTTACGTCAGAATATAAAGAGATAAGAAACAGTCACACTGCAGCGTGTTACTCAGCGCTGGCGGTCGAATGCACTCCTTGCATTAGTAAACATCGTTTTCGACGCATAGTTTTAGGCTGGTGTATGGTACAGCCGCACTATACTTACTGTCTGCTTATCGCCAATGGCTAGTGTGTTCAGCAGCGACTAATACATACACATTATTTTAATCTGGACAACCCGGCCGAAGCTCCAAACAGACGTATGCCTTCTACACAAGTATTTCACCGAACAGTATCGATTTGTTTCATACAAGCAACTCTTCTATCGAGTGGAATGTCTACACATGTATAAATTAACAAGTGATTAAATTTCCTTTTCTGCATCTTTGGCGTGTTAACAAACAGTAGCGGTGATTAGGGGGTGGGGCGTGAAGGGAAAGTCGCCCCCGCCCCTCGCCACTTTGTGTAGTAAACATTACATATTCACTTTAGCCACCTGGAACTAGGAATTATTATTATTTGTTTTGCTAATTGCTTTACGTCGCACCGACACAGATAGGTCTTATGGCGACGATGGGATAGGAAAGGCCTAGGAGTTGCAAGGAAGCGGCTGTGGCCTTAATTAAGGTACAGCCCCAGCATTTGCCTGGTGTGAAAATGGGGAACTAAGGAAAACCGTCTTCAGGGCTGCCGACAGTGGGATTCGAAACCACTATCTCCCGGGTGCGAGCTCGCAGCTACGCGGCCCTAACTCCACGGCTAGCTCAGCCGGTACAATTAAATAGAAGTACGGCATGATCATGCAATTAAAAGTTATTTAGTATTTTAATACGCATTAAGGAACTAACAGACACTGAAGAGGCTGCCAGACTGACGAATGCGTGCGGCATACCGGTGAATTATAACTCAGTGACCACATCCTTGGTAAAAACATTATACCACTTCTACCCTTCCCCACAGCACATGCAAAGTCTCCACTACTTGCCGTAGCGCTATACACATCGGTTAGCCGCGACGAACGGCATTTGGTGCTTATTTCCGCCAAAAATAATGTTAATAATTAAGGAAAAGGAAGGAAAAAATTAGCAGATAAGACACAAAGGCTTGCACAGATAACGTTTCCTTTACAAATAATTCGCTGTGAGCTTGCATCCGGGAGATCGTGGGTTCGAATCGCACTGTGGGCAGGCCTGAAGATGGTTTTCCGTGGTTTCCCATTTTCACACCACGCAAATGCTGTTGCTGTACCTTAATTAAGACCACGGCCGCTTTCTTCCAACTCTTAGGCCTTTCCTATCCCATCGTCGCCATAAGACCTATCTGTGTCGGTGCGACGTAAAGCAATTAGCAAAGCAAATAATAATAATTCCTAGTTCCAGGTGGCTAAAGTGAATATGTAACGTTTACTCCACAAAGTGGCGAGGGGCGGGGGCGACTTTCCCTTCACGCCCCACCCCCTAATCGCCGCTACTGTTTGTTAACACGCCAAAGATGCAGAAAAGGAAATTTAATCACTTGTTAATTTATACATGTGTAGACATTCCACTCGATAGAAGAGTTGCTTGTATGAAACAAATCGATACTGTTCGGTGAAATACTTGTGTAGAAGGCATACGTCTGTTTGGAGCTTCCGTTGCATTCCGACCGGGTTTTCCAGATCAAAATAATGTCTATGTATTCGTCGCTGCTGAACACACTAGCCATTGGCGATAAGCAGACAGTAAATATAGTGCGGCTGTACCATACACCAGCCTAGAACTATGCGGTCGAAAACGATGTTTACTAATGCAAGGGGTGCATTCGACCGCCAGCGCTGAGTAACACGCTGCAAGTGTGACTCTGTTTCTTATCTCTTCATATTCTGACGTAACCTGCCCGCTGGCAGTAGTTTCCCTGTTAAAATCAGTTGGTAGACACCCCAAATATCACTTATGCATGCGGGACATTTATAAGTAGAACGTACGGCGTCCGTGACCCACCTGGTATGTGTTTATGTGTTGCTCAGAAATTATAATTGCAAATTACATAATACGCTATTAAAGTCAGAAGCTCATGTTCTATTGTATTATAAGGTTCCTCGATATAACTTTAACAATGAAAGTACCGAGCTCGATAGCTGCAGTCGCTTAAGCGTGGCCAGTGTCCAGTAATCGGGAGGTAATGAGTTCGAACACTACTGTCGGCAGCCCTGATTTTGGTTTTCCATGGTTTCCCATTTTCAAACCAGGCAAATGTACCTTAATTAAGGCCACGGCCGCTTCCCTCCCAGTCCTAGCCCTTTCCTGTCCCATCAACGCCATAAGATCTATCTGTGCCGGAGTGACGTAAAGCGACGTAAAAGCAATAGCAAAATAAAAACATGAAAGGAAAAAAAATCCTAATATAAACATGCTGTTAGGCCAATAGTCTAACACGAAAAAGCAACTCCCCTGGGAGGTTGCACATTCCATTACGGACGCTAAGTACCCCCGACATGTTAGACAGATGGCAGCAAGTTCTATATCAATAAAGAAAATAGTGCTTCAGTAGGACAATACTCGTAGCTATTCATTGTTGTTCAGTTCAATTCTCACTACTTTTATACATATATAAATAATGCGTTTTCACTCTAAGAAGCACGTAAAAACCATTATTAGCACTGGAATTCTTGATCTTCGTATCTTCCCAAAACCTCCTCATCCTTTCATTATGGGGTTGTCTTATTTCCATTGTCAAAGCATGTTTGGGTTTCAAGTTCGTGGTTGTTGGGATTTCGGATGAGAACTTATGTGAATTGATCTTCTGTCTGAATTTGGTCCGTGTAGTTGCCAGTGGGCCAAAATTAATTTTTGCAAGTTCGCTTTCAGTGTTTACTAACCAGCGTAATTTGGTTTGTCGGGTTGGTCATTCAAGAGTCGTCCATTCGTGCTATGCGCCAGCAAAATTTCATACGCCTTTCGTGCAACTGAAGAGAATCGCTCAGTCAAAGCATACAGTTCTTATGAGCCTTTACGCATATGGACCTTGGGTCCATATACCTTCCTGAGTATCTGCCGTTCTATTGTCTCTATGTCCTTGATATTAAAGGTTAGGGATGACGTCTCAATTGCGTACAGTGTTTCTGGGAGAACAACTGTGCGGTAGTGGCGGAGTTTGGCTTTCGTAGAAAGTTATTTCTTATTATACTTATTCCAAGTGATGGTGTAGGCTTGCCGTAACTTTTCTGCATATGTTATATTAGCTTTTTACTTCAAGTGTTTGCGATAATTTCACCTAAGTATTTGAAGTGCTTGATTTCTGTAATGTAGTCCAATTTGGTTGCAAGTTATATCAGGTACTTGTTCATGAAGTACATGTATTGTGTTTTCTCGTAAGAGATTTGGAGGCCAGTTCTAATTGCGATTTCATGAAGTTCCTCAGGAGTCTGGGTAATAATCGCTAGGTCGTCAGCAAAGACAAAGCTCTGTATGTTGATTCTCTTATCTTTTGTTCCCATACATATACAGGGTACTTCCTTCTCCCAGGTTTTGATTATCCTATCCAGTACCAGATCAAACAAGTGCCTTATTTCATATCATAAAGTGAAATGCAACTTTCGGGGAGATAACTACTGTATATCTTATGAATTTAGCAGTCCGGTTCACATCGCCTAACTGAATGTGGTGAAAGTATGCAGTCACTAGAGATAGTTCACTATCCCTATGTTAAGCAAAACTTAGGATCTATAATCAATTTTCCTTAAGGGGTCAGTGAAGCTGTATGGTCGGCAGGGATCACAGCTTCACCAAACATTCCACTTTCAACATAATACGTATATAGTAATTCGCAACTCAGAATTTTGCATTGTTCTGAAAATCCAATTGCTCCTGATGCCTTCAACTCTTTCTGAACCATTGACAAATGGGAAATTATGTATGATTTCAGTACATTCTGCAATTCCACTGGCCAATGTGTGTAACCTTCCTCCTGTGACTGGTAACTGTATGGGCTACTTCCCGTCCTTCTACTTCGCCAGGAACATCGGTGAATGCCAGAGGTTTATTTACGGAGGCTGCGGAGGAAATGCAAACAGGTGAGTTTGAAATAATTTCAGGAATAGTTCGAGATATACATATGTAGGCCTATTCAATTTTCAAGTCTGTTGTACATACTTCATATATACGTCACATATCGCTGTTGATGTGTGCGAAGGCTTGTCTGCTTACATATTGTTGCTGTTACTGGGGAAAAACGCGGTCCATTCAAATTTCAAAAAAAGGTTCTCAGGAGGCAGTATTTCTAAAGGAGCGTAGTGTTTGAATTTTAAAGTCACATTAAACCGAAAACGCGTCAATTTGGAAATGCAATCCCTGTACACTGTTTAAAATATTATATTGTCATAGCTTTTCAGTCCGTCGGGTAAATCCGTGAACTCATAGTGGATCCCAAGTAATCACCGGACGGGTTAAAGGAATATTTTGAAAATCTATCCAAAGTAAGAGGAAATCATCCTGTTGACATCACGAACAACCTATCTCGTAGGGAGGACAATGACGTCAGAAAGGATGGTAAATGAACTTCGTTGTCATAAAACTGAAAAAATAGATTAAATTAGTTCTGAAATGGTGAAATGCAGCGGGAAGGCTGGAGTGAAACTGATTCATAAAGTAAGATTTGCATGTTACGTTATTATGGTAGCTTCCGATTGGACGAACGTTGTAACTGCATATATCTACAAGCAAGGGAACAGGAAGGATTGCAGCAACTATCAAGGTATCTCATTGACCAGTATATAAGCCAAGATGTTAACTTGAATTCTGGAAGAGGGGGTGCGAGCTATTGTTGGGAGTGAGTTAGATGAAAAGTAGTGTCGTTCCAGCCCACAGACGGGTTGTCAGGATCAGTTTTCAGTATGCGCCAGGTAACTGAAGAATGCTACAAGAGAAATAGACAGAGAAAGCATACGACAGAGAACCCAGGGAAAAATTTACCGTCCTGTAGGACTGTGAGATTAAGTGCAGATTATTATAGGCAATCAAAGACACATGTTGGCGGTTGGAATTCAGCGAAAGTTGACGAAAGTATGAGTTCGTTCAAGGTCGTTACAGGAGTTAAGAGGCGCTATATTCTTTCACCTTTGTTGCTCATAGTTTACATGGATCATCTACTGAAATGTATGAAGTGGCAGGTAGGAATTCAGTTAGGTTGAAATGCAGGATGTGTATTCTCCCAGGATGGTAGTATAGTAGGTGATATTGACTCGCAGTTGCGATCAACTCTATTCTGTAAGGAAGAATTCAACTCCTGGACGAAACTATCTTTAAACCGGTCTGTTTTAGAGCAAATTTGCTGTACGAGAGTGAGAGATGGGTATTCTTAGGATATATTATTCAGAAGTACGGAGTAACAGACATGAAGGTAGTGAGAATGGTAGCAGGTGGGAAGTAAACACTCGGAATGAGTAGATTATGGCTAAGTTACGAGTTAAGACTGATGAAGCCGTACGCACACACTGGTCTCGGTGTTAGCATCAGGCGTGGTGAATGGGGCAGGAGAGGAACAATGAGCTTCATCGTGGAGGGTAACAGAGGAAGAGGGCGACCAAGTGTATTTAACGATAAGCCACAGAACTCTTTAAAAACAGAGGATTGTGGAGACGTTTAGTTAAGTCGCAGAGTCCTGCAGACTGAACGTTGAATGGTATAACATAATACTGATATATGTATGTATGTATGTATGTATGTATGTATGTATGTATGTACGTATGTATAATTTTATGTGCTATAACTAGCCGGTTTCAGCACTGAAAGACAAGACGCTCCGAAGGTAGTGGATGGCGTCTATCGGACGTAACCGTACCCGTATGAAGTGATGTGTAGGAGAAAGATTTTTATTCATTATAAAATATTGATTTTGATGTATCTCACGTTCTTTACAGGTTTCTTTCTAGACGAGAATGTGAAGAGAGGTGTCTCAGAAAGAGGAGACTTTAGATGCCAGAAGGAGAGAAATACACGTAAGGAACCCTACAACACCATTTTTTTTCCTTAGCCTGATCATCATCATCATCATCATCATCATCATCATCATCATCATCATCATCATCATCATCATCATCATCATCGACAAAAGCTCCTACTAAATTTCCGTCGTTTCTTTTGTTGATGTATCTATTTCAAGGAATGTGCGCCTGGTGGCCATGAGTCCTAAGGTGTCAAGTCTTCGTGGTGTGATACCATGGCTAGTCGTTTTGATTTCCGTTGGTCGAAAATAGAAGTACGCTCAGGATGTTCGCCGATATGGTAGGAGAGGTGGTGCTCGTTGAATACAATTCCTAATCATTATAATGAATGTCAAAAGTTCAGGTTCAATTCAAAACCTCTTTGTACTGCTCATATGGACCCTACTGATAATGATTCCTCCATCGGAGAGGGACGTTACGTGTTGAGCAGTCCGAATAGTATATTCGAGAGGATTGGCTATGCGTTAACTTCAGGTTTCAGCCTCCCTGCCACATTATCATCAACATCATCTGCAGCACCGAGCAAGTTGGCCATGCGGTTAAGTGAATTGCATTCGGGAGACAGTGGATCGAACCGCACTATGTAAATGCCGGGCTACGGCCAATTACTTCCCACTCCTATTCTTTTCCCATTCCAGCGTCGCCATAAGGCACGGTTGTGTCAGTGCGACGTAATGAAAACTTTAAAAATTAAAGAGATAACAAACTGTATAGCCATCACACTTCGCCTAAGAGACAAGCAGAAACTGACACTTTTGCCAAATATTGTGCGCACATACATCGTGAGCTAATGGATTGGTATAGAAGTATCTGGTCCTAGCACTTTCCTCAATACGTTGGGACCAACACTTGATGTCCATTGAGCCTCGTTTTACTGCCGGGTGTCCTTCTTACCTCCAACCTTATGTGCAGAAATATTTTCAGTACTGCGTTCGGTTACGTAGCGCATACCTCTCTACGAAATGTCACTGTAATATTTGTCCCAAATGGAACATAATAATTGATCCTACACAAATAAAGTCGAATATCTGCCGTAAATTAAGAAATAGTATGAAATATTTTACTTGAAGAGAATTATATCGATACATACTTTACTACATTACAACTATTATTTTCTTCTACGTCGCAGCGCTTCGGTATGTGTTTTGTTTCTCTAACACTTTCGTGTGTGATGTCTTTGCTTACTGAAGTTGTTTGAATTAATGAGGTGCGTTTTCTTCATGTTTCTCATTCGTTTTGTGCCATAACTCAATCATTAAATGATATATTTATTGGTTCAGGGATCATGTTATTTTTCTGTTTGAATTGCTCGCGCTAGCCATATAGACAAAGATAATGAGAATTCACAGACATAGCAATCCCACTCGTCAGTGCTAGCCCTGGACCTCAAGAAAGAAACAAGAGACGCCAAGGGCAGCGGAATACAACATAAAGGAGTCCTGCCTACAGCCCGTAAGTACGTATCCACATTTCTCTAGATGTTTCTCTAATAACGACGGTATTTCTTAATTTACCGCAGATTTTTCACTTAATTTTTGTAAAAGGAATTAGTATGTTCAATTTCGTTGATAGGTATGCCCTCCATAACCGTGCGTGTTTCTGCGATGGTTCGTAGTGATTAAGGAGGACACAAAACTCCCCAAGCCAGAGTATTTAACCTTAAAGAGTTAAAATATCCGGCCCAGCCAGAGACGAATCAGGGGTCATCTGAACCGAAGGACAGTTTTAATCCACCGCATTTCCCACATCTGTGGAGTTGCGAGTGCTAAATGTGTCGCATATATGGATTTGACCCTGTTTTACCACTGGATGACCTTCCTGGCTCCAACCCTGTATGGTGTATTGCGTGTTTCTGTGGTGGCTGGTAATGTAGTGTGTTGTCCAGATTTGACGAGGAGAGTATTGGGACACACAAAAACACCCAGTCCCCGACCCAGCAGGATTAATCAGACGAATATTAAAATCCCCTACGCTGTCGGGAACCGAGCCCGGGATCATCTGGAACTGAGTGCCTCAACGCTGATTATTCACTCAAGGAACCGGACACACGCATAAACACAAATGATTGCACATAGAGTGAGGATTTATGACTCCGGAAATCGTGTGTGACACGGTAGGATTAGCTTTTTTCAGAAGTAAAGATCTCAGTCTTGATTTCATTGAATGCCAGAACAACTTACGAATAATGTTATGCGATTAGACATAAAAATATATAATAAGAATTCTCTGCTAGTTTATATTCCGAAGTATCCGCAGAAATTACTTTTCAGAATCATGAATTCATACGTTGTCAATTCTTTCCTGAATGCAAAAATTGTACTAGAATTTATCAGTTATAAAATACACATTCCACTTACAACAATAACAAACCTTTTGGATCGAAAGACATCATCATAATATTCATGCATACAAATGTGCCCGTTGCATTTTCTAGACGTTTTCAAAAATGGCGCCGGAGGAAGGTATGGCCCACTCAAACTGAAAAGAATACAAAATGAAGTCATGATATCGAGATATAATAGGAGGCCATGTCTAACTGAGAACGAATGTATTCCGAAGGCGGTGCAGAACAGCAAAAGGTCAAGTAGATTGTTTTTAAAAAATAGAATAGAAGAGATTATTAAAAAATACACTTGAAAAATTGAACTCACTAAGACAAAACGTGGATTGCTATCGCGCTACTCAAAGGACAAAGTTTGACTAGATTTCAGCGGAAAATCATAAAGAAAAACTAGATTGATTAAGAATAAAACGGGATAATCGACCCACAGAAACACAGTGAATAGATAAAATACGTCCAGATAAGCGGAGCTTAAATCAAATACGCTTATTGGAAACCCGAGGCGCAAGACCAACAATATTGCAGGGAAGTATTGTATGAATTGCAAAAGAAGAAAAGAATTAAGAGAAAGTTATTTTATTGGTGGAGAAGCTGAGAAGTAAAGAAAGTAATTCTGAAGAATAATTAAGCTGAATCTAAAGAGTTTCTCGGAACAAGATAAAAAATATATATTATACGCAATTATAAAGAGTTAGCCAAATATAACGCAGAAGAAGGTTAAAAGGAATAATCTGAGAGAAATATTATTCTGATAATTTTAAAATGACTATGTACTCTTCGGAAATGTTTAACTTTGTTGGCAGCCTTACGAAGAAGGTGATGAACTGTTAAGCATTCAAGATGGACCGACCTGGAGAGAGGTATCATCCGGACAGATGACCTACCCGAGATGAGAGATGGATATTGCCTACCTAGACCAGTTCTGAATGGGAGGAGGAGTCCAGCCCAACCTCAGATCCAGACCGCAAAACTAGCCATGTGACGGGCCGAAGGAGAACAACTGACATCGGAGTAACGAGAGACGAGCCAAGTGCTTACAATTAGTATCATAATTCTTAAGTAATACTATTTTTGGCATATGCAGTTGAATTGAATATATGTTAGAAATGATAATATTTAAGTGTGCAAGTGATAATATGCAGTGAAGTGTGTGATATTAAAGATATTAATGCTATATTCAGGCAGTGTAGAATTATATGTATATCTCGCGCATGGATCACCGTGTTTTAGCAAATAATTCAATGAAGTAGTCGAGAATACGATTAGGAATGATACAACATAACAGCTGATTGCTAAGAATTATCATCAGATGAAGGGTATCGAGAAATCTTGCGATGTATGTATCTAAAGATTACGTCACAGATGGACCGCGCGTCAGAAGAGAATGATGGAAATCAAGTACTCCTTGAAGAGCGATATTATTATTAGCAGCACTAGTAACACATGTAAGGTTATGCATCGTGATTTTATTGAAAGGAATAGAATATGGGAAACACGTATTGACGTATTTAAGAAAGCTATATATCAGTAATTGCAAGGTATGTGTTGAAGGTTATGTGAAGTAAGATTTAACATTGAGTAGTTGAGATAATAATAATTGATCGTCGGACAAGGTAATGAGAAGTTATATGAAGTATTATATTGCGTTTTGTGGTAATTACAAGGTGTATATAGGAGGTATATAAACGTTATATGTGGAAGGTATGGATCTAATGAAACGATGCGAATAATTATATTTTTTTTGCTAGTTGCTTTACGTCACACAAATACAGATAGGTCTTATGGCGACGATGGGACAAGGAAGGGCTAGGAGTGGGAAGGAAGCGGCCGTGGCCTTAATTAAGGTACAGCCCCAGCATTTGCCTGGTGTGAAAATGGGAAACCGCGGAAAACAATTTTCAGGGCTGCCGACAGTGGGGTTCGAACCTACTATCTCCCGAATACTGGATACTGGCGGCACTTAAGCGACTGCAGCTATCAAGCTCGGTATGCGAATAATTAAGAGGAAGTACACCGCGGGATTGACCAGATATAAGGTATGGATTGTGAATATTCATATTTAGCCGAGATTTAGAAAGTGATGTAATGTCAAGACAGCTGTTATGATGGAGGTATGCGAGTTCTGTGACACATTCTCGAAACGTACGAAATGCGAGATAAATGACATATTATACATATATGGTTAAGTAGACGCAAAGCATAGTATTGAGGTTTTCACACTGCAGATACGAATTAAAAGAAAACTTGCACAGTAGGATTTTGATTAGAATACGACGTATAAATGCATATTGAGCCAGAGATATATGAATTAAGAATTATGTGGATAGAAAGGAAGATTAATTATTTTAAAACATTGAATAGTTGAATTGGAGTTTTATGAAAGGTTACTAAATAGGAAGATGATAGATTAGGAGCCGGATTTATCAGGCATTAGGGGTGCAAAGCCTTAGCACGTCATCTGTTACTGATTAATTTTCCAAAATGAAATCCGTTTGATTGAGTTCAGATTTTGTTCTTTAGTGGTGATGTAATTTTGAGAAGAAACTTAGAATTTTCCATAATGATGTAATAATTGCAGCTGGAGAACGTAAACCAGTGATACATATGATGTCTGAAGAATAGTTATGGATAGTAATTCTGAATTTTGATTTCATTTCAGAAACAATTCAAGTTATATAATGCTATATTTTGTTTTTAATAAGCCAGCGCTGACTTTAACTTACGATTTTTGAATAACTTATTCTATGTAGTGACAATTGTAAGTCATTCCCAAAATAGCTCTCATTTCTTTAGGGCATTTCTCTAGTTAAATAAATGTGGTTCCCTGTCTCTTTTTATGTAATTCAGTGAGTGTTAATTTTTAGTGATAGTTAATTCTTAGTCTTAGTTTGTAAGTTGATTCACTGATAGATTGCGTAAATATGAATGCGGGCAGTGGCGAAGTTTTAACATTAGTATTGGATGAAGACGATCGTTCGATTACTATTGCGTGTGGCTGAACCATTTTCTTTCTTATCCCACGTAAAGCGAAACCACATGAGAAATTTTAAATTTTTTTCTCATTGAACGAAATACCCTGGGATTACATCGGGCTGTCGTGAGTTATTTGCGACTCGTTGGGGTCCCGAGTAGGGTGCACAAGATTACGTGTCTCTGGCGCAAAACATATTTTCATACCTTTAAAATCAGTACACACTACTTCTAAAAATATGTCTTTAAAATAAATTGCCCACCATTCTGTGCCTTAAGAAAAGGAAGGTTATGTCTGTAAGGCATCAATTTCTGCTGAATATAGCCTTTGAACTCCACCATGCTTGCTAGTTTCTTGACATAAACCCTTTCTTTGAGATTGTGACCAAACAAAAGAATCCGGGCTGTCATATCTGAACTGCTAATTTGCATAGTAAAATTTATTATGATTCGTCGCTATCTTCATCAACTTTCTCAAGATTACTTTAGAAGACTACAGAATGAAAATAGGAAATCATTGGAAATGCAAGAGTTACGAGGTACTTGAACCGTGTCTTAGTTTTGCGTCGCCTCGTGCGGACAGTTCCCAGCACCGCAACACAGTCTATATGAAGACGAACCCACAAGAGTGCAGAAATATCTTATCTGACATTCGATAAGCTTAATACAGCATAAAACATCTCAATAAGAAATTATTGACGCTAATTCTTTCGTTCTCACCATCACGTAAGATGGCAGCTGTGTCCTCTCTGAGGCCTTTAAGCTAACTCAGTTCTCACTACAGTATTTCCTGAAGCAAAATTATACGGGAATAACGGGCCATTTTCGGAGAGAGATAAATATTATCAATCTTTCTTCCAGCGACACAGATCTCCTTTGAGAAAGGTGCTGACTGTAACCGATTCTGTAGTTCACAATATTTTGTAATTAATCTCAGTTAATTTTATCTGGAAAAGTTAGGGACACGTGTCTCTGCCTTACGCTTGGTAATTAAATACAAAAATAATATACAATAAAAAATGAAAATAATGAATAAATGAAAAGGTAGACTAAAACAAATTACTATGCTATCTTACTGTACATAAAATATATATTACAATACAAAATATAAATGAACAATTCCCTTTCTAAGTACAATAGTATAATACCTACGAATAAATTAAAATACAAAGAATTACAATAATAATAATAATAATAATAATAATAATAATAATAATAATAATAATAATAATAATAATAATAATAATTTCTTTCTTTCTTTCCTTGTTCCTTTCTTAATCTTTACCCTCCAGGGTCTGTGTTTCCCTTGGACTCAGCGAGGGACCCCACCTCTACCGCCTCAAGGGCAGTGTCCTGGAGGGTCAGATTTTAGATCGGAGGATACAACTGGGAGGAGGACCACTATCTCGTCCAGGCGGACTCACCTGTTATGCCGAACAGGGGCCTTCGTGTGAGGTTGGAAGGGATAGATTGGGAGGACGGAAGGAAGCGGCCGTGGCCTGAAGTTAGGTACCATTCCGGCATTTGCCTGGAGGAGAGGTGGGAAACCACGGAAATCAACTTCGGGGAACCCTCTTCATTTAAGTTGACCTGAGGGTTGCTGAGGAGGGAATCGAACCCCACTTCCCTCTACTCAGTTGTCCTCTCGAGGCTGAGTGCACCCCGTTCCAGCCCTCGTAGCACTTTTGAAATTTCTTGGCTGAGTCGGGAATCGAACCCGGGCCTCCGGGGGTGGCAGATAATCACGCTAAGCACTTCACCACAGAGGCTGACAACAATAATAATACTATTAATAATAACAGTTATAAAAATAATAACGCTGAGTAGGAAGATAAAATAACTGCAGAATAGTTTGTATGAAACTTCACTCTTCAAAACTTTTCTAGTAATAATCATATATGAATGTCTTCTGCTTCAATCGTTACGTCTGGGATGTGAAATTATGTCCAAAGAAATGTTCGAATAAGTCTATACTTTGTACAAAATACGGGGCGATGCATGGTCAGCGCGTCGAACCCTCTCGGCTGTTACTCTTACCCTTCTAGAGCGGGGTTATTTTCGTGTTTAGTACCGGGAGTGTACGAGGATATTTTCGGATCCCCTCTTTACAGGCCTATTTCTAAAGGCCATGGTCGACCTGCGCGTATGGATATGACATGATAATAATGAGGTAGGTTGGAGGAGAAATCCGGTTTCGGCACATAGACTACTCATGTCCAGCAACACAAGGGTGGGGGGGCAGCAGTCTACTCAAGGCTTAATGTCTCCATCGAACGGTCGAATTACCATCAAAAGCGTCAGTTACTCTCACTCCAAATAATGCGTTGAGAGTTGAAATTAAATTCAGGCTTTTTTTTCTAAGGGCTTTACGTCGCACCGTCACAGATAGGTCTTATGGCGATGATGGGATAGAAAAGGCCTAGGAGTTGGAAGGAAGCGGACGTGGCCTTAATTAAGGTACAGCCCCAGCATTTGCCTGGTGTGAAAATGGGAAACCACGGAAAACCATCTTCAGGGCTGCCGATAGTGGGATTCGAACCTACTATCTCCCGGATGCAAGCTAACAGCCGCGCGCCTCTACGCGCACGGCGAACTCGAAATTCAGGCTTTTGGCACGCAATCTAATGGTTAGGAACTGTATATCACCACCTCTCCTACCACGCCGACCAACATTCTGATTACCGGGCGAGTTGGCCATGCGGTTAGGAGCACGCGGCTCTGAGCTTGTATGCGGGAGATATTGGGTTCGAATCCCACTTTCGGCAGCCCTGAAGATGGTAGGGTTGTACCTTAATTAAGGCCACGGCCGCTTACTTCCAACTCCTAGGCCTTTCCTATCCTATCGTCGCCATAAGACCTATCTGTGTCGTGCGACGTAAAGCCACAAGGAAAAAGACCCATTCTGACTGTGATTCTTTTCTTAACAACAGGACTCGAATATTAAAGGTGTTCTGTGTGATAAGTGGATGCCAGTTAAATTGTCGGGCAAAGCAGAAAAAGCATGACCAGCAAATGCCTGTCACAGAGATGCGAATGCTGCAATGGTCGGCGGGAGTTACTCTGCATGATAAAGTGCGCAATGAGCATGTGCGAGGATGTTGCGAAGTCGTGCCCATCAGCGACAAGATGGAGGAAATACAACTCTGTTGGTATAGTCACGTCAGAAGAAGAAATTAATACCATTTAGTACAGAAAGCTTTCAAGTTTTCAAATACATGGAGACCTGTACTCCATAAATACATGCATAACACTACCATTGCACAGCTCGGCTCACTTAAGGAATTGTCGATGGAGGACGGTGAATCAGAAACAGACCTTCCATGTCCTGATGAAGGCCAATGTAATTTGGTCGACTTGCATCCGGGAGATGGTGGGTTCGAACCGCACTGTCGGCAGCCCTGAAGATGGTTTTCTGTGGTTTCCTATTTTCACACCACCCTACAGGTTGGGTTTTTCCTTCGGACTCAGTGAGGGACCCCACCTCTACCGCTTCAAGGGCAGTGTCCTGGAGCGTCAGATTTTGGATCGGGGGATAAAACGTGGAAGGAGGACCACTACCCCGATCAGGCAGCCTCACCTGTTATGCTAAATAGGGGCCTTGTGTCGAGGTTGGAAGATTGGAAGGGATAGATAGGGAAGAGGGAAGGAAGCGGCCATGGCCTCAAGTTCGCACATTAGAAGTACGCAGAAAGTTTCGAACATAGTGCTGACGACTACAGCATATGACGACTGTGCCTTTGCTCGACTCCAGACAAGTCCGATAACTCACACAGCCAATTAAATTAACTCACATACATAGTTGCTGCTCCACACAATAAACACAAACTCACTCCACGTCGGTGCACATACAGTACTCCACTCAGTACTCCAAGGCAGTACACACACAGTACTCCAGCAATACTCCATACTAATACTGAATATTATAAGTAACTAACAGATCATAACTAATACACACTTAGGAATAAATCGTAAAGAATAACAATGTTTTGAATGAAACACTGGTTTTTACGGGGCGAGCTGGCCATGCGTTCAGGGGCGCGCAGCTGTGAGCTTATATCCGGGAGATAGTTGGTTCGAACCTCACTCTCGAAAGCCCTGAAGATTGCTTTCCGTGGTTTCTTATTTTCACACCGGGATAATGCTGCGGCCACGCCACTTCCTTCCCACTCCTAGGCCTTTCCTATCCTATCCCATCGTCGCCATAGGGCCTATCTATGTCAGTGCGACGTAAATTAGTAGACTCAATTATATTGAACCATGAATGAAAAACTTCCCTAATTGCTGTCTATTTAGAATATCTGCCCTCTCTCAGCGGGTTTCTGTGGACAGCTCTGCTTATTTTCACTCGGCTGCGGATGGTCAGACACTTCTCACATTAGAAGTACGCAGAAAGGTTCGGACATAGTGCTGACGACTACAACATATGGCGACTGTTCCTTTGCTCGACTCCAGACAAGTCCGATAAATCACACTGTCAATTAAATTAACTCACAGACATAGTTAATGCTCCACAAAATCAACTACTTAACAATTACAACTAAACAGTGATTACATAATAGTAACTGCTCAACCGTTCTAACCAGTACTACGACGCTCCTCACAACAACCACAATGGAAAACGCTCCAAATCTACTCGCAGCAATTTTTTCACAAACTCACTCCACGTCGGTACACATACAGTACTCCACTCAGTACTCCAAGGCAGTACACACAGAGCACTCCAGCAATACTCCAATACGGACTAACTCTATTCTGGTAGGACACCTACCGCACCAAGACTGTCGACAGTCAGCGCTACTGCCGCCCAGCTCCGACTACATACCGACCGTTCGTGGCTAGCCTCCTTTTCATATCCTGATGATGGAGTACTACTATCTTTAGAGGTCGGCCAGAATGGGAATATTATCGTTTCATGTTGCAGAAGTTGCAGGTGGGAAGAGAACAATGGGGGAGTGTAGCTGCTACTATTCCCTCGGGCTTGGAGTTCCCAGCTGACTCACTAGGTCCTTCCGGGAAATACCAAATGGGACTTGACGATAACTTTCGTACATTATAGTCAATGCACTCAAAGAAGTAGGCCACCAGGTATACCAAGTATAAGCTAATAGTGCAGTAGATTAAGTAACTTCACTAACAAATAAATCATTAGGCACGAGTAACTTAGAATGCAAACGTAGTTAACCGCATTGCAAGTGTCTTCTACCCGAACAACTGTTCTGCAGTGAGATTTGCATACATGTGAGCGATCTGGACTTTCAAAACTCCTAAAATATATGCAATTCACCCACATAAATGTAGAGCGGTTAGATTATACTTATGCCTTGTTCAAATACGTTTGCATTCTTACCTATTTGTGCCTAAAATAAATAATAAAAATAGTAATAATAAAATAATTTATGACTATATTTATTTATGTATTGTATAATGTTTCGTGTGGCTATTAGTAGCCTAGTGCAGTCCTTGTGAGATAGATCCTCCGATGTGATTGGGCAGCATCAACCGTGGATAGGACACTGTGCTTTGATGTTGCGGAGATAGTCTTGTGTGTGTTGTGTGAGGTTTCGGTATGTTGGTGTCAGTAAGAATCCTATCAAAGTATTTTATAATTTAAGGTTAAATTCGTAGACCCTGCCAGGAACCGAACGTGAGTCTCTCTGAACCGAGGAGGGCTGCTCTAATCATTCAGCCAAGGGTTTGAACAATGTAATCATTAATGAGGTATTTTTAACAAGAATTTGCAAGCGTGAATTTTAAACGAGTCAGTTTGTAACATTACCGGTATTTTATAGCCTACATAAAAATTTTGAACGTCTCGTATATTATAAATATAGTAATAAATTATTTTATTATTACTATTTTTATTATATCGTATATTACTCGCTATATGAAGCTGTAATACGCAATATATTCTTCACTTTTCCTTTTCCAGATACCAAAAAGCCACTAAAACTGGTTGAGCATCAATTGTTGAGCTGTGGGATTTACGAAGTTCTCTGTACAATCATATGTATTAATATGTATTAAATGTATCAATAACAACATTTGGATTAATTGATCTTCCTATCTCCTTTAGACTCTTCCTGATTGAGTACCTAACTTGAAATAGTTATCTGCTGTCTGTAAGTTGTAAAAGGAAGATATACCCTGATGGTGTATATACAAGAGTGTTTTCCAGTAATGTATTCAACTAAATGGAGTTTTGTAAGTCTCTTTGGTACAGTCACATCGAGTCTATCCTCGCAAAATGTTTTGACGTTCTTACGTGGGTTTAAACGAAACAAAGCGGAGGATCTGTGGGAAACGTCGATATATATATTTTTAAAATATTGATTATAATTTATTTATTTAAATGTGTCTAATCTGCAGAAGTATAGTATTATACAAACGTGATTTGTTAATGCTTGTGTATATTATCACCAAACTCTCATTCACTGACAAGTTAACGCAATATAATCAATAATATATATATGGACATAAATCGGGCAGTATCGATAATGTGACTGGCATGAGAGCGTCAATAGATGAAATAAACTTCTCCAAGAAAGGGCTTTGAACAAGGACCTCCCTGCTGACAGGCTCGGCCCACAGCAAGCATTCGCTGAAACCTACGGTGTGTTAGTATTTGATGATCATTTCTTGGCATGGCTCTCAAGCCCGACCAAGCCACATGCAGATTTAGCAACACCGGCTTGTAAAGCCCGTTTCAATTCGCCCGCGAAGCGATCTGGTTGGCTAAATTCAGCAGCTGATAAAATGACACGGCGTGGGATATTAGTCATAAGTCATAAGTATGCTGAACGGTCTAACACTCATATACACGGTTCACATTGTTTCCGGCCAGTCTCTATACGCATGACTTCAGTGATTTGATGGAATCTGAAGCTGTTCTTCTGTCGATTGAAATTAAATTGTGGTTTCCTTCCAGGAAACTTATTTTTGATATAAAGGCCAAAAGCAGGCAAGTGGAGATACATGATCCCCCTTGTGCACTGTCACTACATTGTCCTACGTAAGAGCCTTGCAGTGGTGCCTCAAAGGCGCACTAGCAGCCGGCGTCTTGGGAAGGTGTAGGAATCGAACTGATTAGCCTAGTACTACACCGGGGCGAAACGCTGGTAATTTCACTATTGAAAGGCATAAACAGCTTAAATGTTTTTAACATTTGAAATCTATGAAATTAAATTACGGTTTCCTTCCACGAACCTTATTTTTGATATGTGAGACATTGTTTCAACAAATCTCTTCGACAAGAAGACCATGGTCTATGTCTGGTGGGATCAGAGTGGTATTGTGTATTATGAACTCTTGAAACCTGGTGACACCGTTGACGCACAACACTGTCACCAACAAATGATTAATTTAAATCACGACCGAAATGGGCCAGAAGACATGAAAAAGTGATTTTGTTACACGATAATGCACCGTCCCACGCAGGAAAACCAGTGAAAGACACCTTGAAATCGCTTGGATGGGACATCCTTCCGCACCCGCCGTACTTCCCTGACCTGTCGCTATCTGACTATCACTTTTTCGCATTAATGGGGCACGCGCTCACAGACCAGCAATTTCGAAGAAGTTAGAAAATGGCTCGAGGAATAGTTTGCCGTAGAATCGAAGAAATTTTTCTGACATGGTATTCATAACTTAACTGAAAGATGGGCGAAGTGTGTAGAATCCAATGGCTAATATTTTTACTAAATAAAAAATTAATGTCCCTTGAAAATTACGTGCTTTCTTTAGCACAACAACCGGAAAAACTTAGGCATACACCTGGTAGATTCGGTATAGAGAACCAGTACGCCTACGCATTCTTTTACATTGCTCGGGAAATCACAGACTACTCATATATCAGCTATCGGTTTCATGTCAATAAAATTACAGTATAAGTGACATGTCCAAGGCACCTTTCCATAGCTTCTCAAAAGCTGAAGAAATTGAATGTAAATTTAGGACTTCCGTTATTATTTTCAGTTTATCACTTTATATGCAACACTAATTTGAAATTCGAACAATATTAGTGATAATTTAAGTAAGACACACTAGAAAAATTATGATACGGAACACTCAGAGGGTAAGAAAACGGTACGGGCAAACTTTCAGGACTCAAACCTCACACGTAAGAGAAAAAAATGTCATCACTCTTATGCTAAAACCACGGATGTGTGAAATGTTCTTCCTGTTCATTATTTCCCTTAACACTGGTCACGCCTCCCAGCCGGATATTGATGTACAATACATCGGAAGAATTTTCGTTGAGTTCATTTTCCTATGCGAGTGTGTGAGGGAAATTAAATGGCGTATGGATTTTATGCCTGGAGTGTCCGAGGACATGTTCGGCTCGCCAGGTGCAGGTCTTTTGATTTGACTCCCCTGGGAGATCTGCGCATCGTGATGAAATTGATCCAGGCAAATGCCGGGGCTGTACTTTAATTAAGGCCACGGCCGCTTCCTTCCACTTCCCAGGCCTTTCCTATCCCATAGTCGCTAAAAGACATATCTGTGTCGGTGCGACGTAAAGCAAAATAGCATAAAACAAAGCAAAAAAGATGAAATTGATGAAGACGACACATACATCAAGCTCCCGTGCCAGCGAAATTAACCAATGATGGTTAAAATTCCCGACCCTGCCGTGAATTGAACCCGAATCCCATGTAAACAAAGGCCTGCACGCTAACCATTTAGCCATGGAACCGGACTGTGTGAAGGAAAATGAACCTTACTGTACTTTACCTTAGGAATGCACGACGTATTTACCCACTTCTAGAGTATGATATATTTAAGGTTACACACACGCATATGAAAATTGCTATGATGGACTGTAAATCGATATGTGACTGGGTGATGTGAAGGTAAATAATGTACAGGAAGAGCATTGGCATAGGAGCGACGATGTTATATGATGAAAATGGGTCCGGGAACGCTGTTTTCCACGTTGGAACGTATGACATTAAACACACTGAAACAAAACGCGTGCTCAAACCACATGGAACACTTTCTTACATGGAATGTTGACAATGATACATCAACACGTCCTCAATTGAAGAGTCAGGGGAAAAACCAGTTTTTATCGAAATTGAAATATTGTTACAGTCTGCTTCAGAGTGATCATGCGCATCTATTGAATGATCGGAAAAGGAAAAAGAAAGCAGGCGAGTCAGGAGAAATTAACACTCAAAGTTTTGCTGTTAGGGGAAAGAACTAGGGAAGTCAAGCACAAAACTTGCTTTTTCTCAAGTTGTACAAATATTGACTCTCCAACTTTTTTCCCCTGACCCTTCAATTGCAATCACGTAGGATGATTGGGCCTCGAACGAATAGTCATTTGCAGGAAAAATACCTTACTTGCCTGGTTATCGAACCCGGGGCCTCCGGATGATAGGCAGGCATAACACTCCCAGGCCAACAGGCCGGAAAATGATTTCATAAAGTACTCCAATAAGCTGATTGCTATAATTAATTGAACCAAACAGAGTTAATACAAGTAATGGTAATTTTAAAATTCCGTAAATTTTTAACGAATGAGTATCATCGCAGGAGTCTTATAGCATGGCATTTTCATTCCACAAAACAATTGGTCTATTCCAGAGGTTGTTCAATGATTCATTTCCAGTTTCATCGGAATATGAGCTAAAATCGAAGAAGTCGTCATCAGTCGCTTTATATTTTGCATGGTTTTCAATAAAGGTTTTAGCCTTTTCTTTTTTACGTTCTGACTAGGTTGTTTTAATGTTAGATATTTCACTATAATTACTGTATCTGTATGTTAAAAGAGTTAACTAGAAACAGCTTTGGCAAATCCATCCGTCCGTTCTACTGGACCGAATTGCTTCATGTTTTAATTCTCTCCGGAATTACCTGCCGGTGAGTTATGAGGTATTGATAGGTCTCTAACTTCAGGCCAAGTTTAAGTAACGATAAAATGAAATTAACACTCCAATAATTGTAGACAAAGGCTTACCCTAGCCCGCAATATATTATGTACTTAGCAGGTTGCTAAGCGACTAACAATTTGTTTATATTCTGATATAGTTATGTGATTTTCATCCTTAGTAATGTCATAATTACGTGTAGCCATGTTTTATTACTACCTCTCAAGCCAGAGGGTATACACTTCCTCTGATCACGGAAGGATACTATTCCCTTCTAGATGCTTAAGAAATGTTTTCTGTCTATAAAAACGCATGAGCTATATATTTTCTTTGATCTCAATCTAATACTGGAGGGAGATACGAGTACAAAAAGACTGTCGATCACTCGAGCAATTACACTCTGGTTCTTACAAGAATCTAAAGAATGTCTGCACCATGCTTCTCTCTTCGTGTTTGTTTTTGTAATCCCTCCTACGGGCAAACAGGAAGCAACATCCTCTCAACTTTAATTTCTTATCGTAACTCGCGGTTCTTGTGAGTAGGTGGGCGGGGCTGGAAGACGTTCAGTAATTGAAGGAGAGAATCTGCATAACCCGGAGTCGGCAATGTTACAAATACATTATCGAGAGATAGTATCCTACTTATTCAGTATGATCTGCAAATAATAGTGCGCTGCTTTCTACGGCTACTTTATTCCTTATGCTCGGAATACAAGACTGATAACTACAGTCCGTATATTTAGGCAGTAGTCTCAACAATTCTGCTACAATATTTGCGTAAATTCTAGGGGTAAGGCCTATTAGAACCACAAGGATTTATGTTACTCTCGCTATATTATGGAAGACTACACGAAACTAGACTTCCTACTAGCCAAGTGAGTTCGTATCCTAGCCTAGACCTGCCAAAATATCCGGGCTGTATTCATAACACAATCATTTGGCATTTGGATTTATGTATGCCTATATCGGTCATCGCAAGGAACAAGGATACCAGAGAAAGTTAATGAATAAAGAAAATAGAAAATGATAACATAATGAAAAATGCAATGGGAGTGTGGGAAGAAAACCTCAAAGAAAGAGGAATCCGCTAAGAGATAAGTCTAGGGAGGAAATTTAAACGGGTTGACGTAAATTGTCTAACCTTCGCTGACAATATTACAACCCCTTCTGAGAAGAAATTACAGATAAAGTTGGACATGGGACCAAATTTATGACTAAGATAGGAAATTCACCTACAATGTTAATAACAGATTATATAAAGGGTAGAGGAATTTGAGTACTTGTGGATGTAAATCAAATTAATGTTCTTCACAAAGAAGCAAATAAATCAATAGCAAGGAAAGGAAATTGGAACAAGCTTACCAACTGACCAAGAATACCTATAATAAAAAGAGTCTCTCCATCGAAAAAAATTCAGGCACTACAACACGGGAATGTAACCAGAACGTCCCTATGCTAGATTGTATGTTCTTCATGAAAAGAGGAGAAAGAGAAGAACTAAGGAATGAACATTTCTAAGAAAAATATGGGGCTCATTAAAATGTGAAAATGCGGATTTCAGGCACAGGAAGAATGAAGTCCCCTATTCGTTTCTTGGTAACGTAATGAGGACAAATTGTAATCATGTTTACAATGTTAATATGTGGATGAAAAATATCAAGAGAGGTATGGCAGAAATGGGAATGACAGCGGATATAATAAAGGACAGAACAATTTTTAGGAGATTGATTCAAAATTTGTAGGATCTTCAGTGAAATAGTGAATAATATTTTATGTTTAGCTGAATGATGTTAGATGTTAAGATACGGGGAATATTATTTTATGAGGTAGAAATCACTGATGAAGGGAGTGTACGAACGATATATATGTACAAAATTAGGAACTTGATAATATACTGATAGAGCCTCCGTGTCTCAGGCGGCAGCTCGCCGGTCTCTCACCACTGGGTCCTCTGGTTCATATCCCGATCACTCCATGTGAGATTTGTGCTAGACAAAGCGGGAGGCGGGACAGATTTTTCTCCGAGTACTGCAGTTTTCCCTGTCATATTTCATTCCAGCAAGAGTCTCAAATATCATTTCATCTGTTAGACGTTAATCGTTGCACCAGATGAGTACAACAGGCTTGGGCAGCCGCTATTCTCGCTTGAAGCGGGCTTCATTCTTCCCATCCCTGATCCAGTTGAATGACTGGAAACAGGCTCTGGATGTTCATTTTCGTAACATATTGACAGGGCGGACCAAACCATCACCCTTAATATATTTATGTGAACTTAGCCAATTCGGACCATATAAGGACCAAAAATGGTCAGATTTGTCGAATATGGTCATTTAAATACAAATTATTTATGAAAATGTGATCCGGCTACTAGTAACGCGAATACCCCCGTGTCCTGAAATGTCAGCTCGTTACTCATCCATCAAGTACTTTGTTTAATGATTCCCTGATGTTGGGGCAGTAATGTTTTCTTGGTTAGAGCTCCAGCTTCTTCCCTCATTATGAATTTGTGTGTCAGGCAGATGAAAGCTGAAACAGCACACTCATCGCCTCGCTCTTCTTGGGAGACGTCTATTAAAACTGACGGCTGACAAACTCTGAAGTTCCCTCCTTTACGCATGGCGGGTCACATTCCCAAGATCTAGAATGCACCATTACTACATCTCATAACTTTGCAATTAGTGGTTTGTTTCTATGATGACAAAAAGACTAGTGAGCCATCATTCAGTGACTTGGTCACTTTTCGCAGTCACTTGCTTTTACTCAGGCAGCAAGTAAGCGTTTATTGTCATCATTTATTTTATTAGTTATGCCCAACTAAGGAGCGTCTTTGAACTTATTAGCGCAGTTTTATGTCTCTTCATCCTCCCACTGTGTTATTTTATTACCTTGTTCAGTCCATCCTGAATTTAGTCGGGTGAGCTGTACAAAAAAAAACTTGTGTTTGTGAATTAAGGTTCTGAATTTTATTTTATCTTGAATGGTTTATTCATTAGTCCCAATTTAATTTAGGTTTTCATTGATTTCTTTTAGTCAATTGTTGTGATTCTTCATTGATAAGACTAAGTTTAAATTTTTTTTGTGAGCCTGTTATTGTCCGTTCTATATAAGTGACCACAAATTTGTAATCGTCATTTCCTCATTTTATATGTGACTTTTTCTGTAACTTGATAGATTTCATATGATTTCTTTTTCATCCAAATTCCATTTTCGCACTTTGGTCCTAAGATTTTACTAATGATAATTATTTCTTGTTTTTCGACATCTTTATTCAAGTTCTCCCAACAATTATAATAGTTTCAGATGCATAAAGTGCTTCTGTTTTTTAACTGCTTTTTTAAGATGTCATTATTATTATTATTATTATTATTATTATTATTATTATTATTATTATTATTATTATTATTATTAGGGGACCCTGCTGCTCCGCTGCAGTCGTTATAAACAGGTCAGATTCCTCGTCTTTATACGCCTGTTGTAGTCATATTGTTTTACCTGCCCTTTTCAATGGTTTTATGTATGTTCAGTCCGTCAGCGCTAACGTTGGTTGGATCCTCAACAACTCTGCCATCAGCTGTCATAGATGGCCTAGGCATCACCGAAGAGGCATACAGGGAAACGAGGAGTGAGGTAGTTTCGCGTTGCTTTCCTCACTGAGCCAGAGTTGCTATAACATACCAGTTTGCCAAGCCCACTGAAATGCATGCACCATCCGGCACTATGAGCAACTTTTTCACGCCATTGATAGCAGGGACTGGGTGCATAAGGAATGGCAATACTAGCATCGCTCATACCTCAGCCACTTTCATATTGTCAAAGCCAAGATTAAGACAGAGACAGATCAAAGAATGTAACAAGACATAGTGCACTGTGAACACCAGATCCTGCCAGCAAAGGCGTGATGGTTTTATGAGCAAATTAAATTATAAGCGCGTTATGGTATGCCGCAGCTCGTGGTCAGAATTCATTCTACCGTCATCATGCCGTCTCTCTGTCATGAATCTGTCCATATATTCGTTTTTTTAAATACTGAAGTTATTAATGTAAAGCTTCGTATTGTGTTGTGAAATCCAGTATTTTTAATAGCAGTTCTTCTATACAGAACGGTTGTCTGTGAAGTCAGAGATTAGTCTCGAAGGGGCGTTTTCTGCCAGGCAGAGATTTTTTAAGATATACGGCATTCACTCCTCCTAGTATACCTAGGTCATCCTTCGACAGTCGCTCACAGATAATATATAAAGCATATGCCTTGATGGTGTCTGTTTGTACGTAGACTTTTTTCGGTACGCAGATTTTTTTCTCTTAGTAGCATGTAAGTTATTAGGAACGCTCTTCCATATGTGGCTCTTCCATCTCTTCCAGCTGTGAAAGGTTAGACATTGAAGGAGTTTCTAGCATGGAATAATATTCTTCCGTGATGAGAGGAAGTGGATACTCTCCGGCTTGACAGGTAGTAATCAAACATGGCTGCATGCATTGACATTGCTAAGGATGAAATGAAATAACTTGTGGCTTTCAGTGCCAGGAGTGTCCGGGGACATGTTCGGCTCGCCAGCTGCAGGTCTTTCCTATTTGACACCCGTAAGCGACCTGCGCGTTGTGATGAGTATTAAGCGATGATTAAGACGACGTATACACCCAGCCCCCGTGCCAGAGAAATTAACCAATGTTGATTAAAATTCCCCACTGTGGTGGAAATCGAAACCGTTACCAATGGCCTGCACGCTAACGATTTAGCCACGGAGCCAGACTTTACCAAGGACGAAAATCACTTGTATCAAAATATTAATGAATGTGTTAGTCGCTTAGCCACTTGCTAAGTACAAAATATATTGCAGGTTAGGGCAAGCCTTCGCCTGCAAATATTGGATTTAATGACTTGATTCTATGATTACTCAAAGTTGGTTTAACTTAGAGACATGTCAATGTCTCATGATTCACCGACAAGTAATTCCGGAGAGAATAAAGTAGAACTAAAGCAAATCGGTCCAGTGGAACGGACGGACGGATTTGCCAAATTTGTTTTTAGTAAACTCTTTTAACATATAGATTATTAGTATTATTTTCGTTTACAGGCATTGAATAACTTATTAGGTAAGTGCTATACATTTTTGGAGTCTTTCTTGCAGATCAGAATAGCTGCATTCTTTTTTTGGCAACCTGCGTCTTTCCGACGTCCAACCACTGCATTTATTTCGTTTTTCATGGAAGTCCTTGAAGTTACTGAAACCTCACCAGTACTGTGCTCGATTTCAGATATCCTCTAGCCGTATTCTAACCCCTGTTCAATTCTTTCATCTCCAGGGTCCACTTGCCACTATCAAGTATCTGAGAGATTTGTCTGTTAAATAATAAATATTATTATTATTATTATTATTATTATTATTATTATTATTATTATTATTATTATTATTATTATTATTATTATTATTAGAGCAGAGTGTAGGTTTAATGAAACTGTAGGGCCTCAGGGCTGAACAAGGATTTTATGAGACGAAGCAAAGTTCAAACCTTAGGTAATGTATTTATGAAGAAGTGGAGGAGGAAATGAAATAAAATCTTTACGATTTGAGATGGTATGTGATGGTATTTTATTGATTGCAAAATTGAGTCAAATTTATAAAGGACATGGCAGTACGGGCCCACTTATCAGCATGACGTTGCACCCCCTCTGGCTTGCATGAATGCACTGATTCGTTTGGGAAGGGTATCATGAAGCCGTTCTATTCTATCCTGAGGCAAGCTGGCCAATAAATGTGGTAACTGGTCCGTGGTGTCCTGGATACTGTCACTGGGACAGAGTTGAGTTGGGTTCTTATCAACACAGTCCGTACCAAATATGGTCCATGTGGTTCATTGTTGCATAAGTGGGGTATGCCCTCTTCCTCTGAGTGCGACTGTGGTGAGAAGAAACAGACCACCCGTCATATTGCCATTGAATGGCCAAAGGGGTCATATTCCGGTCAGCTGAAGGAGTTTGTGTGTGCTTCTGACGGGGTTGTAAAATGTTTGGGCAGTTTAGATTTGATTTGTGATCTGTTTTTGAGATTGGTTGATTGCTTGAAGTGTTATATTGTTTCTTATATTGTTTTAATGTTAGTATGTAGAGTTATGTACTAGCCACAAGCTAAATAAATAAATTAATAAATAATTTGTGAAGTAATTTTTGAAGGGTAATATGTAGCCTATGTTATCATGCCTTACGTTTGTACCTTAATATTCAATTGCATTCTTGTTTTTCTTCTTAATTACTATTATTAATATTTTAATTGGTAATCTTTTGATGTTTTCATAGTTTGAGCCCGGTGTGTCAAGAAGGTGTGTAATTAGGCTTAGGCCTGTGTCCCTTCATATTGTCAAATAAATAAGTAAATATATCTTCATTATAGACTCGTGCATTTCAGCGTTCAGTCTAAAAGCCTCTGTGAATTTACTAACTGCCACCACAATACTCTATTTGTAACCAGTCCTGTGGCTTCGTTCAGTTTTAGACCTCTTATTTTTAAATAGTTATAAATTCAGTAACCATCGTCTTCTTGGTCTTCCTCTACTTCTCTTACCCTCCATAACAGAGTACATTATTCACCTAAGCAATCTATACTCCTACATTCGCCTCACATGACCAGACCACCGAAGCCAGTTTATGCGTACAGATTCGTCCATCGAGTTCATTCCTAACTTATCCTTTATCTCCTCATTCAATATACCCTCCAGCCATTTTTCCAACCTATTTGTACCAGGAATCATTCTTTTTTTTCATGTTTGTTATTTCTAATGTATTAATGAGACTTCCAGAGTCTACCCATGTTTCTCGCCCGTGAGGCACTGACGGTCCAAAAACAGACCGATGTAGAGATAGTTTCATCCGGGAGCCGACTTCCTTCTCAAGAATTTGTTGATCGCAACTGCGACCTCACTGAATTCCCTTTATTACGCATCGATAAATAAATAAATAAATAAATAAATAAATAAATAAATAAATAAATAAATAAATAAATAAATAAATAAATAAATAAATAAATAAATAAATAAATAAATAAATAAATAAATAAATAAATAAATAAATAAATAGCTAATAATTATTATGAAGAGTGAAAACGATCAGAAAATCAGAGATTCACTCACTGTTCAGAAAATAATTTTAAGTTTGAAATCTTAATTTACATTTCATCACTTACAGATAGCTTAGTGCATTGACAACGTACAGAAAATAATCAGCAAGTAGATGGCAGTAAGATATATTATGCAGGCACCCAGTATATCGTCGTACAGCCTAGTAAAACCGCTGTGTTTAGAACTCTGACCAGATAGCTTCAGGATTTCATGAACAATGTCAACGAGTTTTTGCGCCAAGTGATACATGTGCTCCGGGTCAGTATTTTTCCCCTCAACTTTGTCTCATACCAGTATTTCGAGACGCAGCGACGATATGCTCTTTCATCTTTACTAGTTGATGTTTTCTTATTGCAAGAAACTAGACCTCCATTTTCATTGTTTTAATTAATTGTTCTTGTTGCTCTCCTTACTTCGCGATGGAGGAGGGAAGCAAGCGGCAAAAATCACAGCTTTCTATCACGTTTAATAATCGTGCTGTGCTACGTGCTCTTGTACCATTTCATTAAAATAGCAACTTAATTGAATCCTAAACTAAATGAAAGCAAAAGGTTTATAATGAGAAAATAATTATACATTCTGTGTAATTAAATATGAGAACAGTGTGGAGCCTCACAAATAGATTTGTTCAGAACAAAGGATTAATTACTATACGATGTAAAATATACACATACATTGGTTTACTGCCACAGTGTAGCGTGAGGATCACCGTTATGACTAGTAAAGGATGTTGCAATTTCTGAATGCTCACTTAAATTTCTACCGTCCATCGTCTTTTAGCTTTATTGTTTTTACGTCCCACTGACTATTTCTTGACGTTTCTGGAGACGCGGAGATGCCGTAATGTTGTCCTGCAGGATTTCTTTTAATTGGCTCTAATCTACCGCCACGAGGCTGACGTATTTGAGCACTTTCAAATACCACCGGACTGAGACAAGCTGGGGTCGGAAGGCCGGTGTCTCAACCATCTGCGCATCTCAGCCCGGCTTCCGCTTCCTTCTTTTTCCCCAGTCGTTTGGTATAAAAATAAAAAATAGTTTTTTTACTGCACGGAAATCTATTTTGAATACCGTATTGCTTCACTTAGCAATACAGGTATTATACCATTCATTGCTCTACTGAAAAAAGTAATTTGCTTTTTACAGAGAAAAGTTACTGTATTTTTCTGTTTCTGGCGTCGAAACCCAGACGTCCGATGAAGGGATATATACATTTATTATGAAGTATTCTCAAGGAAATTTCCATCTCTAGTAGAGGACTACGGATGCCACTAAATAAAAGAGCATGAAATACAGTAGTTCCTCCGCAAATACAAATCTGAAAGCTTCCTCTGCATTTTTTCTTTCTTTTCGTACAATATGTTGTACGTTGCACCAACGCACATAGGTTTTAGGGACAGAAAAGGCCTAGGAGCTGAATGTAAGTACCGTGGCTTAATTAAGAGACGTCCCCAGCAGTTGTCTGGTGTGAAAATGGGAAACCACTGAAAACCGTCTCCAGGGTTGCCGACAATGGGGCTTGAACACACTATATACCGAATGCAAGCTGTCAGCTACACGACCCGAACCTCGCAACCACTCGCCCGGTACGTAAGATTTTATAAGTAGTAAATACACGGCACCAAAATTGGATAGATGTCCTTCTACGCCTATGGTTGACAAATATTGTGAAATTTTCCTTTTCAGATTGTCTTACTTCATGATGTTTCTGCATTGCTGGATTGACACTTTTAAAAGTCATACTGTGATTTAAATAATAAAAGTTGTTTGATTGATATCATGATTAAACAAATTATTTAAATCATGACTAACCCGCTTATGAAGTATAAGTGAACTACATGCTTTCAAATCTGAACTATTCCATGAGCACCCTGTAGTGGATATCTCTATTTCCAGCAGTATTCACAGCTACGCAGGATGAACCACTCAGCCAACTTGCTTATTCGTCTTACGTCCTTATTCTTAAAGTGAAATCTTGCAAAGTTTTCTAAGTCACAAAGGAAAACACGAAATGGTGAATACATCCTTCCGCATAGGTTTGGCGTTAGGAAGGGCATCCACACGTGAAACTTTGCCTAATCCACATTAGTGTCAATCCCATTTAGTAGGCAAAAGGCAGGAAGAAGAAAAAAATTCTATACCAATTGTTACAAGATATTTCTATTAAGAACTTCCATATAACATTATAGGACCAAATACTCCATTTGATTATTGTTATTGTGTGTTAAACATTTTTAGAAATACTGTATCAATCTGCAAGATTCCTTTGCGCTTATTAGTTTCTACGTTTAATGGCACAAAATGTAGAAAAATACCCTCATCCACCTCCTGATGATGCAATGGATGCCAGAAATTTAGAATGCCTTACTTTATAAGGCTTGTGCATTGTTATATTATAGATTTGAAGCTTGGACCTTGAAATAGACCACCATAAAAAGGTTGGGAGCTCCGGAAATGTGGTCTAATAGGAGAAAATGCTACAAGACTTCTGACCACAGCATATCTCTAATGAAAATATATTGCAGAATGCACACTTTGAAAGAGAGCTGCTGACCACTATCATACACAGAAAAAAATTGTACCTGGGGCATGTGTTACGTGTGAAAGATATGCAGTATTGCAACTCATTTGTAAAGGAAAATTTTAAATACAGCGAGGAGTAGGCAGAAGAAAGAAGATGTCTCAAGAACATTCCAGAATGGACATCTGGAATAAGAACCGTGGAAAACCCTACCGTGTTGCAAAAGATAGAAGAACACTGTATATATTGATCGCCAACGTCCACGAGACTGGGCACGGCATATTATACATTATAATAATCGAATGTTAAATTGCTTGCTTGATGCTTGTTGTTTAAAGGGGCGCAACATCTTGGTCACTGGCCCAATGTTAAGATGAATATTGTATTAAGAATTATTAGATTCACATTTAAAAATCAAACTGTGATATTAATAATAAGGATCGATCGATTTATTTCACGATTAAATAAAATACTTAAACCTTGACTAACCCTGGTTACAGAGGAAGATTCACCCTTCTCCTATGAACTATTACTCTAAAACCTTTTAACGAGGATTTTGGGGCGGGATTCCTACTTCGATACTTGTTTCACCCATTTTATCATGTATCATGTATAGCTCGGTGTTTAGTCATCCTTAAACTTGGTTGAAATACCACGAGGAAATATGGCGAGTTTGTCCCTTCACTTATTTCTGAACTTACTGTTATACGTGTATTTGTAACATAAAATACCTTGTGTCTCACTTTTTGAACTATCATTTGAGAGCTGTACAATTTCAGATTAAGGTCCCTCCTTAATATTTCACGTTGTGTGCCGCCTTAGCTGCGCTCTATCAAAGGAACCAATCGCGGGATTATCAGTCTCTCAGAGTGGGTTCATTGGAACACAACATTTAGGGACGATGTATTCACATCAAATGCAGTGAACTTCAATGGTCACCTTACAAGAAATGTCGAATTCTCAATTCCAATCCCATCTTCTCTTTATTCTCACACTGGACGTGCTTCTGCCGTCCCTCAGGCAAGGGAAGGCCAATTTCCTTGGCCTGCCTGATATTTTCTCTATCACACCCACTTGTCTGTAGTGAATACCATTTGGGATCAATACGATGACACCACTTTACGCTTGGATATTCTACGAGGATTCCTTTTCTTGTTTATTTCAATAGAAAGAGTAGCAATATCTCAGACTCTGGAATTTCGTTTCTGCTACGGGTGTGTATGGAAATATCGTAATTTCTACCAAGGGACATATTATGTCCGAATAGAGACATGCTAGATATATACTGCCTTTTCAGCAGTTGAAGAGTACTTTTAGAAGACCTAATAGTTCAACCCGTATCAGTGTAAGACAAAAGTAACTTTCAAGAACCAGAATATTATTAATTCGGTCATCTCCTAGGGCCTGTAACGCTCACTGTTTCTTAACTTTATACACTGGTCGTCATTTAGACTTAGAGTACCCTGAAACACCCTCAAGGGTAGTTTCATTTCGTCCTACTGTATGCAGCGTTCCGTTTAAAAGATATATAATAGATCCAGAACATTTAAATATGCTCCAGACAATTTCCATCAGATGTTCACAATCAAATGAGTTGTATGGCCCACTATTTACGTGCTTTTTGACAAATGCTAAAGCAGAGATATACAGTTGTATGTGTGAATGCATTAAAAGATGCTTAGAAATAAGTGCAACAGAATTTAACATCTCTATGTTTCTTTTGTATTTCGAGGATTTGAGGATGCAGCTTTCACTTGAGACCGAGTTTCCACATTTAAAAAAATTCAAGCTTCTTCCAAATTTACGAGAAAAATTCTTTAATAACAAATCCGGAATTCGCAGTAGGTCAAAACAGTGATCTGGCCTCTTTAATTTACCTCCCGAAGAAATATCTGATGCCTTCGTGGAACTTATTTCCGGTGAACCTGCACTAACTGAAAGAATAAGGTTCACTGATTACATCTGGTCAAATTACACTGACACTATTAAACTTTCCACCGTACATGTTCATCAAGTTTGCTCAGCCGCGGAAAGAGAGCCCACTGTCTTCCTTGCTGGAGAACCTCAGGTGATGACCGAAAGTTTCATGTAACAGTCATCGCAACTGATGGAAATATCGACGCAGATGTCAAGCACCACATCAGTGTTGGTTGGAAGAAATGGCGGACCCTTAGTGGTATTCTGTGTGGTAAGCGGATTCTAGGGAGATGGAATGGTGGAATCTACAGAGCACTATACAGTCTGTTCTCGTGCATGGCTCCAAAAGTTAGGCAAAGCTAAACAACGGAGATGAGGATGCTGCGATGGTTTGCATGTCAAAGTGTGCAAAGTGGAAGTGCGGGAATCTTTTAAAATTGTGTCCATTAGCTAGTATGATTACGTCAGAGAACGTGGTTAACAAAATTAGTACAGAAATGTCTTGTTATTGAAGAGTCTAAGAGAGGCCGAAAGCGTCCTGAGGTAAAGTGGAAACGAACTGCTGAGCCTGCTTTTAGGAAAAGTGAAGTGGTGCTGGATTTAGTGCAAGAAGCGTTTTTTCTACTGGATTTTAACGTCGCAATAACACATCCACGGATTCCGGCTACGCAAGTATGGGAAAGAGCTAGAATTGAGAAAGTAGCGGTTTTTATTACAGTGTGCTGAACGTCGGACATACACAGAAAGGTCTCATGGCGACGATGGAATAGCAAAGGGTTATGAGTGTAAGGGAAGTTACGGAGGCCTTAATTAAGGTGCGAAAATAGGAAACCGCGGATAAACATCTTCAGGGCTGCCGGCACTGAGGTTTCAACCCACTATCTCCCGAATGCAAGCTCACAGGTACACGACCCTAACCGCACGGCCAACTCGCTTCATGCAAGATATGAATAAGTAGAAGAAGAAAGCGGGGAAGCATAAGAATAAGAAGTCAAAATTTTCACCGATTGTATGAGCCGCGACACCTAAAGTTGTTGATATGAAAATGACTAATACGGCTGAAGCATGGAGCATCATAATAATAATAATAATAATAATAATAATAATAATAATAATAATAATAATAATTGTCGCCATAAGACCTATCTGTGTCGGTGCGACGTAAAGCAAATAGAAAAATAAAATATAATAATAATACTACTAATAATAATAATAGGAAGGACTTAGCTACCGTGTGCAAATATTCCAGTTCGATGAAATTTAGGCTACATACGTGTCAGTTTCGAGGGTTCGTTTTACTTCACGAGATGGCATAGAAATACACCTCTGTTGGAGGATATGTGGGTAAGCTTCATTTAATTTTATCGTGTAAGCATCATTTGAATCACCAGAGATCATATTCATACAAACTGCGTACGACATGCAGTGCTGAATAAATTTGTCTACGTTTCTCAGAAATCCGACTCTCTCAGGCAGATTCGGACCCGTCATCTTTGGATCGGTGGCCGAATCTGTACCACTGATTCACAGAAGGAGATATGTTCTTCTGTAAAGATATATACTAATTTGTAGGTTGGACAGAGCAAGTACTTAGTGGTGCGTTTAAAGGGCTGGCGTTAAACAGGGCGAGAAATCTTTTGTCCGGGGAGTAGAGGAGTGGCTTTCTCCTCCACGCAGTTCGGAGCCGTAGCATTACTTTGTCAAATAAGGCTTCTACCGTCAGCACAGCTGAAGGCACCATACATCTTCAACTTCACACTCACAACTTTTACTTCCCACAAAGTCCTCGCAGCGTTAGCTGAGAAGGGACAATAGGTGCTGGGATCATCGCTTTTATACCAGATGCAGGTACTTTGTGCGAAGTAAGTTAAGACGTACCTCCAGTGTGAATGGTATCATCATTTAAGAATATTGACCCCAAAAGGAAAAATTAAAATGTCAGAGTGACAATTATATGAATCTACCCGAGTGTGGCAGTGATTTAAGCTACATTTCTCTTGGTCACGTCTTTTCACTTGTGACCACCACAATAGTATTTTAGTGAGACGTAAGCAGCTATTTATTGTTTTTACGATCATTATTATTAATCGTATAGTGCACATTTACCTTTTATAGAAAACAGAAAAGGAAACAAGAAGTTGATTAAAGTCTAAAATCTTAGTTCATAAAGAGGCGTCCAGAAGCAAACCGCAATAAATTAAATTTTTCTCGAAAATGAGTTGTTGCCACCATTATGTTATCTATGCTGCCGTCTGTTGATTAGATCATCCACTTGTCCTAAAACGAACGTTGTAAACAGCCTACAGATGAAAAAATTGTGTATATCCACCGAGTCTATCCATTTTCATCTTAAAGAAGCTGAACTTGGTATATCCTTACAAGCAGCATTACCTAAGGTGGTCTGCAGGTGCAAAACCAGTTTAATACACATTGTATTGTGTCTGAATAATGCTGTTTTCCCAGCATTTTTTTCTCCATGTACTTTAGTTTTGAGCTTGTGTAAAGTTGATCCCACTGCATAGAGCCGTGAAAAGGAAAGAAAAGAAATAGTAGTCAGAAAGCCTGTCTGCCTGTGTGGTGTAGAGGTTAGTGTGATTAGCTGCCACCCCCGGAGGCCCGGTTTCGATTCCTGGCTCTGCCACAAAAACCTAACATGTTACAGTCATGAAAATTGGTATTTGGAATCTCCTTTAAAAATAAAAGAACAAAAATGTTTGTTTTCACAAAATCCACTTAAGGGTGATTTGGGGGAGGGGAGGTGAAAAGAAGTGAGAAAAGATTTGAATTATTTACACGAGGATACATATATCTCAGAAACTGAAGATGTCAGAGACGTTAAAATTGGTATTTGGAATCTCCTTTAAAAATAAATGAACGCACGTTTTTGGAAAATCCACTTAAGAGGATGAAATGATAAAACAATTTTAAAAATGCGTATGTTCTTCTTCTACCACTTTTCCCACACCTGTGGGGGTGCGGGTGCGAACTGTGTCACAAATATGTGAATTTGACCCTGTTTTATGGCTGGGTGCCCTTCCTGACGTCAATCCTATTTGTTTGGAGGCATTTACTATTGCATGTTCCTGTTGTGGTTTGCAATGTGATGTGTTGGGTGAATATGAAAGGGAGAGTGTTGGGACAAACACAAACAACCTGTCCCAGAGCCAGAAGAATTAATCACGCGCGATTTAATTCCCCGACTCAGCCCGCAATTGAACCGCGAACCCTGTGAACAGAAGACCTAACCACTGACCACTCATCCAAGGAGAGGGCAGTTTTTAAAATGGGTATGTGAACAGTATATCTCATAAACTCACCATGTTACGGAGGTGAAAAGTTGATATTTTTAATCTCCTTTAAAAATAAAGATATTTTAATCTTTTAAAAATAAAGAAACGCGTACTTTTCGTTTTGGAGAAAAGCAACTTAAGTTAGAAATCGAAAATAAGTAAAGAAGGGGTTGAATTCTCTTTATGAAGATACTTGTATCTAAAAAACTATGATGTTACAGACGTGAAAATTTGTATTTGGAATCTCCGTTAGAAATAAAGAAAGCATTTTTTTTATTGACTTAAAAATGACTGTTTCTCACATGTGCAGTTCCATGTCGCATGTTCCAGATTTACCTGTGCCAATAGCTTGGTCGTTCTTGCCGCAAAAGGCGATGCTACAAAACGTGGTTTACGAAGTGGTACTGGGATACATGAAAAGCAATTTTTCGGCGACTTTTGATACTTTAGGGATTTTCAGATGTCTTAGTGCAGTACCGAGGAACAATTACTTTTTATCAACTTACGAAATCCTTGCGAGTGAAGCCGTGGGGGCAATAACTAGTCGATACATAAGAGAGAAGACCTGACTCAATATGAGCACTGCATTTTTCACTAAGCAGTATGAGGTTCAACATTGCATTATTCCTATAACTCATATCTGGTACCAGCTGGAAGGCAACAGAAGTCAGGATGTACGTCTTTCCAACCCTTGCCGATATATCGTAGCTGTTCGGGAAAAAGTTTATATCTCACAATGCTCTTTCTATCCATTATTTTCCTTAAGACTGATCACTCCCTCCAGCCACATATGGATATGCTGTCAATCAGAACAATTTTCGTTGTGTTCATTTTCGTATGCTAAGGTGTAAAGCAAAATGAACCTTAAGTGCATTATACTATAGGAGTGCGTAAATAAGTCATGCAAACATACATTCCTAGAGTGCCGTACGGTAAAGTTCATTATACTTTACACGACAGCAAAGGAAAGTGAACACAACGAACATTGTTCCGACGGACTAAATATCTTATGGAAAATATAATGGATGGTAAGAGTATCGTGAGATATAACCTTCTTCCCGAACAACGACGATATATATCTGTGTGCTTACGTCATCATGGCGATCAGACAATAACTTCCCTGACAGAGACCATTTTTTTATTTAAAAAATTAAAAAGTCGTGCTCGCGGGAGGTTCCTTGTACTTTTCTTGTAAGAAAGGCATAGAAATATATAATTGGTAGCAATTTCAGCTGTTGAAAATTTTCTTTTTCAAAATATCACTGTGAATGACAGACGGAATTAAGCATATGAGGCGTATAGTTTGAAACACGACCAAGTCCATCTTTTTCACGTTCTGATGTTCTGACTTCCATGGATTCCTCTTTACAAGATGAGTACAACGGGAAAGAAAGTGGGTTTCAAATCCGGTCAGATAACCTTTAAAATTGCAGCAAAGAATGGGGTTTCATATCAAAGTCGGCCAAGTCCCTGTTAACCCGCACGGGCCAATAATCCTGGGCTATCCAGTCACGGTTTTCTTCCGGTAATATGACGGCCTGACGTTTGTTCGAGTCACATGTGGTGGTTTTGTTTGCGTGTATTTTAATAAATATTTTATAAATTATAAATATATACGTAATTAATTGGTCGTTTTTAATAGTATTCATATTTGCTGTGCAATAAAATGAAGGAAATTACTGAACGCCATACCAGAAAGCGGCAACGTGATCTTTCCACCTTGAAGCGCACGAGGGAAAACAGCTGAGATGAGTACAATCAACAACGTGTTGTTAGTGAAGAATTTAATCAAGGGTCCTTGATAAGTTTCGAAGGCGCGATGGTATTGAATAGGTATAATATGAAGAATATACATTGAAGTAGCTACATGAATCCATATATTTGCAAAATATACACTATTTAAATGTTAATTAGCCTCTGCATTGGTTACAGTATTGGATAATTTTACACAAACATAATGTTTAAAATAATAATCTTTAAAGATTTATCACTAAATCGTATATCATTTTTAATCATATTTATTCTAAATAAAGTCAAGATGAACACAGTTGGTAAATAGGCCTAATCTAGATTTTTTTCTTTAGGTATTAGGCCAAATTTTCTAATCTAAGTTTCAAAGCTGGCCAAGTACTCTTACGTAAGTTTCAAAATCGGTCCAGTCCCACAGTTAGTTTCAAACATGGTCAAGTCCAAATTTTAAATACATTTTTCAATTCATGTAATATATTTAGACTGTAAAAATTGTATGGTAATGAATCAGAAGCCTCTGCTAAGCAACATAATGATTAAAGTGTCTGAATATATATGAATTAATAACCTAAACGAGTTTTTTGATTCTCGTGAAAAAATAAACAGCTCAACGGACATGGCATGTTTGAAACTATACGTCTCATATATATAAGGTATTTGGTAATACCTTCATCAAACTAGGACCAGATGACATGTCTGCGATTCTGGTAGCGTAGTGGAGAGTTCACGGTTTCAAATTACATTTGTTTTGATGTTTCATTACCACAAAACTCCATGACCACATCTCTTACAACTTTCCTAGCAACGTACCCACAGAGAAACAAATAAAAACTAAGTTAAATCGCGCTTCTTACTCGGGCGTAACGAATAATAATAATAATAATAATAATAATAATAATCTCGTTGTAGTTGTTGTTTTACTTCTCATTCTATGTCAACCTGTGGAAGAGCGGCTGTTAACGGAGACACACGTATGGGAATTTGGCCCTGTTTTATGGCGAGATGCCCTTCCAGACACCAACCATATTTGGAGAGATGTAATCGCTATTGCGTATTTCTGCGGTGGTTGATAGTGTGATGTGTTATCTGAATATGAAGAAGAGAGTATTGGGACAAACAGAGACAGCCAGAATCAGACGAAACTAAATTCCGCGACACGGCCGGGAATCGAACCTGGAATCCTCTGAATGGAAGTTTCCAATGCTAATCAATTAGTTACGGAATCGGAAGTTAATAATAATAATAATAATAATAATAATAATAATAATAATAATAATAATAGTGAGCTGAATATTAATCAAGCTGCCATAACTGACAGGAATGCATACCGCTTAATGGTCAAAACTAAACCTTTCCTAACATCCCTGACATCGGCTAGCCACAAAGGAGCGGGGAATTGGTCAGAGGAGCGCAGGAAAGAATTAAGCGAGAAAGTGAAGGAATACTGGGCCAACAGGAAGGCTCAGGAGGCCGCTAAGAACACAATCCAGTATGCGAAAAAGGGCAGACGACGACAAGAACACAGCTAGAACACAAGCACCGTGGTCCACATATGGCCTAAACGTAAAGAAAATAATAATAATAATAATAATAATAATAATAGAGAACATGTTCCAAAGAGCACTGGAAAATATGGTGAATTTAACAGTTCAATTTCGTTTTCTATTTTTAATAATTTTAATGGAGACCTAAAAAGAACTGCGTGCTTACTCCACACAATTCCTATGGAGATGAATATAAAATATTAGCACACAGACAGAAAAGAGGCAGAATGTTACCTCTCTGTGCAATAAGAAGTATTTCAGAATGAGGGGAGATTTACAGGTGAGGCTTACGTATTTTCCCGTCCGTGTAATGTGAGCGTCTCTGAAAGGGCAAATGAAAGACTGAGATTGAAGAGTTCTCAATTAGTTTTCTCCTCTTCCTCATATGAATACGCTAATGTATTCGCCTTCTCTACAGCTCCCCAACTTCTTATTAAATGTTCCCTCGCATTCATCTCTTTTCAGGTGTAAACTTGGCGAGAAAAAGGAATTTGATTAAATTTTACACAGCATGGCTCTGTTAAGAAAAAATGTAAGCAGCGAAATTTACTCAATTTTCTTTTCCGAAGCAAACATTCGTATCCGTTTATTTGTTAAATCATAACCTGCCTGCCATATTAAACTTTATCCAATTGTGCGGGCGGCAAATCTATAATATTTTGGGAAAATCCACAGTATTAGCCCTTCAGGCTGGAAACTCAATGTTGTAAATATTCTGGCAATATGAGCTACGAATTTTAGGTAAATAAAATGCAATGAAGTATGAGAATATATCGTCGCTTCCGGGACAAAACCTCCTATGTGAAACATTTTAGCTTAGAACTTTGGCCGGTAAGGTTCTACCATCTAAGGTGCAATGTTGTGTGAATATTGCCAAGGCATTCTCGCTTTTCATAACGTATGTGCTGCGGGTCAGTATATCTCCAAAAATATTATCACATAGAAGGTTTTGTCCCGGCAACGACGATTTTCATTATTTATTCCGAAATATTACGATCTTTTCCTTAATCATTGTTATCCGGCCAGTTTTATTAGCAGTTTGCAGTTTTCTACCCCTACGAACGCTAATGTGAGTTAACCCAGAGTTTCACTTAAGCCTTTATAACTACATTCGGTGTAGACATTTAAAAAAATCGTCTGAAGGTATTGAACCAAAGAAGACATAACAAAATTATATTTAAATGAGTTAATTTGCCTAAAATTTTAATGAAATATAAAACGGGTAAAGAAATAAGCGATTTAAAGCTGTTTTCTAGAAGTTCAATTAGGCCGAAAGTGATTTTCGAATTTTCTTTTTAGTTTGATGGAGCTATTCAAAGACTCAAAATTGGAAAGCTTTTCCGGCCCTTTAGCTCTTCAATATTCGGCACAATTGAGGAAATTTGTTTAAATTTACGTTTTTCGCAATATGTGGACCGCCACATTGTCTGCTCAGATATATACAGGGTGTTAGGTGTATACGTGCAGATATTAAGCTAGTCGGCTAAGAAAAATACATCTCATAATATATGCTATGTGCTTTTTACCTTGTCCTATTAGTTTGCCCATAACTGAGCCAAATATTTCAGGACCTAATGTGTTTTGAACGGCCGTAGCAGGATACGCCGGTGATGTCATTCTGTCCACGCGTAGCGGAAGTACAGTAGCCGAGTATAGGGCTTGTTGAACCTGTTTCTTATCGCAGGCCAACACATGTTGTTGTGCACTTCCCCTAAAGGCTTGGCTAGTAGAAGAGGATGACTCACGTGCCAGGTCACTTGCTGTACTCGAAAACTGGTGTAGGGTACTCTGTGTGAAAAGTACACAGAATCCTTACAGTGACGTCGAAGATCCGTACAAGCACATACGTGCCAATCAAGTGTTGTGTATTTGTGTACGATTTTTAAGACGTCAATGGCATTACTCAGTGATCCAAGCTGACAAAATGAAAGGAAATGGTTAATAAGTAAATGAAATATGGGCGCAACATTTCTGTGCTGTTATTGCGACAGTCTACGATGAATTTCTGACAATAGACAATGCGGGTTGTCTATGCTTATTCATAAACTTTTTAGGTCATTGAAAGGATGGTGGACACTGAAAGAAAAGGCTATAAGTATTCAGTGAAATTGTTATTAATGAGACAAATATCAAAAACCGTAGTTGCATCCATCGTGAACATTGCTCGAAGGAAAAAGACCTACTGTGGAATTGCCGCCGGGCATTTCTAATAGAAGGCTTATTCTTCTTTTTCCTAATCTGTTTACCCTCCAGGGTTGGTTTTTCATGGGACTCAGCAAGGGATCCCACCTCTACCGCCTCAAGGGTAGTGTCCTGGAGCGTGAGACATTGGATCGGGGATACAACTGGGGAGAATGACCAGTACCTCACCCAGGCGGCCTCACCTGCTATGCTGAACAGGGGCCTTGCGGGGGTATGGGAAGATTGGAAAGGATAGACAAGGAAGAGGGAAGGAAGCGGCCGTGGCCTTAAGTTAGGTACCATCCCGGCATTTGCCTGGAGAAGGGGAAACTACGGGAAACAACTTTCAGGATGGCTGAGTTGGGAATCGGACCACCTCTACTCATTTGACCTCCCGAGGCTAAGTGGACCCCGTTCCAGCCCTCGTACCACTTTTCAAATTTCTTGTCAGAGCTGGAAATCGAATCCGAGCTTCGGGGGTGGCAGCTAATCACACTAACCACTGCACCACAGAGGCGGACGGAAGGCTTATTACTGAACAGTAAGTACCGATAGGTAAAATGATGACTGTAATGGACCCGTTTAATTAGAACTTCCGTAAAAATAATATTACTACTACTACTACTACTACTACTAATAATAATAATAATAATAATAATAATAATAATAATAATAATAATAATAATAATAATAATATCTTTACGTTCCACTAACTAATTTGCACGGTTTTCGGAGACGCTGAAATGCCAGAATTTTTTTATCGCAGTATTTTTTAATGCAAATAAATCTACAGACACGAGACTGACGTATTTGAGCACCTTCAAATACCACCGGACTGAGCCAAGACCAAGCCTCCCAAGTTGGGTTCAGAAGGCCAGCACTTTACGCAGTGCTGCACCAATCATCTTGCCGGGCTGAGTGGCTCAGACGGTTGAGGCACTGGCCTTCTGAGTCCAGTCTTAACAAGGTGCTCAAATACGTCAGCCTTGTGTCAGTAGATTTACTGGTACGTGAAGAACTCCTATGGTACTAAATTCCTGCAAATCCGCGTCTCCGAAAACCGTGAAAAGTAGTTAGTGGGACGTAAAGCCAATGACATTATTATCATCATCTTACCTGCACAGTTCATAGGGGTATCTTACCTGGAGTTCCTCATAGGTACGTCATTAGAGCTTTCAGAGGACGCTCCGTTTCGACTACGCCGAAACATGTGGGTTTCACACGATGGTCCACCACCTGATATAAGCCGCTTACTGTGTGATCATTTGGATCAGTCCTTTGGCCTATGGCGAATAGGACGACATGGACCCATCAATTGCCCCGCCAGATCTCCAATGGATATTACGGAAGACTGGATTCGGAGAAGTGATTTTCTTTTGTTAGTTGCTTTACGTCGCACCAACACAGAGAGGTCTTATGGCGACAATCGGACAAGAAAGGCCTAGGAGTGGTAAGAAGGTGGTCGTGGCCTTAATTAAGGTTCAACCCCCGCAATGCCTGGTGTGAACTTGGGAAACCACGGAAAACCATCTTCAGGGCTGCCGACATTGGGGTTCGAAGCCCCAATCTCCCGGATGCGAGCTCACAGCTGTGCGCTCCTAACCGTATGGCCAACTCGCCGGGTACGGAGAAGTGAAGCCTGCAGAGTAGTCCAGGGAGGTCACTTGAACAATTGCTACGTGTTTCACATTGGTATGTCAGATGTTACACCATTTCTGCAGCGTATTGAGTTGGGAGTTCAGTTCTCAATCGATGTAGTATTTTGAGTCTCGATAATTCGATATTCTTATAAATCCGAGCAGAAAAATTGAAGTACCGGTAACAAAAATTATAAATCTAGAGTTTCAGTTCGCGATTGCCTTGTACGTGGCGCAAGCTGAACACAACACACGGAAGACGTGCTTGTTAAAACGCTAGATACTGACCTTGAACACAGCATGGCAGTTCTTCATTCTACACTGTACTGGTTTGGGTACATTGCGTGTGTGTGTCTGTTGATGTGCTTGTTTGATGTTTATACACAAAACCTGTTTGTCACACTTTGTCCTCTAGTGCTAACCACAATACGAAGATACACCTGACTCATCGCAAAGAGACCTGGTTCTGGTCTTACGCATACTATCCTGTAGTAAACTACTGCGAGCGATGTAGGCACGGGTGAAGTACATTTCATCTTGTTTCCTCCTACACCACGCATATTTTACTATTTTCTTCCCTGCCTTTCAGCTTCTAATGACTTGTTAATAATAATACCGGTAATGTTATTTGCTTTACGTCCCACTAACTACTCTTACTGTTTCTGGAGGCGCTGAGGTGCTGTAATTTAGTCTCGCAGGAGTTCTTTTTACGCGCCAGTAAATCTACCGACACGAGGCTGACTTATTTGAGCATCTTCGAATACCATCGGACTAAGCCAAGATCGAGCCTGCCAAGTTGGGGTCAGAAGGCCAGCGCCTCAACCGTCTGAGCCACTCTGCCCGGCAGCAAAATATATTATTATTATTATTATTATTATTATTATTATTATTATTATTATTATTACCGGGCGAGTTGGCCGTGCGGTTAGAGACGCATGGCTGAGAGCTTGCATCCCGGAGATAATGGGTTCGAATCCCACTCTCGGCAGCCCAGCACCGACACAGGTAGGTCTTATAGGACGATGGGATAGCAAAGGCCTAGGAGTTGGAAGGAGGCGGCCGTGGCCTTAATTAAGGTACAGCCCTAGCATTTGCCTGGTGTGAACATGAAAAACCACGGAAAATCATCTTTAAAGCTGCCGACAGAGGGATTCGAAGCCAGTACATCCCGAATATTGGATACTGTTCGAACTTCAGCAACTGCTACTATCAAGCTCGGTGATGATTTAAGAGTGGATTTCTGCCGCTCAAGCACTCAATCCAGAATTTCTGTCAAGTATATTAGTGACACATGAGGCAATTTTTATAGAAGGAGTGTTTAATATTTAGTATACCAAGGCAACCTCTAGCACCGGCTCTCAATTAATATCTGGATGGATGCAGTGGGAAGTCTGTCTCTTTGACCAATCGTCTTTTTATTAGCGTTATTTTGCTTTACGTCCCACATACTATTTATACCGTTTTCTGAGACGCTGAGGTGACGAAATTTCATATCGCAGGAGTTCATTTACGTGCCAGTATTTCTACGACACGAGACTGACGTATGTGTGCCCCATCAAATATCATCAGACTGAGCCAAGATTGAACCTGCCAAGTTGGAGGTCGGAAGATAAGGACCTCAACGGTCTCAGACACTCAGACCGGTACCAATCACCTTACTTGCATAAATTTGATCGGTGTAGCTTTCCTTATGGTGACGATGGGACGGGAAAGGAAGCGATCGTGGCATTCATGACGTTACAGCCCCAGCATTTGCCTGGTGTGAACATGGAAAACCACGGTAAACCACCTTTAGGGCTGCCGACAGAGGGGTTGGAACCCACTATATCCCACTCATGAGCTGTGGAATATCCCCATTCAATAGGACAAGGCAGTTTCCAGCACCGGTTCTAATTAATATCAGGATGGGTGTAGTTGGAGGTCGGTTACATCTTTTTATTAATGTTATCTTGCTCCTGTACAGAAGATACAGTACGTTACTGGAGCTTTCAGAGGACGTGTCGCTTCGACTACGCCGAACCACGTGGATTTTACACGATGGTGCAGACATTTCCTCAACGGTAGACAGGACGATGTGGAACTATCAATTGGCCAGCCCTTATTCCAGTGGATTGTTATGCCTGGGGGGACATGAGAAACAAAGTATACCGAACTGAGGTAACCACTTCGGATGATCTCCGTGAACGTATGTTTAAGCACCAGAGGATATTCTGAACCACAGTGGTGTCTTGGCTCGAATGACAAGTTGCTTTACGTCGCACCGACACAGATAGGTATTATAGCGATGACGGGGCAGGTAAGGGTTAGGAGTGGGAAGGAAGCAACCATGGCCTTAATTAAGGTACAGCCCCAGCATTTGCCTCGTGTGAAAATGGGAAACCACGGAAAACCATCTTAAGGGCTACCGACAGTGGGGTACGAACCCACTATCTCCCGAATACTGGATACTGGTAGCACTTAAGCGACTGCAGCTATCGAGCTCGGTGTTCCAGTAAATATACCGACACGAGGCTGACGTATTTGAGCACCTTCAAATACCACTGCACGGGGCCAGGTTTGAACATGCGAAGTTGGAGTCAAAAGGCTGGCACCTCAACCGTTTTAGCCACTCAACCAGGCAGGAAGCATGAAATGTAGGTACGTTTAATTTACTTAGTTGTATAATATGTCCATTTTTCGTTTGAAACAAAACGTTCGATGTGCTTCGATAATTCAATTCTGATTCTACTCATATGGATATCCTATGCCATGCATTTGTTCGTTGGCGCAAGGAACTGTCTTCCTTCTTCTACCTTTACGCAATGCACAACGGCGATCGTACCGCATTTCACGTCCCGGCGTGCGTATCCCAACCAATAATTATATCACACGCTCGTACAGGTCGCGCACCGGCACAGGTTTTCAGGTCATTTCCATACTCACTAGACCACAGGGCTGACGACCACAGATATCCCTATCCCCTAAAGGACGTAACAGCAAATGAACCAGTATTAACGCTGAGAATTCAATACATCTCCAGGGTCCGAAACCGATAACTAGTGTTGTCTGAAACCCCTAAGACGGAAACTAAAACTAACAACAACAAACCAGTCTGGCGATAATGTAACATAACATGTTGTAGACTGGTAGTCTTCAGCTGTTACCGTAGGTCAGTTGCTCGTAAACATAAAACCAGTTTGGCAAGTATATTATGTAACATCTCGTGGCATGGAATAGGGAGCGCTCAGCTGTCACAGTAGTACATTTGCTCTTAAACATAAACAGAACAGAAACCAGTTTGGCAGGGATGGCGCGTGACTTGCCTGTTATCAAAGGAAAGCTATTCATTCACATGAACAAGGCATACTACCTATTCTAAAAACATCGTACCCCTTTGCTCTCGAAAATAACTTCCGAGGATTACTAAAAGTTTGATATATAGTGGTTCGTCACATCGTTCTCTATTGCTACAATAAATATCTGCACGTATACACCTAACACCCTGTACATTCAACATTCAAAAAGGCGTTATTATCGTAATGACTAACATATGTACCCGTTTTACGCACGGGAATTGGTAAACGATTTCACGATACTTTCATGAATTTATGTGAAGTTACGTGCATGTATTCAAACGTTTAATACGGCATGTTAAACTGATATTCTTCTACACGTGGCAGTAACTTGAAGTACGATAAAGCTGAAGAAAGTGGGGACAGTATGGGGTAGATCACAGCGTTTATTGGACAATACAGTTCCTGGTCCAAAGTCGTGCGTAATACTTTCTATTCCTCGGTTACATATTGTTAATCTGAAACCGAGAGTGATAGTGTGCCTGAAGACTCATGAAACTAATCGTTGACGATAACCTCCCGTATTATTTGTTCTACCGAATGGAGTAAACGGCTCTTTAGTTAAACCGTTTAACCCAACTTGAAATCACATGACAGCCTGTAAAACAGTCCATTAATGATAACTCTCTTGTTATCCACCTATCGAAAAGTGCCCATGAGAAAAAAAAATACGAATTGATTTCCATTAAGGCAGGTAGATTACCATTAACATTGGTCATGTATATTTTGTGGGAGGGTAAAATCACTGTTTCTAATTCCTATAAAACCCCAAATCAATCTGGGATTTATAAATAATATTATCCCTAATACCTACCCAAGGGCAGACAAAGTTTGGTACAAATATGTAGAGCAGTCTCCCACTTATAAGAACTCAACAAACTGACGAACAGACAAATTGACAAAAACGTATGCTCGAACTTAGACTGAAAATAATACCTCCCTTATTAATCCTGGTAGCAAAATGATGAACATGATAAAATAAGGTTTAAAAATTGATTTCCATTAAGGCAGGTAGTTTTCCGTTAAGTTTGGATTTGTATATTTTGAGGGAGTGCAAAATTACGGTTTCGGATCCCTATATACCCGCAGTGAATTCCGGGATTTAGAAACAATATTGGCCCTAAAACCTACCCAAGGGCAGGTGAATTCTAAATATGAAGTTGGGTGTGAATATATCCAGTAGCTTTCAAGTTATAAACACTCAGGCCAACAAACAGACACCAAGCTAAAAATAATATGTAGATCTTCATTATTACACCTGAAACGGATACCTGGATCAAAATTTCGCCAAAATAATCAATGTACAGACACACGGTCACGGTTTTATTTATATAGATAATGTCCCACTAGCTACTTTTACTGTTTCCGGAGACACACGGATGCCAGAATTTTGTTGCGTAGGAGTTCTCTTACATGTCCATAAATATACTAACACGGCTGACATATATGATCACCTTCAAATAGCACCAGACTGAGTCAGGATCGAATCTACTCGCTTCAGCTCAGAAGGCCAACGGTCGACTGCTTGAGCTACTCAGTCCAGTGGGACGTGATTTTATTCTCAAGTACACATACTTCCTATAGGTAGCATACATCTGCATTTTCGTTTTTCTTAAGAAGTTCCTTTCTTATACAGTTCTGTATTCTTCTACAAAAGTGCCTACTCTTTTTTTGTTAACGTTTGGAATCAGGTATACTTATGTATGAGATAATTTTGAACTGTTTTCTAGGATTTAAACTTGGATTTCAAATGTGTATTCACTGGTATGCCAGGAAGTATTGACTATATTTTAGTATGTTCTCTGAGTTAAGATTTAAGTCGGATGCAGAGTGGGTCGTTGAGGGAGTGTCGCCGCATCGCTCTTTGTCCGTCGAGTTCGAATTCAACCAACCAAAAGCTGGTAGGGGAAATATTTGAAGACTGAGAGTCACCAGATAACGCAACCAGGTTTACCAACCTCGTTACCGCTGGAGAATCATCAAATATTACGTGAAGAATCCGTGTCCACGCGGATATTCCACAGTTTGTCTTATTCAAGAAGGTAGATGAGAATTTATAATTACCTGGGTGCGAAAATATTGACTACTTGTATTTGCTGAGAGCGTTCTATATTTTTAACAGAAACCATTTGAACATGAGTAGCCGCTGGAGAGAGACCGAAATCTGGGAGGCTTTAGAATAACGCAGAGAGAGGGAAGATTTCTCATTCCTGTTGTGATCGTCAGTCGTATTTGACCGCCTACAGATGCAGTGTTTTTATTTAGGACGCTCTTTCCGTTTAATGTATTTGAACTTAGCGCTAGACGCGAACTTTCAATTTTTTGACTGTGAATATTAAATTGCACAATGTGTGTGCTGTGTAAGCCGATTTATTCGCTGGTGAATAACAGTACACGTAAAGAAGGATAGTTACCTCTATCTAGTCGGTAAATATTGAAGTGACGCCAAGGTGCGGGTTAAAAGACGGTATGAACGGTATTCTTTATCGACGTGCGTAATCCCGCAGGTTTATTAAAATCAGTGAGTAGCAGTAAAATGTTCGGATCGCGCTCGCGCAACGTGATGAAGGAAGTGCGCGTATCATTAATTGCCGCCGAGAAGTACTGATATTGCCTAGATACAACTCCCTTTACATTAATGTTGTTCGAATTGGACTCATATCCGTACACAGGCTGTAGTCGTGTGTCAGCCAATCAATGAGGGCAAGATCGAGTACACGTGTACTAATATGAGCGGTGAAGCAGACGCCTAATAAATCATATGTATTGCAGGGGTTTTCAGTATTACAAGGACGATTATGACAGCACCCAAAGTCGATAGAGTAACCACTAAAACCCTGAATTTCGTCGTCATGATTGCCTAAGTTTTGTGACAGTAGCGGCCTTGTGAACGCCGCTGATGGCTGAGAATCGACCAAGTTAAGTTTCTATGCCCAATTTTTAGCATGTTAGTGGAAGGCATAACATTAGACAGGATCATTTTATTAGAGTAGGATTAAGCTTAAATGTCAGCCAGAGTGGCAATTGTTTGTTTGTTTATTTTCTTGTGGTTAACGTATATCTCGTTCAGGGCTAACTGCATGCTCGAGTCCTTCTTATGACCTGTATCTGTGTATATATTAGATAGATGGGATGAAGGGAGACATTAGGATGTGAAATAGGTGTGTTATATTTTCATATTATTTTAGTGTATTCCATTTTTTGTATGTTCTGTCAGAGAGATGCAGGATAGCGTCCCTATTATTCAAATAGACTGCACGCCCTTAATATCGATGGGGTTATATAATTTTATAGCAGTAGCTCATGACGTTGTATCTGTGCACACTGTATGCTTTTCAGGTGATGATTAGAAGTGAACCACGAAAATGTTTACGCCGTTGAGTAAGTTAGGGTCTTATAAAATGCAAGGAAAGCAGGTTCTATACGGGAAGAGTCAAATTACGGATGTATTTGGAAGGAGGCTAGAGAGGCCTATGAGATGATAATAGGGGAAATTTTGATTCTGGAGCTGTCAGTAGAAAGGCCTGAATTGCCTATTTGTTAAATAAAGGTGACAATCCTCCCATGGAGCTCTCAGTCGAAAGGCCTGAGTTTCCTATATGTTAAAAAGGGGTGAATCGATCCCTGGAGCTGTTAATAGCGAGGCCTGAGTTGCCGAGGAATAGTTTGCGAGGCTACGTTTATATAAGATGGGAACGAGGCCGTTTGTATCTGCAGGAATCAGAGTTTTGTGATATTATGAGACAGCTGATGAATGTACGAGATAGCAGACATTGAGGTGTTAGTATAAGAAAGATCAGGCTTAAGAACTGACAGTATTGATCCCCGAGTGCAGGTAAAAGCAGCTGACCGTTCTCACCCTCTCCATCAAGTGAATATTGTCCCCAGAATAGACCGTAAGTTTCCGTTAGACACTGAAATCCTTCGCTAAATTGTATGACGTTTTCCAGCGCAACAGCTGATGCCAAACCACGTGGTGTGTGAAAGAGGACGACTTTTTGTGTGTCTGGTGAAGACACAAGCCTACGATTACGTTTATTGGATGTCGATTCACAATAATAACACTCAAGAAGTGTTTATATTCATGATTTTATTACAGGTTTCTTTATGTGTTTGTTGGTTCTTTTTTTCAGAGTACGTTTTTTGTCTTGGAATTTTATGTATGTCACATTTGATCTGCGTTGTTTAAAGTGTTCGTTTTAGCTTGAAGAAAACTTCCCTTCTGGCCATGTCTCAGATTGGGTGAATTGGAGATCACTGAATAGACTGCGCTCTGGTGTTACGGGGTGCAGGAAAAACCAGAAGAAATGGGGTTTCGAAGTGGAGAGTACCTTGGGTGTATGTGGAGAAGAGCAGACCACAGCCCATTTGCTGCAATGTGGTTCATGCACATTTAGCTGCGCAACAAAGACCTGGTTAAGGCGAAGCCAAATGCACTTGATGTCGCAAGGTTTTGGGCTCATATAGTTTAATGTGGCTCTTCGTCATTGAAGTATTTATATTTGTTCCTCATATTTCATTTTAAACTTATGAATGCTTCCGACACGATATAAACATAAATGAAAAATCAACAATTTCATGCATTGAAAGAGCAGTTTTAATTTTAGCCTGCCATTCTCATTAGCTTTATAAGAACCCTATTTCTTTACGTCTGTGAAAACCCACTAACGAGAAAATGTTATTTCTCAAAATTTAGAACTGCCGTTTCCACATATAACATACGAAATAAAACCTTTGTATACAGATCAATAATATGTTACTTTAAGACGTATTTAAGTTTTGTAATGATCAGATCAATACTTTTAAAGTTATGAATCTTCAAAATGAGCGCTACTTTGGAAATGGAAAAGATACCGACACTTTTTGGTCCAATCTGCGTTAAAATTTTAACTGGGTACGGTAAAATAAGCTAAATGCTTGTGTAACTTGATTCTATGTGGGACAAAAGGATAAACTTTTATTAACGTATTAACTCGGGTGTCTATACTTAATTCCAGCTCAGTAGGTACTTACAGTGATCCCCGTAAGGGAATTGCACACCATCAACACAGTCTGAGAGGGCATTTCCTATTAGTAAAACTCACAATCTGACTTTTAACCCGATTTATCATCATACCATTACCTGATGTCCGTCTCACAACATCACTGAGGTCATTTTTCAGTTGCTCGCAATCTTGTAACTTATTTGTTACTCCATATAGTATAACATCATCTGCAAAAAGCCTTATCTCCGCTACTGTTCAAGTTGTATTGTGAGCAGAACTTCGCAATAGCACTGAATGGGGTGGAAGGTGGAATAAAGTTTAACGATAGACTGCGAAATAGGTGAAGGTATGCAAATGAAACAGTCGTTGTTGCCGGCAGTCCTGAGGATCTACAACAAAGATGGAAAAACTAAATGCAGAAAGTGATGCACTTGGACTTTGTATCAATACCCCAAAGACAAAGGTCATGGCTGTCAGTAGAATTCATGACATACGAGTCAATTTGAACATTCATTGTAAACACGTTGAACAGGTACCCTCATTTAAGTATCTTGGCTGTTGTGTCACTGAAGATCTATACTAAGACTTAGAGATCCGTGTGAGGATGCAAACTGTTAGCAGAGCGACGTTCTGTGTGACAAAAGCTTGCAGGTACGATACAAAATTGTGAAGTGTTATGGGTATTCAATGCACATCGCTCAAACATGGACACCGAAGTGCGGCACCACAAACAATGTGGAAGCCTTCAAGATGTGGATCATCTTCAGGATGTTGGGGATTTTATGACAGATCATACCTGCAATTCAGTGGTAAGGAAGTGCACGATGAAGTGTTCAGAGCTAGTTAACATGATCAAGAAGAGAATGACAGCCCACGTAGTATGTGCTACTGGTTCAAAGGCGCACTAACATCGAAGGTTTACGGCGACAAAAGGATGGAAAGTGGCAGGATCGAGGATGTCGCAGCCGTGGCCTTAATTATACAGCGGGTAGTTGCTGAGTCATACAGGGCATTAGGATTTGTGATGAGGAATGTCAAACCCTTTAAACTCCAAAAAACCTGTATAACACCTCTACAGCTCTCTCGTCAGGCCCAAGGTAGAATACGCAAGCGTTATATGGAATCCAGCAAACAAAATATATATTGCACAGATCGAAAAAATCCAAAAGAGATATTTAAAATACTTACATTTCAAAAAAACCGGTAATTATCCACACATAGCATACAGCGAACTTCTCCTAAATTTTGAAATAGAAAGCTTGGAACTGAGGAGAAAAAAGGATGATATGAAGTTTCCGTACAAAACTGTAAACTCTATTATTGACAACCCTGACTTTTTATGCCTCTTGAACTTCCACGTGCCCCGCTTTAATGCGAGGACAAATGTAACTTTTCACAATAAAAATGTCAGAACAACCGCTCACAAAAATTCCCCACTTTACAGGCTATGCAATGTCTACAACAGTGCAGTTCAGAAAAATAATTCTTTAGACTTCTGTGTACCTCTAGGCCTGTTTTTACAACAATTCACCATCTCCGTGAAAACTCTGTAATGCTGAACCAAAAATGTATTATAAACATTCTACATTAAGCCCCATCCCACAAATGTAATTATAAGTGTTAGAACTAAAAACAAATAATAGTTTAAATATGAAATTACGATTTTTTATTTATTTTTTATATTTTTTCCTCTTTCATGTAAAGATTAAATGAGATAAGATGTTAAATATTGTTCCTTTCTCATTGTAAATATAATATTAGAATAGTTTAGGTATTAGGTTATTAGACTGGTTTAGATATGAAAATATGTTTTTATATACTTGTTTCTTGCAAGGATTAGATATGCAATATTATTTATTTCTCAACGTAAATATAATATTAGAATAGTTTAGATATTATGATATTAGACTGATTGAAACATTAAAAACACGTGTAAACATTTGCCACTGTAATTGGGATTAGAAATCCTGTAGTGCGCAGTAAATAAATAAATAAATAAATAAATAAATAAATAAATAAATAAATAAATAAATAAATAAATAAATAAATAAATAAATAAATAAATAAATAAATAAATAAAGGTATAGTCCAAGTATTTGCCTTGCGCGAACGTGGGAAATCACTAGCAACCATCTTCGGTATTGTCGACGGTGGGATTCGAACCCACAACCTCCCGAATGCAAGCTCATAGTTATTAGACCCTAACAGCACGTCCGACTCGTCGGCTGAACGGTCAGCGTACTGTCCTTCGGTTCAGAGGGTCTCGGGTTCGATTCCCGGCCGGGTGGGGGATTTTAACCTTAATTGGTTAATTCCAATGACACGGGGGCTGGGTGTATGTGTTGTCTTCATCATCATTTCATCCTCATCACGACGCGCAGGTCGCCTACGGGTGTCAAATAGAAAGACCTGCACTTGGTGAGCCGAACCCGTCCTGGGATATCCCGGCACTAAAAGCCATACGACATTTCATTTCCTAACAGCACGACCAATTCACTCGGTTAACAATCAAAACTTACTCGTAAAATTGGTATTAGAAAACTAAATTGCTCTCCGAGTACACTCTCTTGGCTTAGAAACTTAGGACACTGTTCTAAAATGGATTCAGAATAATTGATGACAACAACAGAAGATGGAACTATCTTTACCAAAATTGCAGCCAATCATCCCTAATGGAGAAGGTGCGCAAAGAAGAAGAAGAACGTCTAATCAACTTTTACACAAACGATTCCCTCAAGATTGCCACGAAAATATATCGACAAACAATACATGAAATGCATTTCATTTAGGATCCCTATTGACAATTATGTTATATAAGTTTAAAAGTTTACCGAGGCTGTAAAAGTGTGCTCGATTCACCAGGAAGGACGTGGGCTCGATTCCCCGTCAGGAAATCGTAAAATTTAAGAAAGAGGTTTCCACTTCAGGAGGCGCACATGGTCTACACCAGAAATGAGTACCAGGTTAATTTCTGGGGGTAAAGACGGCCGGGCGTAAAACTAACCACTCTACCCCATCAAGTGCTGAGGTTTCGGACAGTAGAAGCCTTTACCTTCCACCTTCCTGAGCCTCCATAGCCTGTACGGAGATCAACAACAACAACAACAAACTAGTCAATAAATATAAGTTTACTGAAAATTAAAAGTTGTAAAAACATCATATTACAACAAAAGTTCAGGTTTCGGCCACATTAGGCCATCTTCAGCTGTCTACAAATAAATTTAACTTAAAATTAATGTATTACGAGTTGCAAAACCCACCGCGTACCTGCAATAGTTAATTAACGTACGCAAGCCAATGACGTGGGGTTCTCACCTTTAAATACATTTAAAAGCCACCGACCTCGGTCGGGTTTGAACAGGTTATCTTGGAATTAGTAGACCAACGCAGTATCCACTACACCACTGCGGCCGGCATTCAAAAGTAAAAGCAAAATTCGTCCTGATACCTCCGACTCTACCGCACACTACATGTGCTAAGAGTACAATAGTGGAGACAATCCCGACGAGTATAATAATAACTCAACGACTTCAATGCAGATGGCTTAATTTTGCGGAATATGGTTCCTTATCTCAAATCGATCCTTTTGCCATCCTCCATCATCCCTGAAAGTTTTCATCATCATCATGGATACACCCTGTATAAGCACTACATATTTATTCTTGTGCTGCTACCTTGAGGCAGTCCGGAAATTTCAGGTTCTATTGTCGAAGAACGAGATCACTTCTAATTACATGTTCTTTCTCTTGCTCTCTTAAAAATTGAGAGGCTAATGCCACTAAGTTTATAACGTTCCAGAATATATCGGCAATCTCATTAGTACTTTTCGCTTAACTTCAGCCTAAGGGCTCCTAGACAGGCTTCGTGCATAAGTGATCTCCAACTCTGGCGAGTGGTTTCACAACTGACTGCACACTGTTGAGTATGGCCGTGGAGTGTGTAACAGCATTCATATCCCCGCAGAGCCGCTTATCGAACCTGCTACCTCGTAGTGAACACTATTTTACTGCTGCCGTTATTTCAAGAAGAATTTGTTTTACTGAGGATGGAGAAGAGGACATATGCCCTTTTAACAATATATTTTGACTGTCCGAAAAGTTTGGAGTATCTTTAACACGCGTGTTTGTTGGGGAACACTCTGTCACCTGGTGGCCATAATCGTTAAGGCTTCATATCTCGTGGTTAGACACTTCGAGTTCCTTTGCTGGAAAATATTTGTAATCTGCCACCCCCTGAGGCCCGGCTGCGATTCCCGACTCTGCTAGAAATGTTAAAAAGTGATGCGAGCGCTGGAACGGGGTCCACTCTGCCTCTGGAGGCCAACTCAGTAGAGGGGTGTTCGATTCCCACCTGAGCTATGCTCGAAGGGGTTTCCCGTGGTTTCTCCACTTCTCCTGCAGGCAAATGCTTGGATGGTACCTAACTTAAGGACTCGGCCGCTTCCTTCCCTCTTCCTTGTCTATCTTTTACAAACTTTCCATCCCCCTACACGGTCCATGTTCAGCTTAGCAGGTTAGGCAACCTGGTCGAGGTACTGGTCCGCCTCCCTAGCTTTATCCCCAGACCCGAAGTCTCACGCTCCGGGATACTGCCCTTGTGGGGGTAGAGGTGGGGTCCCTCGCTCATTTCGAGGGGAAAACCAACCACGGAGGGTAAACGGACTAAGAAAAGAAGAAGGAATTGTAAGTACTAGTATGCTGAATACGTTTTAATTGCTATACTTTCAGAATGTGAATGGTAAGTGACAAAGGGAAATGTTCTTTCTCAAAATTCCATGTGCACTGAAGTGTACTTTGTTATGTGTATAGCGATATATGATATGTTGATCCCTTTAAAGTCTCCCTAAACATCTATAGTAGGCCTGTGAGAATATAACATTGTTTGAACTCTCAGTTAAATGAATTAATTGAACTTCATCTTCAACCTTTGTGAAATGGAGAAAGGGCTCTTGTAGGGGACAATGAAACAATAACCATTTTTGTATTGATTAACTTTATGTATCAGGGAAAGTCGATAACATTTCTCAGCGTTAGTCATCCACGGTGTTTGTTGCTGTACACATTGTGTCCACTGTTTCATATTATATATCTCCGTAGATAAACCTTGTAGAGTATAAGAAAAATAAGTTAGGGTATTTCTGGTGTAAGTGTACTGAATAGTTCATATACATTCAACTGTGATGAGTGTAAATTAATTTTTATTCATTTATCCGGACGTAGAAGAACATACTTTGCGTTTTCCCGGCCGCAGTATTGCAGATGTAATTTCGGCCATCGAATATCACAGAAAGTTTCATAGAAATGACGCTCCACGATGTTTGTCAGGTGATCGCATTGTTCTGAACTAAGTATGATGATGATGATGATGATGCTTGTTGTTTAAAGTGGCCTAACATCCCGGTCGTTGGCCCCTAATGGCACGAAATGAGAAGAAATTCAATGAAAATTTAAAAGTTCAAAATTCATCCAGTGACCAGAACTCAAGACGTGATGATGAAAGCTGAATGGATAAATATGAATTTAAAATAATCAGTGGATCCGACCCGCCATTCCTCACCTGCCAACAGACTAAGGGACTGCTTCCAAAGCACAATCCTGAATCGATGATGCTTGCTGTGTAAAGGGGTTCATTTATTTTTTGCTGGCGGCACCGACAGAGATAGGTATTTTGGCGACGATGGGATAGGAAAGGCCATGGAGTTGGAAGGAATCGACCGTGGTCTTAATTAAGGTACATACCCAGCATTTGCCTGGTGTGAGAATGGGAAACCATGGAAAACCATCTTCAGGGCTGCCGACCGTGGGATTCGAACCCACTCTCTACTCAGAGCTGTGCGCTAAAGGGATTCAAAATCCAGGTACGGTCCTTCATAATGTTACGTATCGCTAGTAAAGTAGAGCCATGGTATTTCTAAAGTTGGGGTTCTAATCAAAAGTAGCGTAGACTCATGGTGTTCCACACATTACGGTGCTACTCACAAGTATTGAACGTCACACAGATAACGCAGATCTGTGGTGTTTCTCCCAGAATGGCGCCACATAATGTACTAATCAGAAGGACTCGACCTATCCCGCGGTGTTCCTCACATAGTGGGCACAAACAACAGGCAACGCAGACCCACTGTGTCGCTCATATAGTGGTACTAATCACAGGCAACGCCCAGACCCGTGGTGTTTCACATGAAAAGGTACTAATCACGGGCAACGTTAGCCCATGTTGTTCTGCATATAGTGATAATAATCACAGGTACTAGAATCCCATAGTGAACCTCTCTCTGCTGCTACAAATCACAAACCTATTGCGTACCTAACATAGTGGTACTACTCGCAAGTAAAGGCGATCCATGGTGTTCTCCGCGTGATGCTGTAATTCAAAAGTAGTTTCGTGGTTCTAATTCAGTCATCCCTTTTGGTCGTCTCTTACGACCGGCAGGGGTTACCGTGGGTGTATTATTCATCTGCGTCCCCCGCCCACAGATTGTCTTAGTTAATAGTGTATCAAAGTATAAAATTGGCAGAGCGGGAAATGACGAAATGGAAATTATTAGATAGACGTTTATGATATACAGAGTATAACAACTTGGTAGGTCTAACTTTCAGGATACATTCGTCACACGTGGAAGAAGAGAGTATTATACATCGTCCCTCCTCTGGCAAGCTACCGAATTTGCAAATTGTAAAAAAATTAGGAGAGGTGAAAGAAATTGTGATTACTCATGTCAAATCAATTTTTAAATTTATTGATTGTTTTTATGTGTTAGCCATACAGAATGAGCTGCAGATGTGAGACTTTCAGAGGGTAGATATTATATAAATAATAAAACCTGGACCAAAATGTTGAAATACAGTTTCCCTTATTCGTCACTTCCGCTCATGTGTAATAGTGGGGACGATATGGACGTGAGTCAAGACACGCTTATTTTCATGTTAGGAGTCATTTTCTACAAACCTTTGTAAGTACGGACAGCAGAGGTAAACTATCGTAGGTAAGATGTCACTAATAGAGCAGAAAGTAGCTGCTGAGGCGCATATTTTATCACCTTTAAGGCAGGATTAATTGACAGTTCTGACCGTGATGAACTATCATAAAAGCCAATACGATAAGTAGTGCGGCGGACGGCATAATGGTGAACTGTTTTATGATCACTGGACTACGGACTTTTATACAATTAAAGGTTAGAATGCGAAGTGTCGACCAGGCCGCTCTTCCGCGATCGGAAACCATAGAAAACTATCTTCAGGATTTCGAACCCACTACCTACTGGATGCATAAGATATTTAAATGCATACTGAAAAACTATAGCAAATTCTATATCATTTTGAAGAAAGTGGATCACTTTCTAGAATCTCTTACGCACACAGATTTTATCACGAATTTTGAATGTTGAATTGTGGAGTGTTTTAACTCAGTATGAAGGAATATTTTATCTCATCGTCATAAGTATTTCGTATGTGCCAATTATTTTTATTCTGCCTGGCTCCATAGCTAAATGGTTAGCGTGCTGGCCTTTGGTCCAGAGGGTCCCGGATTCGATTACCGGCCGGGTCGGGGCTTTTAACCTTCATTGGTCAATTCCAAAGGTTGGGTGTTCGTGCTGTCCCCAACATCCCTACAACTCGCACACCACACATAACACTACCCTCCAACAAAATAACACGCAGTTACCTACGCGTGGCAGATGCCGCCCTCCCTCATCGGAGGGTCTGCCTTACAAGGGCTGCACTCGGCTAGAAATAGCCACACGAAATTAAAATAATAATTTTTATCTTTTTACACGTTTATAGCGGAAGATTTTCCAAATCAGAGGAACGAAGCATGTACATTTTTAGTCACTTAACTAGAGTTTAAGCTGGAATACATTCGTAATTACATAAAGTAGCCATAAAAATCAATAGAATAGTAACACATAGCTTATCTTTATTACTGCGAAACATACACGTCCAATAGTGCACCCATAAGACACTCGTCCAAAACAAGTCACGTGCGATAAAATCCTCAAAATAGTCATTTCTGCATTTAAGATGATTACGTTTGATGTCCAAAATTTTCCTTTAAGTCACACCGACACACATAAGTCTAACGGCTACGATGGGATAGTAGACGGCTAGGAGTTGGAAGGAAGCGACCATGCCATTTATTAAGATACAGCTCCAGCATTTGCCTGGTCTGAAAACCGGAAACCATATTCAGGATTTCAAACTCACTATCCATCGGATGCAAGCTGATAGCTACTTACTGCATAAAATTAATTTCATTCCAAAGCCCTTATTGTAGGGGTACAATCAAAGGTTCCAACTTTACGAAACAAATAAGTTATGCTTAATTAGGGTGACATTAACAAATTTCGGGACATGCTTCGTCCTTCTCTTTTGGACATCATCAGCTGAAAATTCTTGTAAGATAAGAAAAATAGACAAGGTCACAAATACATATTAAAATATGATTCGGGTTACCGAATACGTCAAGTTAAAATACATGATGAAATTAAAAGAATGTTCTCAAAATGCTGGAGCTCAATTGTTTTTTTGTTCTGTTGAAATGAGGATAAAATTGCCGAACAAACGTTATAGTTCAATTAAAAGTTATATTTACGTTGGCGTGAAATAAATGAAATGGCGTATGGCTTTCGCTGCCGGGAGTGTGCGAGGACATGTTCGGCTCGCCAGGTGCAGGTCATTTGATTTGACTCCCGTAGGCGACCTGCGTGTCGTGATGAAGATGAAATGATGAAGAAGACAACAGATACCTAGACCCTATGCCAGCGAAATTGACCAATGATGGATAAAATTCCCGACCCTGCCGGTAATCGAACCCGGGACCTCTGTGGCCAAAGGACAGCACGCTAACCACTTAGCCATCGATCCGGACTGTTTGCGTGATGATGTGTTCTTAATAATTCTTAGTTAAGGGGTTATGAGGAAGGCGGAATATTTGACTGTAAGCGCACACAAGGAGAAAATTTGTGCCGTAGTTGAATATTCCTAGACCGAAAACGACGACTATCAGCAACGTTAAAATTATGCAAGGTTGAAGCGTCTTATAATGACAAGTAGAATTTAACTAATGGACGACACATCTGACTACTTACGTCCTCGTCTGCTCCCAGAGAGGTGAGCCTCGTTGCGTGTGTTACGGCTTACTGATTGTGGACTGTGGGGGCCGTGTGTGATAAAAGCTAGTTTGGAATGAGAGCGGGGGAGGGTTCGATCCAGTGGGTGGGGGTTTCTAGTGTTGCTTGTTCATGGGGAATTTGTTGAACAATACCTCTAAAAGCAAATTTAAAGTTTCCTGAATTTCATTTAGATTGTGAGCAGGATTATATTCTTGGTCTATGTTAATGAAAATGTTTTCTAAGATGTTAAGTAAATTGCCCTTATTATTGAAGCAAAGAATTGTTAGGTTCTGTTCTATGGAAGTGAAATGGTGGTTCAATTCTGTTACATGGGTACTCATGGTAAAATATCTGTTGTGCCTGGTAGCATTGACGTATTCTCTTTACCTAACAGAAACATTTATTTTAGTTTTACCCACGTAACCCGCTGGATATAGGTTATAATGTAATGTGTATACACCTGATTTGTGGTATTTTTTATTGGTGTTATTGACTTTGAACTCGTTACTGAAGAGATAAGCATTGATATTAACTGTTTTGTAGGCAATGTTGGCATTACGCTTTTTTAAGAATATTAATGACTTCATAAATATTTCTGTTGGTGGAAGTGAAGGTGGAATAGTTGTCTGCTTTCTTTTTAGTATCTCTGAGCATAGTTGAGGTTGATTTGTTTTCAGTTTTACTGACAATCCTATCTCTGAAATATCTGCCAAAACAGTTTTTACTCGCGATAAATTAGATGGTGTTGAGTTCTTTCGTGCCATTCGCGTCAGATAAAGGGACGTTAAAAGTTCTATGAGTTAGACCATAAAAGTCACTCTTTTTGAGAGTCCGGGTGCATAGAATGTTGACGAATTGTGTTTGTGGCTTGGGTAGGATCTTTTAGATATTATTAAAAGTGTGTTCGAGCTGATATTAATGGCGAGTTCAAAAATGTTTAACGAGTTGCTGGTTTTTAACTTCGGAAGTGACCTCAATACATGGGTCAACTGCATTTAATTGTTCAAGGATGCCATCGCCGCTGGTGTTGCTATGATCCATTATAGCAAATGTGTCGTTGACATAATGCGTCCAGGACACAGTTCCTTCGATTTTGTTACGAACCTTGGTATTTTACAAATGCTCCAAATAAATTTTTGCCATTATCCCTGAAACTGCTGCGCCCATATGAAGACTTTATTGCTTATAGGATTTACCATTAAAAGTAAAGGAATTGTTGAAAATTTACCCGGTTTTATCGTTCCTAATAACCATCGTTTTCGTTCTGGGAATATTCATCTATGGCACAACCTTTCTCCTTGTGTGCACTTACAGTGAAATATTCCGCCTGCCTCATAATCTCTTAACTAAGAGTTATTAACACCATATCATCACTCCAACATAAGAAGAACTCGATCATCGAACTTTTAATGGAAGTATTACATGTGTTCAAAAATTTCATTTTCTTTTCAACAGAACAAACATCAATTGAGCTCCTGCATTTTAAGAACATACTTCGGATTTTATTATGTACTTTTCGGTCATGTATTTTCATGTGTATTTGTGACAGTGTCAACTTTACTTATCTTAAAAATATTTCCGGCTAATGATGTCCAAAAAAGGACGGAACATGTTCCGATACTTGTTAAAGTCACCCTAATTAAACATAAATTTGGTAATGTAAAGGTGGAAGCTTTGATTGTACCTTTAAAATATATGAGAGCTACCTCACCTAAACCGAGCAAGTCAGGAGTATCGCAGTGCTCGTTGCTGTCACGTGACCGCTGTTTAGTTGTCTGTTTTGAGTAGTTCACTGTGTGAAGCAGTCAGATTAATTGACTGTGTTGTCTTCCTCTGGAGTCGAGCCAACGGACAGCCGTCTTGTGTAGTGCGGCTCAACAGCCCTGTCTGCGTGCAGCTGTTGTGTGTGCAGTGACGGAGTGTGCGGAGTGGAAGAGAACGGTGAAGCCTAACACTAAGGATTATATCCCGTACCAGGTAAGGACTGCACAGCGGGAGTACTACTGTGTGAGACTTTTAAAGAGAACAATTAGTGGAGTATGGTCGTTCATGGTGGGATATAATTGTATGTGTCATCCCGAATTAAGGTATTTCGATAAAAGAGACAGTTATTTTGAAATTTTTAACAACACGGAATCTGTACACCTCCATGCCAACTCCTATCATATCTTATAAACCCAAGCTAATATTCAGTATCCTGTAATAAGCATTACTCTTGCTTTGATATTTCATCACATACACCAACGTTACGATCACCCATTATCAGGTTTAATGATATTTAGACCATTCCTTCTTGATGGGAGAGTTTTTTTTCACTAAGAGTGTATATCACGTTAGCTGCCATGAGGATCATCGGTAATCCTTAGACAAAGTTCCTCTGTTTGCAACGAGGAAGACAGTGGACTCTCACGTCGAAAAATATTTAATGGAACGTAGTATGTTGGGGCAGATCAGTAACTCCTTCTGCTTGCAATATGGCACACAGAGCATGTCTAATAATACCATAGATATGAAACTGCCATCTAATGGGCAGTTCTGGAACTTTTGCGATCTCTTTGTTACTTATTTACCCTCTTCTTTCATTAGCACCTCTGCAATGATGTCATTATTTATATGGTGGCAGTTAACGTGATATAGTACGGAAGTAATAAGGAATAGTAAAACTACAGTATTTTAATAATATATGTCTTAGCTCTCCGAAGAGTTTTAGGATTACCAAGCGCGTTGGCCGATCGGTTAGGGGCACGCAGCTCTGAACTTTCAGTCGAGACATAGTGGGTGTGAACTCCACTGCCGGCAGCCCTGAAGATGGTTTTCCGTGGTTTCCCATTTTCACACCAGGCCAATACTGTGACTGAACCTTCATTAAGATCACGTTCTCTCGATTCGCATTCCTAGCCCTTTCCTATCCTGTCGTCACCGTATGACCTGTCCGCATCGGTGCGATATAAAATAACTTGTAAAAACATTTCAAAGAAGTTTGGAGACGAGTAGATACACCTATGTAGCGTTTATAGATATTGATGATCATTTTTTGATAACATAAGTTGGGACGAACTATTCAGAATTCTTAATGCTACATATATGGACTGGAAAGAGAGCAGAGTGATGCTGCGACACTATAAAGGGAGTATTCGGACAGCAAAAATCAGAAAAGATGTGATGCAGGCTGCTCTCCCTCACCATACCACGTTAATATGTTCATTGAAGAAGCCATAAATACTTTTGAGGCAAATACAAAAGGTGCTAAAATAAATGGGCATCATATCAAATGCATTCGATTTGCAGTGATATAACAGCTTTAGCAGACTCCCAGAGGGAGTATTGACATGAGCATAGCCAGATTCACACTTAAAACATTAATGTTAAGAAGACTAAGGTATTAGTTGTGAGTAAACAGCTTGAACGAAACCACACCAACATCAAGCTTACTGATAAAATTATAGAACAAGTCACCACTTTCCCTTATATGGAAAGTCTGAACACAAAGGACAACAGGTGCAGCAAGCAGATCAGACGGCGAATTACGTTTGCCAAACACGCGTTTAGAAATAAGAGAAATTTTTTCATCGGTGCAAATTCAGATTTTGAAATTAAGAAGAAATTTGTGATGTCTTTCGTATGGATTGAGCTATTGTGTGTAGACGAATCTTAGGACTTGGAAACGACTGGAAGCGTTTGAGATGTGGTGCTGGAGACGAATGATATGGATTAAATGGACTGAAAACTGAATTAAAGTAGCGTTTTGCAAGAAAAATAAGGGAATAGGGAACTGATGCCAACGATACAGAGAATAATAGCTAAATTTACTGGTCGCACCTTGCGACATAATACTTTCTTACCAATGTGATGGAAGGGAAAATCACGGGAAAAAAAGGATGACTACGATCGCGGAAAGAATTCCTTAAAAAAATGGCACAGAATCTTCATTATTGTTTCCATCACAAAATGAAACTAGGAGCTGGGTCTTTAGACATTGATGATGATGATGATGATAATGATGATGATGATGATGTTGATGATGATGACATTTACGCAAAAATTGACGCAGTTACAATATCCAGCATGAGTAGAATATCAAATTCGATCTTTTCATAAATATGTACTCTCCCATATTTACATGTAATATACAACTCCGTTATGTTCTAATATAGATTTGATCCTTCAAGCGGAAGGAACTGTCTGGACTCAAAGTTTGCATGTCCGTTTTCAAAAGTAAATCAATTCGACAAGTAAAAGTTTCTTGTCTTGCAGTAGAGAACAAAGTTTACAACCAACCACTAGCTTGAGGCCTCACATGCTCAAGTTCCAACATAGATTCCCCAAGGCGAGCTGCATGAAGTTTAGGGTAGCGCACGAACGCAAAAATTATTCTTCTCTGTCTGCCAGTACACATTATTCACGTCTCCAGGGATCTAGAGGAATACTTAACTTTTACTGTTGGAAATAAAAATACCAGAATACATCTCGTTTATTATCGTCTGACTCCAAGTCATCTCCAGCATTATCTAGTAGACTCTTTGACCTTCCACCTGGTTATATCTCTTTACGAGATGTTCTCAGTATTATCACTTATTGACATTCAAATCGGTCCTACTTTCATTATTCACTTTTTTTCTTTATAGAATATACTTTCCCGTTTAAATCCGGTTAAGGAGAATTATTCCCACTACTTAAACAGATTTGTTGGTAAATGCCCATGTGCAGTACTGGTAAGAAGTATTCTGGCCTTCATACAACATGAAGAAAATTCCATTTATTTCTTAGTAACATAATTTCCCAAGAACTTACGACCATAAATATTAATAGAAGGAGGTGTGTGTACGTGTGTGTGTAGATTGAGCGATGCCCAACCAAATATACGACACGCAGAGATCTGAACTTTTTTAACATAACTAGAAGGAAGAGGTTCCAAATGAATCTCGAAGCCAGATTTTTATATTCTCGTTCGTTGATTTGTTGCGAACGAAAATTCGATGGAAAACTTGTGTTTGAATACGACAGTCCAACGTGCTGTCACCAGGATTAAATGCATAGATTCACATTTTCGATAGGCAAGGATTCATTTAAAGTCCACGGCGTACGAAGCCATTTTTGGTTCCCAACACGAGGAGTCATATTCAGTCCGCAATAATCGGAACTCTTTGTGTGTATGTATGCGATGCCCAACCAGATCTACGGCACGAAGAAATATCAATATCAAATATTTAAAATGGGCTCATTGTTAAACGAATCTTTATATCGGAAATGACCTGCTTAGCCGTGCGAGTTGGCCTAAGCTGCGAGCTTGAACCCGGGAGATAGTGGCTTCAAACCCCACTGTCAGCAGCCTTGAATATCATTTTCCGTAATTTCCCTTTTTTCACACACGGTAAATGCTGGGGCTGTATCTTAATTAACGCCACGGCCTCTTCCTTCCCACACCTAGGCGTTTCCTATCCCATCGTCGCCGTCAGACCTATATGTGTCTGTGTGACGTAAAGCCAATTGAAAAATAAAATACTGGCTTTCATTAATTATTTATATTATTATTAATCATTTCAATTATTTATTGAGTTGGTTATTTCATATTTACCCGATTTTAATTAAATACGAGTAATTCGCTCTAGCAGCAATAAAACTCAACTAACTCAGTCTTATATTTTAATGCTGTAGTAATGCAGGGGAAAGTAAAAATATGGGATTTTAATTAATTATTTTCTTTGTTTAATTCTCTTTAATTTAATTCTCTTGTTTAATTCTCGTACAGAGAGGAATAGGCAGTTCTGTTTATATTTCGTACATCTAGAGAAAGCATATGACAGGGTACCGAGGGAAAAGATGTTCACTATATTGGGGGACTATGGAATTAAAGGTAGATTATTAAAATCAATTAAAGGTATTTATGTGGACAATTGGGCTTCAGTGAGAATTGATGGTAGAATGAGTTCTTGGTTCAGGGTAATACAGGGGTTAGACAAGACTGTAATCTTTCACCTTTGCTGTTCGTAGTTTACATGGATCATCTGCTGAAAGGTATAAAATGGCAGGAAGGGATTCAGTTAGGTGAAAATGTAATAAGCAGTCTGGCTTATGCTGACGACTTGGCCTTAATGGCAGATTGTGCCGAAAGCCTGCAGTCTAATATCTTGGAACTTGAAAATAGGTGCAATGATTATGGTATGAACATTAGCCTCTGGAAGACTAAATTGATGTCAGTAGGTAAGAAATTCAACAGAACTGAATGTCCGATTTATGATACAAAGCTAGAACATGTCGATAATTTCAAGTATTTAGGTTGTGTGTTCTCCCAGGATGGTAATATAGTAAGTGAGATTGAATCAAGGTGTAGAAAGCTAATGCAGTTAGCTCGCAGTTGCGATCAACAGTATTCTGTAAGAAGGAAGTCAGCTCCCAGACGAAACTATCTTTACATCGGTCTGTTTTCAGACCAACTTTGCTTTACGGGAGCGAAAGCTGGGTGGACTCAGGATATCTTATTCATAAGTTAGAAGTAACAGACATGAAAGTAGCAAGAATGATTGCTGGTACAAACCGGTGGGAGCAATGGCGGGATGGTACTCGGAATGAGGAGATAAAGGCTAATTTAGGAATTAACTCGATAGATGAAGCTGTACGCATAAACCGGCTTCGGTGGTGGGGTAATGTGAGGCGAATGGAGGAGGATAGGTTACTAGGAGAATAATGGACTCTGTTATGGAGGCTAAGAGAAGTAGAGGTAGACCAAGAAGACGATGGTTAGACTCGGTTTCTAACGATTTAAAGATAAGAGGTATAGAACTAAATGAGGCCACAACACTAGTTGCAAATCGAGGATTGTGGTGACGTTTAGTAAATTCACTGAGGCTTGCAGACTGAACGCTGCAAGGCACAACAGTCTATAATGTATGTATGTACGTATGTATGTATGTATGTATGTATGTATGTATGTATGTATGTATGTATGTATGTATGTAATGTATGTATGTATGTAATTCTCGTACAAGCTGTATACGTTTGCACGCATCCTAAAAGATTTTTAATACCCTTCAGACTCATCCCCTAGGGTGTCTATAGTTCGTTGCCATCGACGACGACGACCGAATATACCATAGGCTTTATTTTTATGCATGAGATTCGCTAATGTGCACTACCTCACGTTGCAATGCTAGTACGAGGTCTTATTTGTTGGCGAAGCGTTTCCAACGCAATAGGTACTTCACTTTGGGAATATGATCGAAGTCACACGGATTAAGATATACGAAAGCCGCTCCTCTTCGGTTGCATCAATTATCCACCACTGTCATCTGACAACTGACATAGGGAACGTGATTAGGTCCATGCTGAAGAACCCCATCTGCTGGCAACTTAACGAAGTGTATGTAACATACCTTCAAATGCATACAGTACATTATATGTCTGGCACTGGCACCGTTTCGGAAAATTAAAACATCGTTGCCATGACTTCTGAATTAACCCGCATGTAATATATTTATAACGTGAAGGTGGTGGTAAATACAGGCACAACTGGTACCGTTCAAATTCTAAGACTAATGATTATCAGCGAACTAATGTTTACACATTACACAGATACGCACGTATGCCAGTCTGCGGTCTCTACTCTCGCTAACTCAGTTACACTGGTTGATTAATCTACCGCTTAAAACACTATCACTCCACATTTATACTATTCCAATACTGTCACATACATTCAAAGGCAGTTCTACGTCTATACGCACTGTACGCTGTCGCAGTATCTTAGTTCACAGTTTCAAAAATATGTACATCGTACACTTTCCGTACACTCACTACAGTTTTGCTGGTCCCTCGCCGACCTCCCTCAATCTGCATCAGATACAATCGCTCACTCCACAGTAGCTGGACGGAACAGACTCAACTCCTCGACGTCAGAGGGTAGCCTCATAATGGACTTCAAAATAATAGGCCTATGTCACGGGGTCATATGGTAATAATTAAGGTAGGAACAGACAGAAGAAGATCAAAACGGATGGAGGCAATGAACTGCCACAACATAGAATAAAACTCCTATTCATACATTAATGATAATGACGAATGGATTCCTTCTTATTCGCCCTGTAATAGTGAAATCAACAATTGGGTGCTATTCACAATCCTTATGGTCATAAGAGTATGGAAATTAACAACTATAAGTGTGTGAGTAGAATAACACTAGTTAGAAATCGGTCTTGTAAATAGCAGAATTACTTTTGTGTTATTCAAAATAATTATACTGGTATGAATTTGCAAATGTGATTGCAGACACAATATGTATCTCGTCATGTTAACTGTAGTTATGAGTTTAAAATGTTGAAAGAGAATCTCTCCTTGGGCCTGTGTACACTCAGGCACATGATTACTTCGAACATCAGGCCTGTATTCTACTACACAATCCCGTCACTTCCTCACCCGATTCCTACAGCGGGGATAGCGTGATGCTAATATCATGGAAACAATTAGTTTATAGCCTTAAGACGTGATTTTTGGTGCCTCACAGGGACACAGAGTTTTTATCTTGCCGTAAGGCTTAAAATGAGTTTTGTCTCGTTCTTGTATGATAAATTCGGTATTTCTCGTATGTTAACCCCATGGCACTACATCCCTGAAGGGCCTTGGCATACTAGGCGACCGCTGCTCAGCCCGAAGGCCTGCAGATTACGAGGTGTCGTGTGGTCATCACGACAAATGCTCTCAGCTGTTTTTCTTGGCTTCTAGGCGGGTTTCTCCTATATTAGACTATGTTAATTTACCAAAGGGCCTGAATCTAGGGAATGGAGAGGGCTGTCCTAATTTATTGTACTCAGGGTTACCCACACGGTTCTAAAAGATAAGTGCACAAAATTTATGCTCAAAATATTGGAACAGTATAAATTCGCATAAGGAAAGGACAGAGAGACATTCTGCTTTATACAGTACTACCTATAATACCCGGAGTTGCACGGGCACTTATCCTGAAAACGATGGACTCGTCAGTAATATTCGTCGTTATCGATTATTCTTAATGTCAACCCTTCCGCTGGTGTTTCTAGATGTGTCTTAATCCACATAATATTTCTCCATATAGTATAGTTAGTCATGTGTTGACCAAGTTTAGTTGACAGCAATGCTGGAATATAACACATACATCCATAATCGTGGCCATTCTGGACATTCCTTTACACCCCTTCTCAACTTGCATTGCAACTGGGGCTGAACTATAACTTAAACGGCATCCAGTGTGTCACGGAGTTACGGGAGTCCTGCCCACACAGCCATTTTTTTTCGGATAGTAAGGCACACTATGTTAGTTGAGAGCTATCATCTGTAATCTCGTTTCTTTTGTATATTTTCTTTTTCATCCCTTCTAACCCCGTGTCTATGAATCTGAACTTGGACTTAACCGATATCTGGAGTGTCACTATTAATCTCATCGACCCCGGAACCTATGGATTCGACAATATTTTTGATAATTTCTTAACACCACACCGCCTCGAAATACCAGTGTTGACAATTCTAAGGGGAGAAATACCGACCCGCAGCACAAGTATCATTTAGAACGCAAATTCGTTGATACAGTTCATGCAAAGCCGAAGGTTTCTGGTCAGAGTTCTAAGCTGAAATACTAAACCATTGCGGCTTTTCTAGGAGCGGCGACAATCAATAGAAGATATAAGTCATCTAGAAATTCTTTCTATTTTTAAAAAATCCATATTTATGTAAGTCTAACCAGCCCAAGTATACATAATAAACTAGAGACGGATTCTAGTGTAAAAATAATAATAAAGGTTTGCTTTGGCGTCCCAACTGACGCGACTTGGTAGTCTGAAAGTGGAGGTATTACTGCAATAATACAAAATGACGCTTTCTACTGGAACATCCCTCCCCCTCTCCTTTAAGTTGTGGCTACGGTCATAGCAAAAGTGCGGCACGTTCATTCGTTATGAGCAAGCTGAAGGAAATCCTAGCTCGAATAATGACGGATGACATGTGTGTGTCACAGGAGATGGGGAAAGTGTAATATCCCGCCATAAATCTGACGCCCCAATATTTGAGAATGAGGCTACAAGTAATAAGAGCAGTTTGACATCTCGACTGACCTACCTGCCTCGGATTACGCGAGCCTCGTGACGAGAAACATCGATCAAGTCGAGGCGTTCCCCAGGGATACACACCATGTTTTATGGAATCATGGAGTTAGACCGCTCCTCAGGCTTGCATTTCAGCTACTTGCTCTGCAAGAGACTTCCGAAAGTGTTCAGAACAGAGGATGAGAAAACACTAGCTTCAATCAGAGACCAACGAAAACTCAGCTCAACAATTAATATCTACAAAATGAATCGCTTGTGTATAACCACCACTAAAAGGGAAATTGGAGTGACAATTTACCTCATTCGCCACACGTTGAATATCGCCGCTGCGCGAACAGTACCGCTTATCTAACAATACTCTTCTTATTCATTTTTTTTCCTTGCGACTGGTCACGCCTCCCAGCCACATATTAACATGGAGTCGATTAGAACAATTCACTCATCCCACGAAATAAAAAGATAAGTAAAAGCAATTTAAGTTCTCAGGGGAAGAATTTATTTTTTTAAGCAACACGAAATCACCGATTCAGCAAATGTTGTCAAATCATTCTCCGCAACGAAATAACTTTTTAAATAATTGTTTTTATTAGATTTTGTTTGATTAAAAAATGAATGAATTATCTGCTTTGGATTGTGAATAAAACCGACTTGTCCTATGAATATTGCATTTTCACGACCACGTTGTAATCGAAATCGGCTTTCAAGTTATTAGGTCGTCTTATACGTACATAGTAGGTGTTGCAGAATGGTTTTCCAACATTTGGTGAATCAGTGATTTCGTATTGTTCAAAAAAAGTTCTTCCCCTGAGAACTTTATATTTTTTAACGTACCTTCTTATTCCGCGGGATGAGCGAGTTTTTGTAATGGACTGAATATTCATATGTGGCTGGGAGGTGTGACAAGACTTCAACACGTACTATGTTCGTGTAACACGACCTAATAGACTGAAACCCGATTTCGATGACTTGTGCTATGTTGACCAGGTGCCATCTTCTTATGTGGACCAGTAAAATCAAAGCGTGTAAGTTATATATTTGTACTGTTAGCTAGTAAGATTTAATAGTTCTTTTTAAAAGAAGCAGCTGTGTTAATTTATTGCCAATAATTAATTTACAAGATAGTAATGTTCACGTCCACAATAATCACAGAACATTTATTATACACAAGACACTCTGACTTACCTGGTTGAAAACACTTTTATTAACAATATTACCAAAATAACACAACTTATCCGGTACTTACTGGTGACCATTTAGTATTCTCGAATAATCTGGGTATAAAATTTGGCTATCTCTTTAGTATTATGACGATAGCGAACATAGACCTTAGTAGGTTACTGCAACAATTTAAGAAATGGAAAAATGATTTAGCTGTTTTTTTCCTCGGGGTGAATGAATTTTCGTTGAGTTCAATTTTCCTTTTCTACTATGATAATCGAAGGCTGCCTGGCCGAGGCGGTAAAGGCGTGCTCGGTTCGCCCGGAAGGACGTGGGTTCGAATCCACGTCAGAAGTCGTAAAATTTAAGAAAAGAAATTTCCACTTTCGGAGGTGCACATGGATAAGAGTTTGACTCCTAGGGGTAAAGGAGGCCGGACGTCGAGCTAACCACTCTACTCCATCATGTGTCGAGGTTACGGATAGTGGAAGCCTTTACCTTACACTCCTCCAAGGGCCTTCATGGTCTGTACGGAGATGACTTTGCTTTGCTTTGCTTTTACTATGATAATCGACATAGGAAAATGAACTCAACGAAAATTGTTCTAATGGACTGCATGTTATTATGTGGCTGGGAGGCGTGACGAGTGGTAGATAAAATAATAGATAGGAAGTTCAATGTCAGATACACGGTATTGCTCCCGCAGGGACAAGGTGGTCGATCTGATATTGCAGGCTGTGATGTTAAGTAGTATAACAATTTCGTGTGGCTATATCTAGCCGAGTGCAGCCCTTGTAAGACAGACCCTCCCATGAGGGTGGGCAACATCTGCCAAGTGTAGGTAACCGCGTGTTATTGTGGTGTAGGATGGTGTTATGTGTGGTGTGTGAGTTGCAGGGATGTTCGGGATAGCACAAACAGCCAGCCTCGGGGGGCATTGGAAGTAACCAATGAAGGTTAAAATTCCCTACCCGGCCGGGAATCGAACCCGGGACCCTATGAACCGAAGGCCAGTACACTGACCATTGAGCCAACGAGTCGGACATGTTAAGTAGTGGTGGATGGTCATGAATGAGAGACATATAGAAAGCTCTTTTATCAAATAACCCTCATCTCCTCTTACTCTAGAGAACTTATTATTGCTTTCGTGGTATTTTCATAGGGCCTGAGTCAGTTACTTCTTTACGATGCACTGAATTCTACACTTGTCGACTCCAAACTCCGTACAAATCTCTCTCGAAAACTAGTCGTTAAATGGAAGTAAACAAATTGTTATGAATTTGAGTTTCACTTATTGAAAGACGTGCTTATAATCGTTTCATTTTCTCAAAGAGAAATTTGAAATCTGTGTGGCAGATCTGACCATCCATGTTCCTTAAAATCTTCGTTTCAAATGCACAAATTCGCTCTTTAGGCGTATGTGGAGTTGACCAAGTATCACAACCATATAGCACTACTGTAAAACTAGAGCAAGTGTAGAAGTTTCTAGTTTTCCTGAGAGAAAATAAATAAATAAATAAATAAATAAATATATAACAGCAGATGCATCAAATTGGAAAACGCCTACCACCTATGTAAGAGTATGTACAAATCCAAATCCCTCTCCCTTAACCTCGAATTCAGTCATTACACTACTGTAGTGAGGCCGTCAGTACTATACGCCTCAGAATGCCTGAACATGGTAAGAAAAGGGCAACTTAGAAAACTGGAGCTAAAGGAAAAGGAGATCCTGTGAAAAATCATAGTCACTATTAAAGCAGAAGGCAAGTACAGAATCTGGCACAACAATGAACTGTACCAACAATTAGAGAGCATTACAACGTCTATGAGGAAGAGGAGATTGAACTTCTATGGTCATGTCATGAGAATGGACAATCAGAGGCTCACCTCCAGTATCTTCCACACCATCTCTAGAGGGAAAGTGACTAATGCCAAGTGGACAAGACTTGTCAGAAAAGACCTCCAAGAATTGGACATTGCTCCCAGAGAAATATATGACAGGAATAGGTACAGAACGTTGATCAGAACATCAAACTCTCTCCAGTCACTAACAGAAAAAATCAGTACGTCCGGGAGGAGGTGTGAAATGGACTCACATTCACAGTGCAAGAATGAAGGAGTAATTTACTGGTCAAAGAAGAAAGCTGCTAGAGATAAGAACCACGTGGTACATAGAGGGCCACAACGAAACTAAAAATAAATAAGTAAATAAATAAATAAATAAATAAATAAATAAATAAATAAATAAATAAATAAATTTAATTGGACCCTTCCGGAGCATGGGGCACTACGCCAAAATTAAACTTAAATATTAGTGCGCGACTCAGCAGATGTATTCCTTACATTCAATTGCGGCGACTGTGGTGGGCCGGGCCGGAGCGTGCTGGCGGTGCTTCTGCAGGTTGTCACCTGGAGGTTGCACGCTAAATAAATTAAATAAATAAATAAATAAATGAATAAATAAGTAAATAAACTAGGTAGGTAGGTAGGTAGGTAGATAGATAAACAAATGAATACGTCATTAAAGGGAATTTTTCAGTTTATCATTGGTACTAATTACGAAGAATTCGTAAGTACTCCTGTTGTAGATCCAAATTGTATTCCTGTTGTTGAATATATAATACTCTTCACGTTATTAGCCTAATTCTTCGCGTTGATGGTCAAAGTGAATGCTCGTGTGTTATCTCAGTTTCACTATGATGAGCCACGGGTTATCACGACATTCATTCGATAAAGTACCGTATGTGCAGGCAAAACAGTATTAAATATGTTCATTATATCATTACACTTCATCACTCCCAATAAACATCACAAATTCTGTCAATGCAATTACTCACCATGGATTGACGCAGTATTCCGTCACACAGAAGGCTTCATCGGCTTCAGACCTGAAACAGAAATGTATGGCGTGTCATACAATTACTCGTTTATCCAAATGATCACACAAATTTATACCTGAACAAATTTGACGTTGCGTGTGGAGCCATGACCTGACGCTCGCTGGTGAACTACTATTGAGTGTCCCCTGACCTTAGACCCCGCGTTCGAACGTTCTATGAGCTGAGGTTATGTCGTGGGAAATGATCAGCCTATGCACCAGGTAATAGAATTAATAGCAGACTGTCGTACATATTTTAAAGTCATACAAATTCAAAAACGTATTTGGGACGATGGAAGAAATGGAAAAAGGCAACTAGTTCGTGATAAAGATACAGTAGTAGGACAAAGGATCTTACCAGACAGAATTCGATGGTACAAACCAAACCGTGATCTCTACTAATACCAAAAAACTCTCTCATATATCATCAGAAGAAAACGACTGGCATTCTAGCGACACCTCTAGAGAATGGACGCCCACATGTTGTCCTATAATATCTTCAAAGTAGCCAGCATGGCTTAAAACACTAACTCTCTATGAATCCAGCAGGTAAAAAATTATCTTCATTTATTAAAATCACATCCTTTTCCGGGTAGAGCGTTTTCGGTCTTGCAGGGTTAATTCCCTTGATCCGGAGAGTGACTGCTTGTGCTGTTCCCAAACATTCCTGCAAGTAATAGACTATACAAACGCACTGTTTTCTATAAACAGTGGATACCAGTCGCCCTCATGTGATGTTATAACTTAGAAGGTAGCAGAAGCCATGAAATAAAAAATAATAAAAAACTGTTGTATCTTCCTACGCAAAAGACACGACTCTGACATACCACCAAGTAAAGGTAGTGCTTTTTTTCTGGAAAAAGAGGTGCAGAAACCTCCACACTTCTAACATAAACTCCGATATAACCTCCTCGTCATCATCTACTCCTATCCTCCGAAGAATTTTGTTTTTCTGAAACTGTCCAAAGCTGTTGCCAATCTGCTTCCGTTTTCTAATCCATTGACTTCAGGCCTTCGTCATCTTCTTACATTTTTGGTGCTAGTTTTGTGTTTTACAGCATCGCATTCTCCTTATTTTAATCAATTTGAATAATGATTGCACTGATTTAACTTCGAGTAGATTCACCCAAAACTCACGCAAACACCTGCTGTTTTGAGAGTGGATATAGAACTGATTATCTAACAATGAAAACAATCGAGTGTGAACACAACTTTCCGATATCGGATTCTTTACCAACGTACGATGCCTATGAAACATGTAAGCATAGTGACAACTAGCGAGAATCAAAACTGGAAATTCATGTTCTTGAACACAGTAAAATCTGCTAGAATCTACATATTAAAAGAGTTTACTAAAAACAGATTTCGGAAATCTACTGGACCGATTTGATTCATTTTTGTTTTATTCTCTCCGAAAGTACCTGCTGATGAATCGTGAGACATTGATAGGTCTCTAAGATCTGCCAAATTTGAGTAATCATAAAATAAGTCATTAAATGATCCCTCCAATAATTGCAGGCGAAGTCTTAGCCTGTCCCGCAATACTTTCTGTATTTACCGGGTGCCTTAGCAACTAACACTTTAATTAATATTCTGATGTACGTGATTTTCATCCTTAGTAATGACTAGAGATGGGAATTATAGGCACGAATAGGTTAGAATGCAAAGTGTTTGAACAAGCTGCAAGTATCATCAAGCCGCTCAACACTTATTTATGATGAGTTGCATATATTTTAGGGGTTCTGATAGTTCAGATCGCTAATATTTATGCAAATCTAATTGCAGGACCGTCGTGCGGGTAGAAAACATTTGCGCCTTGTTCAAACATTTTGCATTCTAACTTATTCGTGCCTATAACTCCCATCTTTAGTAATGATATTGTATGCAGCCATGTTTGATTACTACCTGTAAAGGCAAAAGAGTACCATTTCCTCTGATCACGGAAGAATACTATTCCCTGCTAAATACTCTGATTCTCCAGCTTTTCCCAGTTCCTAATAACTTATGTGCTGCGAAGATAAAAAAGTATACGTACAGACAGACTCCATCATGACATACGCCTTAGACATTTTCTGGAAACACCTATCGAAAGTTAACCTAGCTACACTAGAAAGTGTGAATGCCATATCTCTTAAAAAAGTCCTCTGCCTTGCAAAAAAAGCGCTCATTATAGGCTATCCTATGAGCTTCTATATAGAAGATGTGCGATTAAAAATACTATTGCTTTCTGCGACATAATAATATCCTTTACAGCAAGAACTGCAAGATAAAAAAGGGTGAATACATTGATATAGTTTTTAACCAACAGACGGTATGATGACGTCAGAATGGATGAATTCTGACTGCAGACTGTGGCATGACTAACGCGTTTCTTACTAAATGTTCATAAGCCCATTTAAAATGGCAGATAAACAATATGACTAAGACAGGCGTATCAAGACGAGCTATGTGACTTGTCTATAGCGACTGCTGCGGAGTGGAACGGGTTCTCTAGTATTGATAATATCTTTTCTCTGTCGATAAATCGCAGTTTTTTAAAAACTATTTAAAGTTATATTTGAAAACAAAGTAAACAATATATTTTAAAAAGTTAATGCGAAGTGGTTTACCGCTTTCTCGGCATAGAGCGACTTGGATTGGAATATGGCCATTCCCACGGCGTTCAATTTGGACAGAAGTTATACTTAAAAATCAAATTAATAGAAGCAGCTTTTAGGTGGTAACGCTGTGTGCATTTTCAGAAATTTGTCCTCGTCAATTGGACTGGCACGACCCTCAAAGACAGTGCTTAGCAGTGGCAGACCGACTGCGCGGTCACGCCTAGTTAGGAAATAGGGATTGCTAACCTGCATAAGATTTTGTAATTGTTTCTCCATGGAGGGACACGGAGAATTTACTTCTCCTTAAGCAGGTTAACAATCCCTATTTAGGCCTACTAATACGGTGGGACCTCGCAGTCACCCTGCCACTGCTAAGCAGATTCTTGGAGAGGTGTTCCGATCCAACCGACGAGCCCAAACCGCAGGTCTGTACAAAATTCTGCAAACGCACAAGGCCTAACCACCCTAAAGCTGGTCCTGCTCCTGTGAATTTTAGATTCGCGGCAGTGAAAGCCTTCTTTTTTAATGTTGTTCATGTATTTATATGAACCAACTTCGATATTTCCTGGAAGGTGCTAGTGAGTCAGCCGGAAGGCTTAGTCCCAGTCTCCCTTCGTCTGGTTTACCCATCCAAATTTTTTACTTACTAAATCCAGTAATTGTCATATATCATTTGTCTTTGACTGGTTATATTTTACAGGGAGAAGAAATTTACACTCGATATCCCTTGTTCACAACATTCTCCGCAAAAGTACATCCACCACGCCATTTGAGAATAGATCGCAAATTATAATCCTCTCCCTACAAAAGAAACCACTTTCCCGATGAGTTTCCCAATCTACACCACGGCAGATTTTGGTAGATTATTCATGCTTGTAATAATACGCTATTATAATTCCCTTATTGCCGTTAATAAATACGTATCTAGTAATTTTTTAAGAGACGGTGCATTGACTTTAAAATAATTCAAGAATGTAGTTTTTCGATTTTTAGTTTTTAATTAGTCATTAATCGTTAGTCTTTATTGAAGCACATGGCCACAGATATAATGAAAGAAAGGCCAATGATACCTCATTGTATTTAGATAGGAGGGAAGTTTGGAAAAAGAACGTACATTATTTTATTCTGCGCTAAGTTCAGTTAAAGTTAACTTCCTTTTCTTGCAGTGAAGAATTTGATGTCTGTCACACAGATGGTCACACCATCTGCACACGAAGTTTATATCTGGTTAAAGGTGGCCTACTTATTAATTTGACACATTTTTTGGTCAATCCATGTATGGCGAAACGAGTCATTGAATGCCTCAGTTTGTACAAGCTATATGTCCACTTCCTTGTGATACTGCAGCAGTTGAATAGAAGCCGTCCCGTATTTCATTTTTTTCCACTTCATTTCCTCGAAGAGTTATTTGTAGCTTGCTGTATTTGGCAGCGACATTTGGAGACGTAGGTTGTCTAGAAAGAGGTCTCAGTTGCCATTTCATAATAAAACGAGAAGGTGTGAATTTGGATAGAATTATACATCTTTCATGGTATACTCCATTGAGCCTTTCTAATTCTGTCAAATCCTGTTTACTAACGGGGTCACAAATAAATGCTTTTAGTTAATGATTAGGCCACTTCCATTTACGTAATTAGATATACAATTAAGAATATTAAGACACTCCGTAGATGTACAATGTAGTGTGTATAATATGGTTTGTCAAAACAGCAGGCTTGCTAGCCTGAGCCACGCCTTGTAAACGGAAATAATAATAATAATAATAATAATAATAATAATAATAATAATAATAATAATATTAATAATAATAATAATAATAATAATAATAATAATAATAATAATAATAATAATAATAATATTTACCATCTTCCTTACGTCGCACGGTCTCAGATAGCTCATATGGCAACGATGGGATAAGATTTTCTTGGTGTGAAAATGGAAAACCACGGGAAAATATACTCAAGGCTGCCGAGAACGGGCTTCTAACTATCTCCCGAATGCAAGCTCACATATGCGCGACCCTAACCTCACGGCCAATAGCATGTACATGTTATAATATTCTGTTTTCAAGGATTGCATTCGTAAATTCATTTGCTGAAGTACAAGTTAGAAGTGAACAACATAGCTGTATGTAGCGTAGTGCTTTCCGAATACATATACAGCATCTTCTTTTGCTATTGGTTTTACGTCGCACCGACACAGATATGTCCTTTGGTGACGATGGGGGACGAAAGGACTATGACTGGGAAGGAAGGGGCCGTGGCCTTAATGAAGGTACAGCCCCAACATTTGCCTGGTGTGAAAGTGGGAAACCACAGAAAAACACCTTAGGGCTGCCGACAGTGGAGTTTGAACCCACTGTCTCCAGAATACTGTATACTGGCCACACTGAAGCGACTGCAGCTATCTAGCTCGGTAGTATCTTATATGAATAACGAAGGTAGTCTACCGAAGTCCAAATGAAATGTACATATTTAGTAAGATCCTAGTCGCATTCCACTTCAGCATTACGATGTTTTGATCCTAAAACTGTTTTGATTTGATATGATTTTATTTGTTTATTTATCGTGAACACAGTCGATAATTCTCCAACGTATTACAGATGAAATAATAAATTCAAATATTAACTATGCTAACAAATAATAAAAATAATAATAATAATGCCGCCTCTGCGGTGTAGTGGTCAGTGTGACTATCTGCACCCACAGAGGCTCGGGTTCGATTCCCGGCTATGCCACGTAATTAAAAAAGTGGTACGAGGGCTGGAACGGGGTTTACTCAGTCTCGGGAGGTATACTGAGTAGAGATGGGTACGATTCCCACCTCAGCCATCCTCGAACTGTATTTTCCCACGTCTCCTCCAGGCAAACTCAGGGATGGTACCTAACTTCAATCAATCAATCAATCAATCAATCAATCAATCAATCAATCAATCAATCAATCAATCAATCAATCAATCAATCAATCAATCAATCAATCAATCAATCAATCAATCAATCAATCAATCAATCAATCAATCAATCAATCAATCAATCAATCAATCAATCAATCAATCAATCAATACTGATACGCCTTTAGGGCAGTCGCCCAGGTGGCAGATTCCCTATCTGTTGTTTTCCTAGCTTTTCATAAATTATTTCAAAGAAATTGGAAATTTATTGAACGTCTCCCTTGGTAAGTTATTTCAATTCGTAACTCCATTTCCTATAAACGAATATTTGCCCCAATGTGTCCTCTTGAATTCCATCTTTATCTTCATATTGTGATCTTTCCTACTTTTAACGACATCTTTCAAACGTATTCGCCTACTGATGTCATTCCACACCGTCTCCCCGCTGACAGTTCGGAAGATACCACTTAATCGAGCAAATCTTCTCCTTTCACCAAAGTCTTCCTAGCCCTAACTTTGCAACATTTTTATAACGCTATTCTTCTGTCGGGAATCACCCAGAACAAATCGATCTGCTTTTCTTTGGATTTTTTCCAGTTCTTAAATCAAGTAATACTGGTGAGGGTCCCATACACTGGAACCATACGCTAGTTGGGGTCTTACCAGGGACTTATATGCCCTGTCCTTTACATCTTTACTAGAACTCCTAAATGCCCTCATAACCGTGTGCAGAGATCTGTATCCTTTATTTACAATCATATTTATGTGATTACCCCAATGAGGATCTTTCCATATATCAACGCAGTAATTAAAACTGAGAGGACTTTTCCTATTTGTGAAACTCACAACCTGACTTTTAACGCCGTTTATCAACATACCACACCTTTGCCTGCTGTCCATCTCACAACAACATTACCGAGGTCATTTCGCAGTTGCTCACAATCTTGTAACTTATTTATTACTCTGTACAGAATATCTCTGATTCCACTTCTTTACACTTATCATTGATATACGTATATATAAGAAAATATAAAGGTACAATAATACTGACTTGAGGAAATCCCCTATTAATTATTATAGGGACTGGTAAAGCTTCACTTACTCTAATTCTCTGAGTTCTATTTACTATAAATAGAGCCACCCATTCAGTCACTCTTTTGTCTCGGATAATTGTACTCATTTTTGCCAGTAGTCTCCCATGATCCACCCTATCAAATGCCTTAGACAGGTCAATTGCGATACAGTCCATTTGACCTCCTGAATCCAAGATACCTGCTATTTCTTGCTGAAATCCTACAAGTTGAGCTTCAGAGGAATAACCTTTCGTAAAACCGAACTGCCTCCTACCGAACCAGTTATTAATTTCGCAAACATGTCTAACACAATCAGAAAGAATGCCTTCCCAAAGCTTACATACAATGCACGTAAAACTTACTGTCCTGAAATTTTCAGCTTTATGTCTATCACCCTTTCCTTTATACACATGGGCTACTATAGCAACTCTCCATTCGTTTGGTATAGCTCCTTCATGCAAACAATAAGTACTTCAGATATGGTACTATATCCCAACCAATTGTCGTGAGTATATCCCCAGAAGTCTGATCAATTCTAGCCTCTTTTCTAGTTTTCAACTTTCGTATCTTACTGTAAATGTCATTGTTATCATAGGTAAATTTGAATACCTATTTAGTATTAGTCACGTCCTATATCTGGACATTATCCTTGTAACCAACAATACGTACTGCTAACTGAATATTTCTGCCTTTTGAAGATCCTCGCATACACACTCCCCTTGTTGATTAATGGTTCCTGGAATGTCCTTCTTGGAACCTGTTTCTGCCTGTACGGCCGCTTCATTCCCTCTTCCTTGTCTATGCCTTCCAGTCTTGCCATCCCCCCAGAAAGCCCCTGTTCAACATAGCAGGTGAGGCCGTCTGGTCCTCCTCCCTAGTTGTATCCCCGAACCAGTGTCTCGCGCTCCAGAACACTGCCCTTGAGGTAGTAGAGGTGGGGTCGCCCGCACAGTCCGAGGAAAAACCGACCCTGGAGTGTAAACAGATTAGGAAAGAAAGAAAGAAAGAAAAAAAGAAGGAAAGAATTATAATATTAACTAAGCAACCCGGTCCAGAAAGCCAACAATAACGGCCGAGAGGAATCGCCGTTATGACCACACGACACCTCGTAATATGCAGACTTTCGGGCTGAGCAGCGGTCGCTTGGTAGGCCAAGGCACTTCAAGGGCTGTAGTGCCATGGGATTTTTTGTTTGAACTAAGCAACATATACATATTTACTAAACATATAGGGAAGAAGAGAACTTGAAATGAAATGACCTAGAGATAAAATTATAATCAGGATATATTAAATTAGTCTGACATTAAAACAAGTAGGAAATATAATTTTCAGTTACCATATACGCAGAACAGTATGCAAGGCGTCTATGTGGCGTCCACAAGATGTCTACGAAATACGTAAATCTTCATCTTCTTCTTCTACCGTTTTCCCACACCTGTGGGGTCGCGGGTATTTACTGTGTCGCATATGTGGATTTGGACCTGTTTTACGGCTGGATGCCCTTACTGATGCCAACCTTGTATGGAAGAATGTAATCACTATTGCGTCTTTCTGTGGTGTTTGGTAGTGTGGTGTGTTGTCTGAATATGAAGAGGAAAGTGTTCGAACAAACACAAACACCCAGTCCCCGAGCCAGAGGAATTAATCTGACAGATTAAAACCCCCGACCCGGCCAGGAATCTAAATCGAGACTCTCTCAACCGTAGGCCTCAACGCTGACCATTCACCTGATGAGTTGGGCTACGAAATGCAGAAATAACCGATGGAAAAGCCTTTTGAGCATGGCTGAATGAAAAGAGGGTAATATCACTTATAAAGGGCCATCACAAATTCCAGTCGATGGTGCTCATTATCGATATTATTTCCTACTGTACCAAATAAAATACTCATCAAGCATACACATTCTATAAACAATTCATCCAATATCCAATAAAAATAATCCTATGCAAACATTCAAATTAATTTCAGCCCATTATACATTTCTAAAACACCTCCATGCTGAAATAAATTGGTTTATTAAGGGAGGTACTTGATCGCACTGGATATCAACATTACAGCTGTCATAGATCAATACATATGCATTTAAAATTTGGTTTTTATAGACCCGCATTTTACGTTGTTGAAGTAATTAATACACATATCACCATACATTAGGCGGTATTTGTATTTAGAGCGCGAGTTTTAAAAATTCTCCGCACTGTGGTATGCTGAATTAAATTCAATAAGAATGGCTGTGAAATGTATGACATAGTGAAGAGAGTTTTCAGAAAACGCGGCCGGAATCACAAAATGAGCTCGCGTTTTAAAATTTGTGAAAGGTCATAAAGTTACACAAGTAAGGTTTTCCTGGGAATGAAACGAATCCAGTTACTTCGGAAAGGTATATTCTGTGATCCTGGTCACTTTAAATTAAGTGTTATATACTACTACAGTCCATACGTTCGTGACCTGGCGGCTGCCCTGTACCAACACGCCGTACACATACGTACTTTTGTTAACAACTTCTTGGACTGGCGCCTACAGTGCAGACATCACAGTGTACACCTGTGCACTATAGTCAATATGTTCATGGACTGGCGCCTACAGTACAGACAACACACTGTACACCTGTGTACTATAGTGAATATGTTCATGGACTGGCGCCTACAATGTAGACATCACAGTGTACACCTGTGCACTATAGTGAATATGTTCATGGACTGGCGCCTACAGTGCAGACAACACAGTGTACACCTGTGCACTATAGTGAATATGTTCATGGACTGGCGCCTACAGTGCAGACAACACAGTGTACACCTGTGTACTATAGTGAATATGTTCATGGACTGGCGCCTACAGTGCAGACAACACAGTGCACACCTATGTACTATAGTGAATAATATGTTTATGGACTGGCGCTAACAGGTCAAAGATCACACACTGTTTAACCTGCCTTTTCGCGATTCTTTTCCATTTTGGTGATCCGGGCGATTTCGACTTCATCATGTCAAACGTTTTGCTAGCTAATGTGCCTAATTTTTGGCAAGACTTGAGATTTGCCCGTTGCTCAGACTATGACATTCTCAAGTTCCACCGCTGACATTCAACTACCCTCCATACTGTATGCACGCAACTGCCTCTCATGCCGGGCTGAGTGGGTCAGAGTGCTGAGGCTCTGACCTTCTGAACCCAACTTGGCAGGTTAGATCCAGGCTCAGTCCGATAGTATGTAAAGGTGCTCAAATACGTCAGCCTCGTGCCTGTGGTGCAAACTCCCCGCTGTAATGCACCACAGCGGCACGAGCCGGCCAATTCACAAACTTAATGACTCTACTACGTAGCTTACTATGAAACAGTTATTGAGGTCTTATAGCTCTTTATGACGATTCTTATACACGTTTTCTTGGTTGGACCATTGTTACACTGAAACGTATTTGCATATAATGGAGAGGTTAAATACATCCTGTGGGGCTGTACCTTATTTAAAGCCACAACTGCTACCTTTCCATTCCTTCACCTTTCGCATCATCCTATTGCCAAAAACCTTCGATGTATTGGCGCGACTTTAAGCCACTAGAAAAAAGAACTTGTATAAAATCCGGCCATTTAGAACCTAAAATAATAGACTACTATTTGCTCATAACACTTGTGCACAAGTTTTAGTTTACATCCTAAGTACCGAGCTATTCATAATCATGTAATACAAAAGGGCTTACTTCTTCCTCGATATTTTCTATCTGAGCTTTTTCAGTCTTCTGAAAATGCAATATATTCGTTGAAAGACACGAACAGATTTCAAAAGGTCATGAATATTCTTAAATTTATAAGGATTTAGTGAAGTGACCTTGACGCGGAATAGTCTGGCGGAAGGACGACGTTTATAGATCTTTATTTAGACGTTATATAGTCTTTATAGGTCTTTTAACAAAATTTATATAAAAACTTCAAGGTTGTAAAGCAACTGATATAATCATTTGTTTTCTCGTCAGTATATTTACTGTTCAGTCATTTTTTCAGTTAATTTGTTTTATATTTTAACAAAATTGCCTACAGAGGGAAACATTAAGAGTTTAACTTCTTTTTCTCCTTTAACCCTTTAGAGTATAGTGGTCACAAGGAGCAACCACCATTTTAGTGTCATTTTTGCGCAACCAACATAGTGATTTCAACTTATTGACATCTTGATACATTCACTGACCATCGGAAATGGTAGGAAAACTCATTTAAAAATTATGTCATGGGCAGCCTGCATAAACTAATACGGTAATTATTTAAGTCTATAATGTTTAGAGTAATGATAGCGCGTGTGCTATTATTCTTGTTCTTTTGCAATATAACAACTTCAGGGGAGTTCAGTTATTTTGATTGTCAGTTACAGTAACTGTAGGACACATTAGAACGGTAGGAGTATTTCCCTGTGGGTAATGCTAGTATCAGCACGAACGTATATACGTGGTTTCAATACAAAACCACTATGACGGCAGATGTTTGTTATAATTTAAGAAAATGTATACTTATTTTCCATGCAGTATGGTAACCAGAAGACAAATTATTCTTCAGTGTAGCACAAGAAATAATCCACACCGCATAAAACGGGCTTACAGCACGTGTATAGTTGCACTTCGTCTCGGTGAGGCCAAGAACTGCTTTCTTGCATATTACACCAAGCAGAGTTAGTGCTCATTAAGAATAGACCAGGATGAGGCTGATTTATTGTTTTGGATCTCATTATTTCCAAAGAAACACTAATAATTAATAGGTTAACAAAAGACATAATAGCAACAATAAACCCACTCTATTTGCTGAATATGTGTAAGTAAAACGTGTAAAATCATATACATAATGATACTAATAGCATTAATATCTGACACGTGATAAATTCTTGTACTGCATAGTGGTTTCACCTTGACACGACAACCTTTGAGACCTCATTGATCCATTTTTTGAGAATTGGAGTATGTCTGGTGGTTCCTTGTGCACCAGAGGTTCTGTTTTTGCTGACAAATATATTTTGGCCGTTAATCCGAATTGAGTGCTTCAACAGAGTGCGTCGACCTGCTGAATTGGCAGGACGCGAACTTACTTTTATTATTCCTTCCTCGTTTGATGAAGCACTTAAAGCAGGGCCTCTCCAACTCCCAAAATCTCACGCGTGCAAATCAAGGCGCAGAGACTCCGTGCACTGTCCATCAGTCCGACTCGGCTCAACTCGGCTTGATTCGGATGGTGTAGTGCGCTAAGAGCCACCAAGCGTTCGGTGATTGACGGCTTGTTTATTAGTGAATCAGGTAAGCGCAACACAATAACATAATAATGGAGCAACCTGTTTCGAAGAGAGGAAAGACTTCTGAAACTCCATTTCAATGGAACTGGGAACATTCGTAAATTTTTGTCAGTCGTGATGATAAAGCCAAATGCTTAATCCGTGGGTCAATAATTATGTGATAAGTTAATCAAAAAGATCTATTTTCCAATACAAAGTCTTTGCTCAAATTCTACGAGAATTTGTCGAAGGAAGATTTTCCTAAGTTGCATCGAGAAGCACCTAAGGTTATTTCTATGTTTGGTTCCACATGAGTATGTGAAAGGTATTTTTTTCTGTTTTGACTGGTACGAAAACTAGATTGCGTGCGAGTAGGCCTATTCTGATTGTCATTTAAAGGAGGTTCTCAGAATTGCTGTCACCCGGTCCCTTGTTCCAGGCATAAATGGTATCATTGTAAAGGAAAAGAAGGGCTAGAGACGATGAATTGTCTGCTCAAACCAAATTGAAAGAAGCGTGCTTTAACACCGGTAGCATTGTCCTATACAACAGTGTCACCGCTCACCGCACATAAACATGTCACAGTGAGGGGAGGTTCAGCGGGGAAGGTGGAGAAGGCGAAGACTGCCGAACGGGCGAGACAGGTGTAGGGGAAGTGGAGTGGGAGTTTGTATCCTGGTCAACCTAGTGAAGTCGTCTCCTGCACCTTGCACCGTGCAGTGCACGGGCGCATGCACCCTGAGACGCCCTGACTTAAAGTAAATTCACCTCAATATATCATACATTTCACAGCCGACCTTATTGAAGTAAATGAAACAAAGTTATCTGTGGAGCATTTGTAAAACTATCCTTTTAATTTCATATGCCACCGAGGTTCATCTGTGTATTAATTCAATGCCGAAATATGTGGACTGAGCTCGAGAGCTTCAGTCGCTTAAGTGCGGCCAATATCCAGTAATCGGGAGATAGTGGGTTCGAACCCCACTGTTGGCAGCCCTGAAGATAGTTTTCCGTGGTTTCCCATTTTCACACCGGGAAAATGCTGGGAGTGTACCTTAATTCAGGCCATGGCCGCTTCCTTCCCATTCCTACGCATTTCCGATCCCATAGTCGCCATAAGACATACGTGTCGGTGCGACGTAAAGCAAATAGCAAGAAATATGTGGGTGTGAAATCGCTAACATTTTAAATGAGTATGAACAGAGCCATGTCAGTTTAAATGTTGATACTCAACCAATTTGTTACACAATGAAGGTATTTTAGAATGTATAATGGGCTGAATATTAATTTGAATGGGAATGAACGGAGAAGGGTGTTTTTCGATGCCTGGGCGACATAATTAAAATATTGCATAGCCTACTCTTACGAAGTTAAGGAGATCTTATAGCTCTTTGCTGAAGATCCTATAACAAATTTTATGCTCGACGATGCCGAAATATAAATATTATATGCCAGAAAACTGAATCTCAATGAGGCTCTCTATAGTTCAAGATTCATTATGATAAAGGTTCTCCACCAATCAGAGTTCAGATCTTCATTATGATACAGCTTCTGCCCCAGAGGTCATATTTTCATCATGATACGACTGTTTGATAAATTAGGTAAAGACAGCATCGCACCTGCACTCAACGCACTAGCTTCGCAATTGTTTCCAAAATCAAACATGACGGACACACCTATTAACATCAATGCACCTTCTACTTCCAATGTTCCACAACCACACGGCACATTACCGCAAATTCACTTCACCAACTGTTCAATAAACAATTTTTATTTGAAATACAATGTCCTGAAAACATATGACATTGTCAAGGTCTCTGATCCACTCACGGAAAATCAATAACCCGGCGCATGCGCTCTGAGCTCTGTTCAGTAAACTCAACCGTCAAGCGACGTCTCGACAGAAATTTGTGAATATTTAAAAATAGAATTATAATATTATCGTCGACCATAAACAGTCGTATGCAACTCGCCTATAATGGTAATTCAGACACTCGTGTGGAAATTATAAAACTCGCTTCACTCGTTTAATAAACATCGTCGTGTCTTAATTATTGCCATTATAGGCTTGTTGCTTAATGCACTATTCTTGATTAGACCAATATTACATTAAAACTTAATTTCACATGGAGAGAGAAGAGGGGATTATCGCATTTAAAAATTAAAAGTTACTTGTTCGAATCTGGGAATGTACTTTAAATATTTTTTTGCTAATGGTTTAACGCCACACTAACACATTGAAGGTCCTTGGAGACGCAACGATGGAAAAGGGCCCCAGCAATTGCCAGGCGCTAACGTGGCAAACCACGAGAAAAAATCTTCAGGGCTGCCGACGGTGGGATTCGAACTCACCATTTGTCGATTGCAAGCTCTCAGCTATGCGACCCTAACCGCACGGCCAACTGTCTTGGTATTAGATGAACTATTTTTATTTTTTTGATATTTGCTTTACGTCGCACCGGCATAGATACGTCTGACGGCGACGATGAAATAGGAAAGGCCTAGGAATTGGAAGGAAGCGTCCGTGGCCTTAATTAAGGTGCAGCCCCGGCATTTGCCTGGTGTGAACATGGGAAACCACGGAAAACCATCTTCAGGGCTGCCGACAGTGGGGCTCGAATCCACTATCTCCAGATTACTGGATACTAGCCGCACTTAAGCGACTGCAGCTATCGAGCTCGGTGGATTAACTATTTTAGGAGTAATTATGAACACGCTGTAAAATAATAGTTATGACATATTACAGAGAAAGAGGGGCAGGGGGAGATATTCACTTCACCACGCGGATGCAGTGTAATGAATATGTGATTTACATACATTTAATTTACAGAAAAATCCTTACATTTCTTTCAAACAGTAACCTGTGATTTTTTTTACCTTTTGTCAGTTAATGCTTGGGATAGGTGAGAATTGCTCTAAAAAGGAGAAAGTGAAGTCGGATAATAAAATATTATAAGCATTTACAAGTTTGCGCCGTTTTATTGTCCAGAGAAATGTGTGTTCTACACTGATGTTCTCGTGAAAATCATTCAAACATTTGTATTAGTAATATGAGGGCTCTTGCCTTGTTACGCAGAACACATGCAGTTCAGGACCAAAAACGTCGACTATGACCATCAAAGAAGTCGGACATTATTAATATTATTATTCACTCATTTATCGATATGATCCTGTGGGTCGCGTTGACACAATCTACCTGCCGTTCTCTCACGCAGACTAATGTCCTTCTCTGATCCTTAAGTATTTGTCTTCTTCTACCTCGCTGTTCCACCGAGATTTACTGTGGATTGGCCCTCACTCTTGCAATCTATCTCCTAAATGCTATTCTGTCCTGTAAGGCTCTGTTTCCTTATTTTCTTGTAACAAGCGGATTTCTTTATTTATACTTTTAATGTGTCTAAAAGATTCAATCTCCTTTTCCCTATCGTCGTCGTAACTCATTCGAAGGTGTTATAGAGCTCGTGGTTATTTTGAGAATTTTTTGGACCCACGACGTTTCGAAGAAATTTTCTTTCCCCATTTTCTAAAATCTGAGGCTGCTTCCTTGCAAATGTTTCCGCTCTGTTATTATTATTATTATTATTATTATTATTATTATTATTATTATTACTATTATCATATATAAAAATAGGCGAATTTCAATTTAGCACAAAATAGAGGAGGGGTAGTCCGTCAGTTGTTACTTGTTATGCTCTTGTGAGACCAGTGAACAGCTCATTTAGATATTTAAAATTGATTCTACTTAATTTCCCTTACAGTACAATTATACAAGTACTAGGATGTTCTTACTTGAAACCTTTATAACTCCCTGTGGATACCGGTGGTTCCCCCGCGCTATCCCCTGATTGTCATATGAGAAGACGAAAAGGACGAACAGAGGCTATAAATGTGGAAGCGTTGTTTGACGATCACGGTTTTCCTAGATAAGTCTGGTACACACTAGTGTCAAGCTCCTCACTTTCATCCGTCCTATTCTATCTTCCGATTCTGGTGGTACTGTGACTGCGAGGCCTAGGGAGTCCTTTTTCTTGCCTTTCTTTCACTCCTAACTTCATTTCTTGAAACATCTGACCTCATCCATTTATCGATCTGATTCATATTAACACCTCGTTTTACTTCTTATTAAAACAATTCCGGTGGTTATGTTGAGTTGCAGACTACAGCTCATCTTCTAGAATGTCATCACTCTCCTGCCACATGTACGGAGCAGTATTTGCTTGAGGCAACAAGGAATGCACTCGACGTCGCTAATTTCTGGTGCAACACAATCTGAACCTATGATGCACCGTTTATTTTTCTCATCCTTTTAGAGGAATTTGCTTCTGACACGATATACCGGGTGTATCCGTGATGAGGTTACAAACTTTCTGGGATGATGGCAGGCGGCAAATGGATCAATTTGAGATCAGGAACCGTAGTCCGGAAACGTTCGAGCCAAACGTTATTAATAATCCAAGTTGTTTAACGTCCATCCGTTGTTAACAGACGCCGGAGTGCCGGAATTTCGTCCCGCAGTAGTTCTTTAACGTGCCAGAAACCAGTGAATTGGCGTTGTCACTTTTAAACACCCTTATAAGCCACCGACCTCTGTCGGGTTTGAAACCGTTAACTTGTGGTCACCCAGCCAAGTACTGACCACGCCCAATGTTGCTTAACTGCGGTGATCGGACAAGAACCGGTGTATTTAACATGGTATGCCCGTTGGCCGTTAACTTGTGATTAGTAGACCAATGCCGTATCCACTACATCACTGTACCCTGCAGTCAAAATTAAAGCAAAAATCGGTCTGATTCCCCCGATTGTACTGTACACTACATGTGCTAAGCGTGCAATGGGAGAGACAATTCCGACGAGCAGAAGAGTCTAATATAATACCTCAGCGACTGCAATGAAGATGGCGTACTGTGTACAGACGTGATCGGTGTTCGATACGTGTAATGTAGACTTCAGTCTGTGTTTACGGATTGAACTGGTACGTTGGTCAGCCCTACTCAAATAGAGTTGTACCCGGTTACGGAAATTGCAGATATGGTGTTAGTGTATCGGTAAGCAAATAGAAGCAGCAGATAAGCCGAATGATTGTACAGGACTAAACATGCACGTAAGAGACATCCGGCTCACACCATGTTTTCACGACTGTTCCAAGGATTAAGTGAAACACGGCAATTGGTACCACAAGACAATGACCGAAGAGGACGAAGAATAACACGGACTCCCGACTTAGAAGATTTAGTGCTTGCTCGCGTGGATGAGGAGCCTGCAATCAGTACTCGAGCAGTTGCGCGTGAACTGAATGTTTCGCATATGACTATGTGGCGAGTTTACGAGAAATGCAGCTCCAAGCCTACCATCCACAGAAAGAGCCGGCTATGATCCCGCTGACTTCGCACTTCGAGTCGTGTTCAGCCAATTAGTCTCGCAGCGCCTTTCAGTCGATCCTCACTTTCTTGCTTATGAGCTTTTCATAAATGAAACCTGTTTCACCAGAGACGGAATGTTGAATAGTCACAATAGTCATGCTTTGGCCCAGGAGAATCCCCACGCTGCAGTTGTGAAGAGCCATTAGCACAAACTTTCATTCAACGTGTGGTCAGGCATAGTCAATAATTACGTAGTAGGCCCTTTTATTTTTCTTCTACGCCTAAATGCATTGATGCTCATAGATGTGATACCCACGTTACTAGAACACATCCTGCCTCTCCTTCGTCAACGGTTGTGGTTCCAACATGATGGCATCCCACCGAACTTTGGACTAAGGGTTCGTGAACACCAGTATCAAATATTCCCTGCACAGTGGGTAGCAATAGGACATCCTGTTTCGTGGCCCGCTCATTCACCTGATCTCACCCCACTCGATTTCCTCTTGTGGGACCATGTGGAAAGCCTTGTGTAGGAGACACCTGTGGAAACTGAAGAGGATCTCTTGTCAAGAATTCTCGCTGCCTCCAACGCTGTTCAAACGACACCGGGGTATTCAAACGGGCGCGACAGAACTTTGTGCGACGATACCATGACCGCTTTGACGCAGGGCGACGCCATTTTGAACATTTGTTTTAAATCGAGCAGATTGGGAAACTTGTGCAGGTAGATGGACATAAATAACTAGAATTTTCCTCATTTTTGACTCGATTATTTCTCTAATACGGTTCCTTATCTCAAAATGATCCATTTCCCGTCCTACATTATCAAGAAAAATTTGTAACATCATCACAGATACATCCTGTATGTAGTAGAGTAATTAAGTTCGAGGACTGGCCGTCTAGTGTCGCTGTGGTGCAGTACAGCGGAGAGTTTGACCCAACGGATGTTGCCGTGACAGTTCTTCCCTAGTCCCAGCAGGAGGCAGTAACGTGCATACAGAATGAGCAGAACTACGATCTCTGTTGTGAAGGGTAGTTGAATGTCAGCGGCGGAACTTTCGTATGTAGTTTGAGCAACGGGCAAATTTCATGTTCTGCTAAAACTTAGGCGAAATCCCTACAGAAACGTGTATAATGACGATCTAAATTGCGTTAATCACCACGACGGGAGTAAGTCTCGAAAAGGCAGGTCAAAGGACTATGTGATCCTTGAACTGTTAGCGCCAGTCCACAAAAATATTGACTGTACAAAATATGCAGGTGTACACTGTGTTGCCTGCACTGTAGGCGCAAGTCCACGAATTTATTGACTGTAGTAGTGTATAAATAAATGAAATAAACTATGACCATCACGAAATCGGTATTGAACATGATCATAATGATTTTATAGCGGTATGCAGTGTGATCTTCGTTCATCTGAATTAAATTACTACAAATATAGCTCAAATATTCCCCGGGTTTGAATAGACTGACCTAATATAATGCTAAAAGTTTCATGCTTATAATGTTAAAAGAAATGGTTATTCCGAATTAAAATCGTATCTAAAAAGCGAAGGATATTAGAATTAGTATATAATTAAATGTCATATTGTATTGTAGTTTTAAAAGAATTAATGAACGTGTAATCACTGTACTCTGAATACCTATTTAATATGACTAAATGCCGTAGTTGAAATACGTACATGAGTTGAAATACAATTTGAAGTAATTTAGAGCCAAATGGATTTGTACTGAAGCGAAATGTAATTAGAGTTTAAATCTCTATAGAACCCGCTGACCGGTATTTGAAATGACAAAGCATTATGTACCTACCGGAATTACCGCCCACATTAATGCATTTCAAATTACTTTTTACCAGGTTCTGCGTGAATTAAAATCGAGGAAACTGGAGACAGTGGTATATGCACGTCATTGGTTATGCACGTAATCACACTCAGGGTCTTACAAACATTTAGTCAGCACAACATTTATAATTCTATTTGTTGAATCTGATTTGTTCTCACAGGAAAGCAGACGGAAGCCCATTAACTCTTTCAGCCACTTAAAAAGTATCACATTATTGAAATACAGTCTCGGGAAAGGGCTCTTCCGAATATTTCAGGAAATCCGATGGTTCATTTCTGAGATATGTAATTCCATAGAAAATGATGGAAGTGTGCCTTCTCGCAAGGTGATATACATAATGCCACGAGTGTTCAAAACTACGAGTATTTTGGAATATTTACGTGCAATGACTCCTGACATGATATTATGATAGGCCCAGCGTACAACCATTGAATTACAATATTCATGATCATGGACATCACGTATCTGAGAAATTAACCGTCAGGTTTCTTCAGGAATTTTAGAAAAGATTTCCCTTAACTCTATATCTATAATCCTGGAGGAAATTTGTATAACTCGTCGCTTGTAATACGCTTAACGCTCTTAGCTACTCTCTCGGGTTTCATTTAAGAGACTTAATTCTTTCATGGACGCTGGTACTTCATTGAAAAGAGCTGCAGCATCTAGTGGAGTGTGAAGACACTTGCTTCTCCACTGCAGGGCAGATTTTGAGGCCTAGCCACTGAACACAATGCGCTTTACCACAGTCGTGTCATAAATTTGTTTGATTATTAATTCAATTCATAATTGAATAATGCTTGAATTAGTGGACATCAGTTTAATTACGAAGTTTGTTATAATAGTAACCATTTCAATTTCTGAACAGGTTAATTAATTTTAAGCCAACTTTGACCATTTAATGGATATGTAGAATGGAAAGAATTTAATTGATAAAATGCAGTCAACTTTATTTTTCATTTACTAGTTCATTGAACAGTTTCATTTATCAGATAAACGTTTTACATGAAAGAAATTGATGAAGATTATAACGCGGAAAGGAACGAACTAAGTGGAGCAGACCCAATGGCACTACAGATTCTTCGTCTACGGCCTAATATGGGGCTGTGGGATTGTCGTAGCCTGCAAGACGTTTTGAACATGACACGGGGATGCATAGGGATATCGCAACGTTATCGATATGAGTAAATATCGATAACTATCTATAGATATTAGATATTTTAAGATCGACATTTTCTTTCGATATTTTTGTGTCGATACTATGTTATAACATTGCCGATATCGAAAACATCGTTTGAAAACATAAGAAATAGTCGTATTATTCGAACAATGCTTACAAAATGATCATTAAAAGTAAATTTCATGAGTAGTATATTACCGCAAAAAAAGGCACGAAGTATTTAATATAGAAAAAGTGTAGTGACTAATAACAAAGAATTTTGTCCCTATATTCTTCGTCTTCTATTCAGTTATTTGTATTCCGCGTGTATCATGCGTAAGTTTGCTTGCTCTTCGCCTCTTTCACGTTGCTGACATTTATTTTGCGGGTAAATCAGAATTTTTCATCGCATACAATGTTCCTACGTTGGTGTATTCTCGAGAGTGTTAGTTTCAATTGCGAAAGTGGCTCCTTCGGGTAGTAGACTACCGTGCGTAAACTATGTTCTAAATATGTAAAGTTCAATGGAAATACAACAAATATTTGATCATGATTTTACACATAATATTTTGACCCGTATATTTATTTTTCGTAATTTTATTGTTACTCATGGAACTGTCGTGATCGCAAATTTATCGCAATTCAATATAAATTCGAATACTCGTATTTTAAAAAGGTGCTATATGGTCTCCAGAAATATCGTAAATTTTTGCGATAATGTCGACATATCGATAATTTCATTAAATATCCACACAGAATGAAATATCGATATGTCAGTATATCTGAACGTCGTTAGACGTTCTTGAAACGATACCACACTCCTATTCTGAAACATTTGTGAACGGGTGATTGAATTTAATACAGTCTGCCTAGCGGTGGTGAAAACGAGCTCTATTCAGTCGAAGGCACGAGGGTTCGATACCCTGTCACGAAGAGAGTACAGTACATGCACTTTTTAACATTTCCACTTATGGAGAGGCATATAGGTCTTGTGTTCACTGACAGGGGATCCTACCCAGTCGACTCCACCAGAAAGCGAGATGAAAGTTGCTGGACAAGGAATACAATAAATTATTGAGTCGCAGGCATATTCTCAGCAGCTAATAGGCAATGGTTTTATAAAGGGGAAGGGAAGCGACGTGTAAGAGCCAAATATGTGCATATTTAACGCAATCACGTTATCTACGCAATTCGTTTCTGTAAAAACTATAATAAAGTGGTAAGAATTAGGTACTTTTTTATTTTGAAAATAATCTAAGAAATGGAATTGTTTATAAAATATTTATGCTTCTATACCGGAATATAATTTGGGGAATTGTGGAAATCTGCGTCCATGCACAGTATTTTGGTGCGAATGCAGCAAAAAAATTACTCTACAAGGTACAATTTATTTCGTGATCGTAAGTCTAATATTCTGCAAAATAATCATTCTTTATATTCATCAATCACTCTCCTGTAGAGATGCAAGCTCCAAACAAACGCTTTTACGAAGACTTTGCGTGTAGTGCGGTGTAGTGTAGTGTCACGATAATGTTGCAAGCTTAGGGCAGAAAAGACGAGCTATCCCACTAAGCGGTATGTTCCAAGATGTTGTCCGCAGAATTTGATTCCCCGCAGGGTCGGGAATTTTATCCAACTTTCGTTAATATCCCTGGCACGGGGGCTAGGTATATGTCTGTTATACATCATAATTTCATCCTCATCATGACACGCAGGTCGCCTACGGGAGTCAAATCAAAAGACCTGCACCTGACGTGCCGAATTTATCCTCGAACACTCCCGGCACTAAAAGCCATACGCCATTTCATTTCGAAGATGTCGGTGGAGGGATAGCGTGGAATGATAATTTTAGACAAATAAGCTTGATTGGAGATTTCATGAGCAAGAAATATCGTAATCAATATAAATAAAATTGTAGGGGGTCCGCTGTCTGTAATTTCTTTTGTTTTGCCAATTTTTCAGATATTTATCCGTTTTAGGTCAACTCAAGACCGAATCGGTGGTTTTTACGTTTCGTGTCTGTCTGTTTGTCTGTTTGTCTGTCTGATTGTCTGTTCCAACATCACGTCGAAACGGCTGGATAGATTTCAACCAAACTTCATATTTAGAGTATACTCATCCCGGGGAAGGTTTCGATATGCATATCATTTTAAAATCTTTGAATAGGAATCTTTTATAGGAAAACCAGAATGGGTTTTCCACCATCACGTCGAAACGGCTGGATAGATCTCGACCAAACTTCATATTTAGAGTATACTCATCCCGGGGAAGGTTTTGATATGCATATCATTTTAAAATCTTTGAATATACGGGGGGTTTATAGGAAAACCAGAGTGGTTTTTCCACCATCACGTCGAAACGGCTAGTTAGATCTCAACCAAACTTCATATTTAGAGTATACTCATCCCGGGGAAGGTTCGATATGCATATCATTTTAAAATCTTTGAATAGACGGGGGGTTTATAGGAAAATCAGAATGGTCTTTCCACCATCACGTCGAAACGGCTGGATAGATCTCAACCAAACTTCATATTTAGAGTATACTCATCCCGGGGAAGGTTTTGATATGCATATCATTTTAAAATCTTTGAATATACGGGGGGTTTATAAGAAAACCAGAATGGTTTTTCCACCATCACGTCGAAACGGCTAGATAGATCTCAACCAAACTTCATATTTAGAGTATACTCATCCAGGGGAAGGTTCGACATGCATATCATTTTAAAATCTTTGAATAGACGGGGGTTTATAAGAAAATCAGAATGGTTTTTCCACCATCACGTCGAAACGGCTGGATAGATGTCAACCAAACTTCATATTTAGAGTATACTCATCCCGGGGAAGGTTTTGATATGCATATCATTTTAAAATCTCTGAATATACGGGGGGTTTATAAGAAAACCAGAATGGTTTTTCCACCATCACGTCGAAACGGCTAGATAGATCTCAACCAAACTTCATATTTAGAGTATACTCATCCCGGGAAAGGTTTCGATATGCATATCATTTTAAAATATTTGAATATACGGGGGTTTATAGGAAAATCAGAATGGTTTTTCCACCATCACGTCGAAACGGCTAGATAGATCTCAATCAAACTTCATATTTGGAGTATACTCATCCCGTGGAAGGTTTCGATATGCATATCATTTTAAAATCTTTGAAAATTGATTTTCTGTAAACTTCGTTTACCGTACGTGAAACGTCTCTTCATTATAAACAACTTTCGTTATGCTCATAATTTACCTTACTCTTCACATGACGGAGAAATTTACAATTTTCCGCTGGTGTCATGCTCTGCATTGAGTGACAGACAGACCGACAACGAACCTACAGGTTACCATGGCCAAGTTTCTGACTGCATGCCAGCAGGGAAGTAACGTTTTGCAATTTTTCTCATCATGCTTTTAAATTCGTGGTTGTTCCTTGGGTAGAAGACAAGAGAGGCGTCAATCGGCCTACCTGCGTGATATTGGCGGAATATCGTTGGTTGTTATAACCGCCCTCGAATAGATTAAGTAATAACACCATTAGTCATCTTCTTCTTATTTGTTTACCTAGGAATCACTGGACCTAAATTTCTCCTCTGTTACCGCTTTATTATATCCATAACTCACACTAGCATAATTTATTGAGGGGCATTTGGTTTTCCAATACATTCACTTGGCATTTACATATTTGTCGTTATCCGGCTGTCCTCAGTTATAATCCATTTTCTATTAGTTTCAACTTTCTTAACAGTATTATTTTCTTCCTTAATTACGCCGTATGTACGCGAGTGCTAGAAACTACTGGATGTATTTCCACCAAGACTCATATTTAGAATACGCCTGTCCTTGACAGGTTTTAGGGCAAATATTGTTTCTAAATCCCTGAACTGACTGGGGGTTTATACGAAACAGAAGCAGGATTTTGCACTTCCACACAATATACACAACCAACGTTAATTTAAATCTACCTGCCTTGGTAGAAATTAATTTCTAAACCTTTTTTCTCATGTGCATCATTTCGATACGAGGATTAATAAGGGAGATATCATTAACGGACCGTTTTTCTGTACAAGTCCCATCGGACTTAACTCACGAGCGGGTGCGTGTAAAGCGTATTCCTTACAACTTGAAAACTACTGAATACATTCGAACCAAAATTTATATTTAGCATCCACCTGTCCAAAGGTAGGTTTTAAACGTAAATAACATTTCATGTTCCGGAATAGACTGGCGGTTTATAGGGAACCGAAATGGTGATTTTACTCTTCCACAATATATACAGAACAAGACCAACCTGACTGGAAATCGACCAAACGTGATGGAATTCCACCTCTAAACCTTTTCTTCATGTGCATTTTTTCGTCAGGAGGATTAATAAGGGAGATACCATGAATGGTCAGTTTTGCAGGTTAAGTCCAGCGGACATAGCCACAAAGGTGTTTTACATGGAGCAGATTCCTTATTTATATAAATCAAATCGTAACGACTGTGTAACACTGACTATTTTGGCGAAATTTTCGTACAGCTTTCCGTTTAAGGGGTAATAATGACCATCTGCACAATTTTTGGTTTAGTTTCCTGAAAGTCCTAATTTTTAACCGCCTTCCCCAAAATCCAGATTGCGGCATAATCTGCCTGAAGAAAAAAAGAAGATAATTGAAATTTGACAAAATTATACGTTTTAGCCTGTAACGAAAGGAAAACATCCTAGATTATTACATTTTTCACTTTTTATCCCCGAAGAATATAAAAATATGCAGGCAATTTTAATGATGGTGCAGACCTTCGGAAATTCCTATCACATAACAGATTGCACAATCTCCGTTCAATTTGGAATGATCTACAACCTTGGTCTTATGACTTTTTGCCGTATCTGTATCCCTTTTACGCTTGATTTTTCTCTATTAATCGATGTTAAGCCAGTTTGGAATTTTCACAAGCATAATTCATACTTTCGATTACTTATATGAAATACAGAATCATCAAACTCTTCACGAAAATTGGCCCACCCAGTAGCCATATGTGAGCCAATGCTATGTATGTAGCTGTCACATAATTATCCGAAGAGTAATGTAATGTGAGATAATATTACAAAACCTTTACCCTGTTCCAAGTTTCTAACTCAGTCTGACCCTAGAATAGATGACATATCATAGGACCAGCCATTTAGGGCACTAAATCCGGCGTGTCTTATAGTATAATTCTTTGTCGATATGACGTACGTTTAGTAGCAGTTAATCTGTAAATGAAGGTCTTCAATATTGTAAACACGCATATACTTTCGTATGTCGATCTATATATATTCACTGATGTCGATTTGTAGCGATCGAGAAAGGGTGGGTCTGCTAATGTAATCAGTACCTCCCACACCGACTTTGACTGGCTGTATGAAAGGGCCCTTCTCCAACTCCTGTGTAACTGTCATTAGTAAGGAAGGTCTACAATTGTAATGAATAGTTCGCTTCTCGATTTGACTTGCAGAAGGCAAGTGAGCATGCAGTTTTGTGTAAAACTTCCCTACCCGATTGTGTTTGGCAGAAGGCAAGGGTGCCCGCCATTATAAAGAAATGTTCTCATCTAAAATGTGACTGGCATTAGGCATAGTGGCCTGCTATTTTGATGGAAACTCACCAACTTGGTGTGACTGGCAGTAAGCTGGCTGGCAGTAGGAAAATCGGCCTGACATTATAATGATAACGGCACAACTCAATTTTGAATGGTGGTAGGGAATTTGCCTGCCATTATAATAAAATCTCTTCGACTGTAATCTGTTTGGGAGTAGGAAATGGGGCCTGCCATTGTAACGAACACTCCCAACTTGATTGTGACCGCGCAGTAGGCAATGGGGCCTCCAATTATAATGTAAACTTCCCAACTCGATTGTGAGTGGCAGTAGGCAAGTGAGCCTGCCGTTATATCACAAATCCGTAACAAACACTTTACATTGGAAACAACGTATGGGGACATCCCCATGCTCTTCCTCGGATAACGCTAAGAGACATGCAATTTTAAAACAATCTTATTTACTGCATGTACACTGTTTACTTCGATATTCGAATACAATGTTGAACACCGTAGCGAAGCACGGGTACATTTGCTAGTACCAATATAAAGCTGGAATTAAAGAGAAAATGTCTTCTTATACTCTTTATCTGTTTACCGTCGAGGGTCGGTTTTTCGCTCGGACTCCGCGAGGGATCCCATCTCTACCGCCTCAAGGGCAGTGTCCTGGTGCTTCAGACTCTGGGTCGGGGGATACAACTGGGGAGGATGACCAGTAACTTGCCCAGGCGGCCACACCTGCTATGCCGAAGAAGGGCTTGCGCGGGTATGGGAAGATTGAAAGGGATAGACAAGGAAGAGGGAAGGAAGCAGCCATGGCATAAGTTAGGTACCATCCTGGTATTTGCCTGGAGGAGAATTGGGAAACCACGAAAAACCACTTCCAGGATGGCTGAGGTGGGAATCGAACCCACCTCTACCTCTACCTACCGAGGCTGAGTGGACCCCGTTCCAGCCCTCGTACCACTCTTAAAATTTCGTGGAAGAGCCGGGAATCAAACCGGGCCTCCGGAGGTGGCAGCTAATCGCAGTAATCACTACACCACACAGGCTGACAAGAGAAAAACATCAAGGCAAATATACTGTAGCTTTACAACAGGCCAACGAATAGAGCAATCATCTCCATACAGGCCATGAAGGCCCCTGGTAGTGTGGAAGGTAAATGCTTCGACTATCCTTTTCCCCAGGAATTAACCTGCTACTCTGTGTAGGCTGAATCAGCCTCAGGGCTACGTGAACCTACGGAGGTTTAAATCACGTTAACCTGTTGTCATCCATTCCGTATAAAAGTCCAAAAATTATTAATCGCCCCTTGCGTATTATTATTATTTTTATTGTTATTGTTGTTGTTGTTGTTGTTACGGGCTTTACGTGGAGCACAGAGGTGTAAGGTGTTTGCATGAATGTGTGGACAGAGAAAAAGATCACAGTATAATTTAAAGATCTCAAATTTGAAATTTGTTTCTTTCCCTTTTTTTCCTGAATTGACTTAGATAAACAACACCAAATAACAATTGGCTTGATGAAGGTTAGCTTGTCAGCTCTAGTAACAGTATTAGAAAACCCAAGAATAATCAGGTGCTGAATGAGCTTGAAGCCCCCAAGTTACAAATTTAAAAAAGAGCGTCTTTGGTCCACACAATTAACTCTCTAGGAGACTACTCTCCAAAGCGTATTACAATCAAACCTCTCCAAGGCGCAACGTAAATTTTATCTTAGATAAACTATAAACAGTTTTAACTGTCGACAGCCTAAGATACATTTAAATAGGAAGATAAACTTTAATAGAGGCAATAAGTGCACATTCTGCGTGGCCTTATTGATCAACAGAAAAGATTTACGTTATCGGCCGAAAACTAAAATGCACGCAGGTGAACTCTTGCACTCCTCTGAAATCCACCTGAAAATTCTTAATAACCCTATGTGGGCTTATGACCCGAAGACACAGAGAATAAGCCTTAACTACAGAGGTGACTAGTTAGAGAGAAACATTTACATTCCATTTACGAAATCATAGTCACCCCAATACCGCGATGAATGGGAATTAAAATGGGTTCACACTGTTTATTTCCTATGTTAGGAAAAACGATAGACTTGTTTGAAAGTTTACATTGAAAGACTGAGTTTTTCATTAAGAAAGAATGTTGAAACCTTCCCCTCAAGTTAGCTTTCTGAAACAGTTACATGATTAAAAGATGCCTGCCATTACCTTGAGCTGGTGAGCCTTCCTGAGATGGGCAAGGCTTGCCCCTGCCTCCTCACCACACTCTAAACCTCTTGACTGGGGCGACAGAATAGACAACATGGCCCAAAAAGTCCCAGCTTTTGTACCGGTGAGGAAGGTTCCATTATTATCGGGGCCGAAGCCTGTACACACCCTCGACTATTATTGGTTAATTTAATAATCCAAAATGCCTGATTGGTAGAAAATTTAAAAAAAGGATAGCAGTGCTAGTAACGTAAGAACACAAAAACAATCCACAAACGCCTCAGTTTAGGAAACTAATAAATACCAAAATTCTCTTGAAAATTAATTGTCCATCCTCTCACCAGATGGGGCACATAAGTCGACAGTAGAGACATCTGAAGGTAAAGTTCGAAGTTTCTTCAGCTAGACAGAACACTGATTGTATTAGAGAAGGCCTTCTAAAATGCGCCCACTTTAAATGAATGACAGTACAATTATTTTTATTATTATTATTATTATTATTATTATTATTATTATTATTATTATTATTATTATTATTACTTACGTTAAGTTACTGCGAAAGATCGCGTAGAAACAGGCTGTGAAAATGCTCCAATAACTGCTGATGGAATCTTATTAGAGCGACATTTTCGGAGTATATTTCGAACGTAAGATGATCCTCTGAGAGTAATCAGTGCTCCATCAGCTGGCGGTGTGTGAATGGCAGCAATGGGACTGTTTGTAGCATGTGTTTATGACTGGGGAGAATTAAGCACCCCTCCCAGTTAGCTGTGATGTATTGCATGATCAAGTCGGATATCCGCTGTTCCCGCAATCTATCACCAGATGGGGTTATTGTGCGGCCTACACGCACCGGCTAAATTGAATGGCGAGCGCAAACAGATGCTATCTGATCTAACTACATCACCACCGCAACGTTTTGCCACTTACAATTTAACTAAATCCTTTAGTGTCGTGTGTGTCGTCGAACGTCTTCCAACCGAGCATAATATAATTACTAGTATCACGGTGTTTGTATTGACACTAACTGTGGAAAACTCGTTGTTGAATTGGAGCAGTAACACTATTTTTCACATTTGTTTATATTTCCAAATGTTTAATGCTATAGATTGTAGGGGCGTTATTAATTATTCGAATTTAATTTTGTTATTATTTAATGTAGTTAAATTTGTCTCCGTGGCAATCCAAAATGTCCGGAAATTCATTGAGTTTCTCTGTAAATATACTTACAAGGCGCACCTCAACTAAGCACCAACTGCGCGGCATTGCCATAAGTAGTATAATGGGAGAGTTCGGCGGCCACCGCCACCTCCGGCTCCCAGTGGCCACCTCCACCTCCACCTCAGCCAGAGGCCTCCCAGTGGCCACCTCCACCTCAGCCAGAGGCCTCTTCCAGTGCTGCCAACTTAACCTAACTAGCGCGAAATTTGAATTTGTAAACAAAGCCACGTGCTTTTTGACAGCTGACATCGACAACAACGCATCGCTAACCTCAGTACTGCTATCTTGACGGGCCTAAACCTCAGTAGTGCCAACTTAACCTAACTAGCTCGAGATAAACAAAGCCACGTGCTTTTTGACAACCACGTGCTTTTTGACAGATTTGTAAACAAAGCCACGTGCTTTTTGACAGACAACAACGCATCGCAAACCTCAGTACTGCCATCATGACGGGCCTAAACCTCAGTAGTGCCAACTTAACCTAACTAGCATGAGGTAAACAAAGCCACGTGTTTTTTGACAGCCACGTGCTTTTTGACAGATTTGTAAACAAAGCCACGTGCTTTTTGACAGACAACAACGCATCGCTAACCTCAGTACTGCCATCTTGACGGGAATAAACCTCGGTGGTACCAATTTAACCTAACTAGCGAGAGGTAAACAAAGCCACGTGCTTTTTGACAGACACATGCTTTTTGACAGCTGCCATCCGCCATCTTTGAGCACCGTGCTGCCCTCTTTCGTCACCTGTCATCGGCAGTGCTGCCATCTTGACGGGTCTAAACCTTAGTGCTACCAACTTAACCTAACTAGCGCGAGGTAAACAAAGCCACGTGCAGCCGTCATCCGCCATCTTTGAGCACAGTGCTGCCCTCTTTAGCTACTTACCTTTGAAATGTGGTGGCGGATAATTTGAAAAATGCTTTTTGATAGCAGCCATCTTGCATCGCAAACCTCAGTGCTGCCCTCTTTAGCTAGATACCTGTGGTGGCAGGCAATTCCACGTGACAGCAGCCATCTTTAATCAAGAGAGCACCGTGCTGCCCTCTATGTGGTGGCGGCAAATTGAAACATTCCACGTGCTCTTGTTTGGAAACAAACTCACGTGCTTTTTTGACAGCTACCATCCACCATCTTTAATCAACAGAGCACAGTGCTGTACTCTTTAGCTAGATACCTTTGAAATGTGGTGGCGGCAATTTGAAAAATTCTATGTGCTCTTGTTGGGAAACAAAGCTACGTGCTTTTTTTGACAGCTGTCATCCGCCATCTTTAATCAATAGAGCACTGTGCTGCTATCATGCGGGCAATTTCGTTAGCTGTCATCCGCCATCTTTAATCCAGAGAGAACAGTGCTGCCCTCTATGTGGTGGCGGCAAATTGAAAAATTCCACGTGCTCTTGTTTGAAAACATACTCACGTGCTTTTTTGACAGCTGTCATCCGCCATCTTTAATCCAGAGAGAACAGTGCTGCACTCTATGTGGTGGCGGTAAATTCCATGTGCTTTACAAACCTATGTGCTTTTCTGACAGCTGTCATCCGCCATCTTTGAGCATAGTGCTACCCTCTTTAGCTACTTACCTTTGAAATGTGGTACGTCATCCGCCATCATGCATCGCAAACCTCAGTGCCGCCCTCTATGTGGTGGCAGGACAATTCCACGTGACAGCAGCCATCTTTGAGCACAGCGCTACCCCTCTTTGTGGCGGCGGGAAATTCCACGTGCTTTACAAACCTATATGCTTTTCTGACAGCTGTCATCCGCCATCTTTCATCCAGAGAGAACAGTGCTGCCCTCTATGTGGTGGCGGTAAATTCCACGTGCTTTACAAACCTATATGCTTTTCTGACAGCTGTCATCCGCCATCTTTAATCCAGAGAGAAGAGTGCTGCCCTCTATGTGGTGACGGTAAATTCCACGTGCTCTTGTTTGGAAACAAAGCCATGTGCAGCTGTCATCCGCCATCTTTAATCACCACGCTGCCCTCTATGTGGTGACGGCAAATTCCACGTGCTCTTGTTTGGAAACAAAGCTATGTGCTTTTTTGACAGCTGTCATCCGCCATCTTTAATCACCGCGCTGCCCTCTATGTGGTGACGGCAAATTCCACGTGCTTTACAAACCCATGTGCTTTTTTGACAGCTGTCATCCGCCATCTTTAATCCAGAGAGAACAGCACTGCCCTCTATGTGGTGACGGCAAATTCCACGTGCTCTTGTTTGGAAACAAAGCTATGTGCTTTTTTGACAGCTGTCATCCGCCATCTTTAATCACCGTGCTGCCCTCTATGTGGTGACGGCAAATTCCACGTGCTTTACAAATCCATGTGCTTTTTGACAGGTGACATCTGCCATCTTTAACCAACAGAGCACTATGCTGCTATCATGTAGGCAATTTCGTTAGCTGTCATCTGCTATCTTTTAATGAACAGAGCACCGTGCTGCCCTATGCGGGACAATTTCGTCAGCTGTTATCCGCTCACATACCCGCAGTGACACATGTTTAGACTTGAACACACATATACTACTGTTCAAAACTTATTACAACTTGAACTGCATACTAGTGCTCGATGTTGCAGAACACAGCATTGCGAGACTAGAATCAAGCACTGTTTAGAAAAACAAAAAATTCTCTTCTCAACATACTTACTGAGCTGCTCTTCCTGCTCAGTGAAGGTACATCTCTATCGAACGTGCATTGCAAAAGCAAGATTGTAAAACATAACAAGACTAGAATCGAACACTGCACTTGATGTTAACTTCAAACATGTGATTAGAACATTAAATCAGGTTCAAACATAGCAGGACTAGAATCGAACTCTTCCTACTCTTTCAAGGTGCACCTCTATCGAACATGCATTGCAAAAAAGAAACAAGATTGTAAAACATAACAAGACTAGAATCAAACACTGCACTCGATGTCGTTAACCTTAACATGTGATCAGAACATTAATTGATGTGTATAACTTCCTTTACCTTTACTTACTCTGTCAAGGTACATCTTTATCGAACATGCATCGCAAAGCGAGAGTGTGCAAGTTTAGACTTGAATACATACCACTGTTCAAAAAAACATATATACACATACTATAGTGCGATGTTGTAGTACACTATATTACATGACTAGAATCAAGCACAGTTTAGGAAAAAAATCTCTTCTCAACATACTTACTGTGCTAGACGATAACATACTTACGAATTTAATCAACATCTTCTTTCTTGCTCTTATTCTTCTTCGAGAGGAAGGAGTAGGAGGAGAAGGTAATACCTAATCTAAAATAAAAGAATGTGCCAATTCTACAGTATTTATTCACATCTTGTATGTACTAGTTTTATCATTAATGATTTTACTTGTAGTGATGTTTGCATACTTTTGCTTTCTCGATGTAATTCTTGTATGCACATGCTTTTACGCATCAGTAAAACTAATAACACAAGATTTGTTCTCTATGCCGTGATATATAATGAAAATAGAACGTTGATTTAGTTCTTCTATTTCTAAATCAGTTAGCACGCTAAATCTATTAGGTAAAAAAACTTGAAAGTCTTCGCAGACACATAAAATTCTTTCTCCAAATTTCGTTTTTAATCTTCGTAGTGAAATTACTTTAAATTGCTCATTTAGCGGTAGACTTGTTAACGGCTTGGTAGTTGGAGTTGAAATATGACCTAGCTGGTTAATCTTCTCCATGGTTTTTCTAAAAAGAATAAATGTAGCGTTAGCACTTGCATCACACATAGTAATAATAGGATATAAAAGGGTAAGTGTGCTAGCCTAGAGTTACGATGTTCGGAAGAAAGCAAGTTTCAACCTATAGAGGTCAGACATGGCTGTGAGTTTGAAATTATAAGATTAACCTCTTCTACAGCATGAAAGATTGAAGAGAATAACTATTTATCTATAGACTAAAGTTGCTATGTTCGGAAGAAAGCAAGTTTCAACCTATAGAGGTCAGACATGGCTGTGAGTTTGAAATTATAAGATTAACCCCTTCTACAGCGTGAAAGATTGAAGAGAATAACTATTTATCTATAGACTAAAGTTGCTATGTTCGGAAGAAACCAAGTTTCAACCTGTTGAGGATAGACATAGCTACGTGTGCGTGTTTGAAATTATACCACGTCTATAGTATGAGGATTAAAGAGAACAACTATTTATGATTAGCTTAAAGTTACGATGTTCGGAAGAAACCAACTTTCAACCTGTTGAGGGCAGACATAGCTATGTGTGCGTGTTTGAAATTATACTACGTCTATAGTATGTAGATTAAAGAGAACAACTATTTATGATTAGCTTAAAGTTACAGAAGAAACCAAGTTTAAGCCTGTTGAGGATGGACATAGCTATGTGTGTGTGTTTGAAATTATACCACGTCTATAGTATGTAGATTAAAGAGAACAACTATTTATGATTAGCTTAAAGTTACAGAAGAAACCAAGTTTCAGCCTGTTGAGGACGGACATAGCTATGTGTACGTGTTTGAAATTATACCACGTCTATAGTATGTAGATTAAAGAGAACAACTATTTATGATTAGCTTAAAGTTACAGAAGAAACCAAGTTTAAGCCTGTTGAGGACGGACATAGCTATGTGTGTGTGTTTGAAATTATACCACGTCTATAGTATGTAGATTAAAGAGAACAACTATTTATCAATAGACTAAAGTTACGATGTTCGGAAGAAACCAAGTTTAAGCCTGTTGAGGACGGACATAGCTATGTACGCACCTCGTCTATAGTATGTAGATTAAAGAGAACAACTATTTATGATTAGCTTAAAGTTACGATGTTCGGAAGAAACCAACTTTCAGCCCGTTGAGGGCAGACATAGCTATGTGTACGTGTTTGAAATCATACCACGTCTATAGTATGTTGATTAAAGAGAACAACTATTTATGATTAGCTTAAAGTTACGATGTTCGGAAGAAACCAACTTTCAACCTGTTGAGGGCAGACATAGCTATGTGTACGTGTTTGAAATTATACCACGTCTATAGTATGTAGATTAAAGAGAACAACTATTTATCAATAGACTAAAGTTACGATGTTCGGAAGAAACCAAGTTTAAGCCTGTTTAGGACGCACCTCGTCTATAGTATGTAGGTTGAAGAGAACAATTATTTATGAATAGCTTAAAGTTATAGAAGAAACCAAGTTTAAGCCTGTTGAGGACGGACATAGCTATGTGTGCGTGTTTGAAATTATACTACGTCTATAGTATGTAGATTAAAGAGAACAACTATTTATGATTAGCTTAAAGTTACAGAAGAAACCAAGTTTAAGCCCGTTGAGGACGGACATAGCTATGTGTACGTATTTGAAATTATACCACGTCTATAGTATGTAGATTAAAGAGAACAACTATTTATGATTAGCTTAAAGTTACAGAAGAAACCAACTTTCAGCCCGTTGAGGGCAGACATAGCTATGTGTACGTGTTTGAAATCATACCACGTCTATAGTATGTTGATTAAAGAGAACAACTATTTATCAATAGACTAAAGTTACGATGTTCGGAAGAAACCAAGTTTAAGCCTGTTGAGGACGGACATAGCTATGTGTGCGTGTTTGAAATTATACCACGTCTATAGTATGTAGGTTGAAGAGAACAATTATTTATGAATAGCTTAAAGTTATAGAAGAAACCAAGTTTAAGCCTGTTGAGGGCAGACATAGCTATGTACGCACCTCGTCTATAGTATGTAGATTAAAGAGAACAACTATTTATGATTAGCTTAAAGTTACGATGTTTTAGAAGAAACCAAGTTTCAACGAATAGAGGTCAGACATACCTTAAAATCTTCGCGCTGCAAACTGTTACTCAGATGTATAAAATGCGTGCGTTCAAGCCTGAAACTCGAATGATAATATTCTAGCCGTACCTAAAAGAAAAAGAAGAAACATATATGAATGTAGTGTAGGGTGCATCATCTAACCTAGTTATCTTTACAACTCAAAGTTCGAAAACATACCTTTTTAAAAAATGCACGTGCTGCAGACTGTTACTCGGATGAATAAAATTGTTGCGTACTTTCGAACGGTACCTAAAAAAAAGAACAAACATATATGAATGTAGATGTCTAGCGTAGAAGTTGCTTTGCAAATAAAAAAAAGGTAATTAACAGTTCTACCTTACCTTAAGATAAAGGCTGAAGAATAATATTCACTGCAGACGGGAGATGTGTGTGTACGTAATAAACGCATACAGAGAACTGTGAGCACTTCGCGCAGACTGCAGCGGCTAAATATTCTGCTTGTTACCAAGCGGATATGATAATCGCTGAGCTGACAACTGCGGTACAGTCGGAACGAATGCAAACAAGAGCTCCTACCTGCAGGCTGACGTATTCAAACCTCCTGTTGATACCGAGGTGTCAGAATTTAAGAGTTCGATCCTTGGAAAGTTAGCGTGTGATCCTCGACTTCTCGAGGGTACATACGCGGTATTCCTTACCTGTAGGTATTGAGCTAAAGCTAGATCATGTAATGACGATCGCGCAGGCCCCTCGCCTAGCATTTACGGCTTCCAGTTCGAACCCGCTATCTTCCGAAGTAGCGAGAATGATTGAAGAGTGTTTGAGTGTGATTCATTGTTGGATGGAGGCGTTAAGCTGCCTTCTTCGGTAGGAGTAGGCTATGTCGGGATATCGATTTAAAATCCTAGTCGGGAAGGGCAGCCGGTCGTATAAAACTATGGTGTGAGGCGGGGTGTGCAGAAAAAAAGCTAGCAATAAGTAAGGGCTGTTGATGGGGACGTTAAACCTTGTGCAGACTCCTTCGAAAATGATTTTTTGAGTACAAGAGTGTTGATGCTGATTCATTTGTCGGATGGAGGCAATAAGCCTTGTGCAGGCTTCTTCAGTCGAGTAGGCTATGTATCGGTACCGGGATATCTAGTTATAAAACCCGCTACAACAAATTTATCACGTATACTGCGATTTAAAATCCTAGTCAGGAAGGGCAGCCGGTCGTATAAAACTATGGTGTGAGGCGGGGTGTGCAAAAAAGCTAGCAATAAGTAAGGGCTGTTGATGGGGACGTTAAACCTTGTGCAGACTCCTTCGAAAATGATTTTTTTGAGTACAAGAGTGTTGATGCTGATTCATTTGTCGGATGGAGGCAGTAAGCCTTGTGCAGGCTTCTTCAGTCGAGTAGGCTATGTATCGGTACCGGGATATCTAGTTATAAAACCCGCTACAACAAATTTATCACGTATACTGCGATTTAAAATCCTAGTCAGGAAGGGCAGCTGGTCGTATAAAACTATGGTGTGAGGCGGGGTGTGCAAAAAAGCTAGCAATAAGTAAGGGCTGTTGATGGGGACGTTAAACCTTGTGCAGACTCCTTCGAAAATGATTTTTTGAGTACAAGAGTGTTGATGCTGATTCATTTGTCGGATGGAGGCAATAAGCCTTGTGCAGGCTTCTTCAGTGGAGTAGGCTATGTATCGGTACCGGGATATCTAGTTATAAAACCCGCTACAACAAATTTATCACGTATACTGCGATTTAAAATCCTAGTCAGGAAGGGCAGCCGGTCGTATAAAACTATGGTGTGAGGCGGGGTGTGCAAAAAAGCCAGCATTAAGTAAGGGCTGTTGATAGGAGGCGTTAAACCATGTGCAAGCTCCTTCACCAGGAGAAGCCTACATGCCGGTACCGTGCAGGTTCTTTCGATAGGAGTAGGCACTGTGTGTGTTTTAACCTCTCCGTACAATCATGATAGTTTACGTTAGGAACTTACATAGGCTAAATGCTACACATTCCGTGGCAGAGCCAGGAATCGAACTCGGACCTCCGAGGGTAGCAGCTAACTACTGCACTACAGAGGAGGACTATTTCAGAATATTTTACAACCTTAATTAGTACTGTGTTTTAAGAGCTTGAATGGTACTCAGCTAAGAAGACGTTCGCGAGTTACAAGCCGCTTATCAGTGTCCTCGCTCAAGGTCGAGCCGGAAGATACGTGTACAATTTCAGCTAACACACACATTCCACACAACTCGCTCAGAATGACTGTGCCGATACTTCGAGGACTGTAGAACAAATCTATAGCCTACAGTATGCATGCCTCTCACCCGGTAGTCTCGGGTTCGATTCTCTTGGGGATAAAAATGTGTTTAAATCACATGAATGTGTTGAGTTGTCCTTCCTGATGCAAAACTAGCAGTATCTAACCTCATACACCATAGTTTTACGACCGGTTGCCCTTCCTGACAACTCGGATTAAGAATCTGTTTTACAACGTCTAACACGGGGAATCGGGGATTTACAGCTAGATGCACTTCTTAGATTTTAAATCACGAACTATTGTTTTACGGCCGGATGTCCTTCCTGACGCAAAACTAAGATTTTAAATCGCAAGAATTTGTTTTAAGACTAGTCGCCCTCCCTGATGCAAAACTAGTAGTATCTAAGCTCTTGGTTGCCCTTCCTGACAACTCGGATTAAGAATCTGTCGAGAATCGGGGATTTACAGCTAGCTTAGATTTTAAATCACGAACTAACAAGAGCACGTGGAATTTACCGCCACCAGGGTAGCACTGTTCTCTCTGGATTAAAAGCTTTGTTTCCAAACAAGAGCACGTGGAATTTACCGCTACCAGGGTAGCACTGTTCTCTCTGGATTAAAAGCTTTGTTTCCAAACAAGAGCACGTGGAATTTGCCGTCACCGGGGCAGCACGGTGATTAAAGATGGTGGATGACAGCTCTGTCAGAAAAGCACATGGGTTTGTAAAGCATTTAGAATTTGTCGCCACCACATAGAGTGTAGCACGGTGATTAAAGATGGCGGATGACAGCTGTCAAAAAAGCACATGGCTTTGTTTCCAAATAAGAGCACGTAGAATTTGCCGTCACGGGGCAGCACGGTGATTAAAGATGACGGATGACAGCTGCACATGGCTTTGTTTCCACGTGGAATTTGCCGTCACCATATAGAGGGCAGCACTGTTCTCTCTGGATTAAAGATGGCGGATGACAGCTGTCAGAAAAGCACATGGGTTTGTAAAGCACGTGGAATTTGCCGTCACCACATAGAGGGCAGCGCGGTGATTAAAGATGGCGGATGACAGCTGTCAAAAAAGCACATAGCTTTGTTTCCAAACAAGAGCACGTGGAATTTGCCGTCACCACATAGAGGGCAGTGCTGTTCTCTCTGGATTAAAGATGGCGGATGACAGCTGTCAAAAAAGCACATGGGTTTGTAAAGCACGTGGAATTTGCCGTCACCACATAGAGGGCAGCGCGGTGATTAAAGATGGCGGATGACAGCTGTCAAAAAAGCACATAGCTTTGTTTCCAAACAAGAGCACGTGGAATTTGCCGTCACCACATAGAGGGCAGCGTGGTGATTAAAGATGGCGGATGACAGCTGCACATGGCTTTGTTTCCAAACAAGAGCACGTGGAATTTACCGTCACCACATAGAGGGCAGCACTCTTCTCTCTGGATTAAAGATGGCGGATGACAGCTGTCAGAAAAGCATATAGGTTTGTAAAGCACGTGGAATTTACCGCCACCACATAGAGGGCAGCACTGTTCTCTCTGGATGAAAGATGGCGGATGACAGCTGTCAGAAAAGCATATAGGTTTGTAAAGCACGTGGAATTTCCCGCCGCCACAAAGAGGGGTAGCGCTGTGCTCAAAGATGGCTGCTGTCACGTGGAATTGTCCTGCCACCACATAGAGGGCGGCACTGAGGTTTGCGATGCATGATGGCGGATGACGTACCACATTTCAAAGGTAAGTAGCTAAAGAGGGTAGCACTATGCTCAAAGATGGCGGATGACAGCTGTCAGAAAAGCACATAGGTTTGTAAAGCACATGGAATTTACCGCCACCACATAGAGTGCAGCACTGTTCTCTCTGGATTAAAGATGGCGGATGACAGCTGTCAAAAAAGCACGTGAGTATGTTTTCAAACAAGAGCACGTGGAATTTTTCAATTTGCCGCCACCACATAGAGGGCAGCACTGTTCTCTCTGGATTAAAGATGGCGGATGACAGCTAACGAAATTGCCCGCATGATAGCAGCACAGTGCTCTATTGATTAAAGATGGCGGATGACAGCTGTCAAAAAAAGCACGTAGCTTTGTTTCCCAACAAGAGCACATAGAATTTTTCAAATTGCCGCCACCACATTTCAAAGGTATCTAGCTAAAGAGTACAGCACTGTGCTCTGTTGATTAAAGATGGTGGATGGTAGCTGTCAAAAAAGCACGTGAGTTTGTTTCCAAACAAGAGCACGTGGAATGTTTCAATTTGCCGCCACCACATAGAGGGCAGCACGGTGCTCTCTTGATTAAAGATGGCTGCTGTCACGTGGAATTGCCTGCCACCACAGGTATCTAGCTAAAGAGGGCAGCACTGAGGTTTGCGATGCAAGATGGCTGCTATCAAAAAGCATTTTTCAAATTATCCGCCACCACATTTCAAAGGTAAGTAGCTAAAGAGGGCAGCACTGTGCTCAAAGATGGCGGATGACGGCTGCACGTGGCTTTGTTTACCTCGCGCTAGTTAGGTTAAGTTGGTAGCACTAAGGTTTAGACCCGTCAAGATGGCAGCACTGCCAATGACAGGTGACGAAAGAGGGCAGCACGGTGCTCAAAGATGGCGGATGGCAGCTGTCAAAAAGCATGTGGCTGTCAAAAAGCACGTGGCTTTGTTTACCTCTCGCTAGTTAGGTTAAATTGGTACCACCGAGGTTTATTCCCGTCAAGATGGCAGTACTGAGGTTAGCGATGCGTTGTTGTCTGTCAAAAAGCACGTGGCTTTGTTTACAAATCTGTCAAAAAGCACGTGGCTGTCAAAAAACACGTGGCTTTGTTTACCTCATGCTAGTTAGGTTAAGTTGGCACTACTGAGGTTTAGGCCCGTCATGATGGCAGTACTGAGGTTTGCGATGCGTTGTTGTCTGTCAAAAAGCACGTGGCTGTCAAAAAACACGTGGGTTTGTTTACCTCATGCTAGTTAGGTTAAGTTGGCACTAGTGAGGTTTAGGCCCGTCAAGATGGCAGTACTGAGGTTAGCGATGCGTTGTTGTCGATGACAGCTGTCAAAAAGCACGTGGCTTTGTTTACAAATTCAAATCTCCCGCCAAAATTCAAATTTCCCGCGGGAGGAGGAGGCCTCTCCCGAGAGCCGGAGGAGGAGGAGGCGCCAGAACCATCCAATTATACTACTGCCATAGTTAAATCCGCCAGCGATACATCAATCGTAAATACAGGCTGAGTATTTAATAATATATGTAGGTCTAACATTTTCTAAGTTCATGCTAATTATTTCTAATTATTTCAGCATTTAAGACAGAACATGCCATCTATATATATAAAAGCAAGTCGGGCTGGAGCGATGTATATATAAATATTTAAAAATGAAAAAAGACGTGAATTAATGAGGCACTTCCAGAAATCTCAGAAATTTGAAACTTGGTACGGTGGAAACTGATGCCCCCAGGATCCCTAGAAAAATCGGAAATTCTCAAAATTCCCTGAAGGGGGCACGCTGGGGGGCTCAAATTTTGGGCTCAGCATAAGAACACAGTCGTATAGTATATCCAAAACGATAACCTATAGGTTTCGTGGGCTTAAAAATTTTCGAGAATTTCCTCATTTTTATCCCCTATCCCCCCAAATCAAAATGGCGGCACAACCTGCCAGACGAAGTAGACAATTGAAATTTGGTGAAATTATAGCTTTTGGTCCCTAACCGACGGGAAAATTCCAAGATGTTCAAATTTTTCACTTTTTACCCACCAAAGATATCGAAATATGGAGGCAATTTTAATGACTGTGCAGACATTCCTTTTGAGCTATTTTTTGGCTAAACGGTAAGTCGTATCACAAAACGGATGGCACAATGTCCCTTCAATTCGGAGTGATCTACAACTTTGGTCCTGTGACATTTTGTCGTATCTCTCTCCCTTATACGTTAAATTTGGCCGTATTTCTGGATTGTTCGTAAATTGGGTGATTTTTACAAGTATATTTCATTGTTTGACACACTTATACGAATGATAGGATCATCACGTTGTGTGCGCACATTGGCACGATTAAGGGACATATGTGTACCAAATTTCATGATTCTAGCTTATACATAAGTAGGCAAAAAGTAATGTAAAATGTGAAAAATGCACCCAAATTTCACCCTATTCAAAATTTGATCTCAATTTACCCCCTTAATATGGGAGATACGAGGAAATGGTTTAGAAACAAACATGTAGAGCGATAAATGTGGCGTCTGATGGCGCAAACCGTTTCTTAATATCATAAACCGTTTAGGAGATATGAATCTCGAAGTGGAAGTCTGCACTTTTCAACGTGCTCATGCTTACCTGTCATCTATATATATAAAAGCAAGTCGGGCTGGAGCGATGTATATATATATATTTAAAAATGAAAAAAGACGTGAATTAATGAGGCACTTCCAGAAATCTCAGAAATTTGAAACTTGGTACGGTGGAAACTGATGCCCCCAGGATCCCTAGAAAAATCGGAAATTCTCAAAATTCCCTGAAGGGGGCACGCTGGGGGGGCTCAAATTTTGGGCTCAGCATAAGAACACAGTCGTATAGTATATCCAAAACGATAACCTATAGGTTTCGTGGGCTTAAAAATTTTCGAGAATTTCCTCATTTTTATCCCCTATCCCCCCAAATCAAAATGGCGGCACAACCTGCCAGACGAAGTAGACAATTGAAATTTGGTGAAATTATAGCTTTTGGTCCCTAACCGACGGGAAAATTCCAAGATGTTCAAATTTTTCACTTTTTACCCCCCAAAGATATCGAAATATGGAGGCAATTTTAATGACTGTGCAGACATTCCTTTTGAGCTATTTTTTGGCTAAACGGTAAGTCGTATCACAAAACGGATGGCACAATGTCCCTTCAATTCGGAGTGATCTACAACTTTGGTCCTGTGACATTTTGTCGTATCTCTCTCCCTTATACGTTAAATTTGGCCGTATTTCTGGATTGTTCGTAAATTGGGTGATTTTTACAAGTATATTTCATTGTTTGACACACTTATACGAATGATAGGATCATCACGTTGTGTGCGCACATTGGCACGATTAAGGGACATATGTGTACCAAATTTCATGATTCTAGCTTATACATAAGTAGGCAAAAAGTAATGTAAAATGTGAAAAATGCACCCAAATTTCACCCTATTCAAAATTTGATCTCAATTTACCCCCTTAATATGGGAGATACGAGGAAATGGTTTAGAAACAAACATGTAGAGCGATAAATGAGGCGTCTGATGGCGCAAACCGTTTCTTAATATCATAAACCGTTTAGGAGATATGAATCTCGAAGTGGAAGTCTGCACTTTTCAACGTGCTCATGCTTACCTGTCATCTATATATATAAAAGCAAGTCGGGCTGGAGCGATGTATATATAAATATTTAAAAATGAAAAAAGACGTGAATTAATGAGGCACTTCCAGAAATCTCAGAAATTTGAAACTTGGTACGGTGGAAACTGATGCCCCCAGGATCCCTAGAAAAATCGGAAATTCTCAAAATTCCCTGAAGGGGGCACGCTGGGGGGGCTCAAATTTTGGGCTCAGCATAAGAACACAGTCGTATAGTATATCCAAAACGATAACCTATAGGTTTCGTGGGCTTAAAAATTTTCGAGAATTTCCTCATTTTTATCCCCTATCCCCCCAAATCAAAATGGCGGCACAACCTGCCAGACGAAGTAGACAATTGAAATTTGGTGAAATTATAGCTTTTGGTCCCTAACCGACGGGAAAATTCCAAGATGTTCAAATTTTTCACTTTTTACCCACCAAAGATATCGAAATATGGAGGCAATTTTAATGACTGTGCAGACATTCCTTTTGAGCTATTTTTTGGCTAAACGGTAAGTCGTATCACAAAACGGATGGCACAATGTCCCTTCAATTCGGAGTGATCTACAACTTTGGTCCTGTGACATTTTGTCGTATCTCTCTCCCTTATACGTTAAATTTGGCCGTATTTCTGGATTGTTCGTAAATTGGGTGATTTTTACAAGTATATTTCATTGTTTGACACACTTATACGAATGATAGGATCATCACGTTGTGTGCGCACATTGGCACGATTAAGGGACATATGTGTACCAAATTTCATGATTCTAGCTTATACATAAGTAGGCAAAAAGTAATGTAAAATGTGAAAAATGCACCCAAATTTCACCCTATTCAAAATTTGATCTCAATTTACCCCCTTAATATGGGAGATACGAGGAAATGGTTTAGAAACAAACATGTAGAGCGATAAATGAGGCGTCTGATGGCGCAACCCGTTTCTTAATATCATAAACCGTTTAGGAGATATGAATCTCGAAGTGGAAGTCTGCACTTTTCAACGTGCTCATGCTTACCTGTCATCTATATATATAAAAGCAAGTCGGGCTGGAGCGATGTATATATAAATATTTAAAAATGAAAAAAGACGTGAATTAATGAGGCACTTCCAGAAATCTCAGAAATTTGAAACTTGGTACGGTGGAAACTGATGCCCCCAGGATCCCTAGAAAAATCGGAAATTCTCAAAATTCCCTGAAGGGGGCACGCTGGGGGGGCTCAAATTTTGGGCTCAGCATAAGAACACAGTCGTATAGTATATCCAAAACGATAACCTATAGGTTTCGTGGGCTTAAAAATTTTCGAGAATTTCCTCATTTTTATCCCCTATCCCCCCAAATCAAAATGGCGGCACAACCTGCCAGACGAAGTAGACAATTGAAATTTGGTGAAATTATAGCTTTTGGTCCCTAACCGACGGGAAAATTCCAAGATGTTCAAATTTTTCACTTTTTACCCACCAAAGATATCGAAATATGGAGGCAATTTTAATGACTGTGCAGACATTCCTTTTGAGCTATTTTTTGGCTAAACGGTAAGTCGTATCACAAAACGGATGGCACAATGTCCCTTCAATTCGGAGTGATCTACAACTTTGGTCCTGTGACATTTTGTCGTATCTCTCTCCCTTATACGTTAAATTTGGCCGTATTTCTGGATTGTTCGTAAATTGGGTGATTTTTACAAGTATATTTCATTGTTTGACACACTTATAAGAATGATAGGATCATCACGTTGTGTGCGCACATTGGCACGATTAAGGGACATATGTGTACCAAATTTCATGATTCTAGCTTATACATAAGTAGGCAAAAAGTAATGTAAAATGTTAAAAATGCACCCAAATTTCACCCTATTCAAAATTTGATCTCAATTTACCCCCTTAATATGGGAGATACGAGGAAATGGTTTAGAAACAAACATGTAGAGCGATAAATGAGGCGTCTGATGGCGCAAACCGTTTCTTAATATCATAAACCGTTTAGGAGATATGAATCTCGAAGTGGAAGTCTCCACTTTTCAACGTGCTCATGCTTACCTGTCATCTATATATATAAAAGCAAGTCGGGCTGGAGCGATGTATATATAAATATTTAAAAATGAAAAAAGACGTGAATTAATGAGGCACTTCCAGAAATCTCAGAAATTTGAAACTTGGTACGGTGGAAACTGATGCCCCCAGGATCCCTAGAAAAATCGGAAATTCTCAAAATTCCCTGAAGGGGGCACGCTGGGGGGGCTCAAATTTTGGGCTCAGCATAAGAACACAGTCGTATAGTATATCCAAAACGATAACCTATAGGTTTCGTGGGCTTAAAAATTTTCGAGAATTTCCTCATTTTTATCCCCTATCCCCCCAAATCAAAATGGCGGCACAACCTGCCAGACGAAGTAGACAATTGAAATTTGGTGAAATTATAGCTTTTGGTCCCTAACCGACGGGAAAATTCCAAGATGTTCAAATTTTTCACTTTTTACCACCCAAAGATATCGAAATATGGAGGCAATTTTAATGACTGTGCAGACATTCCTTTTGAGCTATTTTTTGGCTAAACGGTAAGTCGTATCACAAAACGGATGGCACAATGTCCTTTCAATTCGGAGTGATCTACAACTTTGGTCCTGTGACATTTTGACGTATCTCTCTCCCTTATACCTTAAATTTGGCCGTATTTCTGGATTGTTCGTAAATTGGGTGATTTTTACAAGTATATTTCATTGTTTGACACACTTATAAGAATGATAGGATCATCACGTTGTGTGCGCACATTGGCACGATTAAGGGACATATGTGTACCAAATTTCATGATTCTAGCTTATACATAAGTAGGCAAAAAGTAATGTAAAATGTGAAAAATGCACCCAAATTTCACCCTATTCAAAATTTGATCTCAATTTACCCCCTTAATATGGGAGATACGAGGAAATGGTTTAGAAACAAACATGTAGAGCGATAAATGAGGCGTCTGATGGCGCAAACCGTTTCTTAATATCATAAACCGTTTAGGAGATATGAATCTCAAAGTGGAAGTCTGCACTTTTCAACGTGCTCATGCTTACCTGTCATCTATATATATAAAAGCAAGTCGGGCTGGAGCGATGTATATATAAATATTTAAAAATGAAAAAAGACGTGAATTAATGAGGCACTTCCATAAATCTCAGAAATTTGAAACTTGGTACGGTGGAAACTGATGCCCCCAGGATCCCTAGAAAAATCGGAAATTCTCAAAATTCCCTGAAGGGGGCACGCTGGGGGGGCTCAAATTTTGGGCTCAGCATATGAACACAGTCGTATAGTATATCCAAAACGATAACCTATAGGTTTCGTGGGCTTAAAAATTTTCGAGAATTTCCTCATTTTTATCCCCTATCCCCCCAAATCAAAATGGCGGCACAACCTGCCAGACGAAGTAGACAATTGAAATTTGGTGAAATTATAGCTTTTGGTCCCTAACCGACGGGAAAATTCCAAGATGTTCAAATTTTTCACTTTTTACCCCCCAAAGATATCGAAATATGGAGGCAATTTTAATGACTGTGCAGACATTCCTTTTGAGCTATTTTTTGGCTAAACGGTAAGTCGTATCACAAAACGGATGGCACAATGTCCCTTCAATTCGGAGTGATCTACAACTTTGGTACCGTGACATTTTGTCGTATCTCTCTCCCTTATACGTTAAATTTGGCCGTATTTCTGGATTGTTCGTAAATTGGGTGATTTTTACAAGTATATTTCATTGTTTGACACACTTATAAGAATGATAGGATCATCACGTTAGGTGCGCACATTGGCACGATTAAGGGACATATGTGTACCAAATTTCATGATTCTAGCTTAGACATAAGTAGGCAAAATGTAATGTAAAATGTTAAAAATGCACCCAAATTTCACCCTATTCAAAATTTGAACTCAATTTACCCCCTTAATATGGGAGATATGAGGATATGGTTTAGCAAGAAACATTTAGAGCAATAAATGACGCGTCTGATGGCGCAAACCGTTTCTTAATATCATAAACCGTTTAGGAGATATGAATCTCGGAGTGGAAGTCTGCACTTTTCAACGTGCTCATGTTTATCCGTCATCTATATAAATAAAATTGTAGGGGGTCCGCTGTCTGTAATTTCTTTTGTTTTGCCAATTTTTCAGATATTTATCCGTTTTAGGTCAACTCAAGACCGAATCGGTGGTTTTTACGTTTCGTGTCTGTTTGTTTGTCTGTTTGTCTGTTTGTCTGTCTGTTTGTTTGTCTGTTCCACCATCACGTCGAAACGGCTGGATAGATCTCAACCAAACTTCATATTTAGAGTAAACTCATCCCGGGGATGGTTTCGATATGCATATCATTTTAAAATCTTTCAATACTCGGGGGGTTTATAGGAAAACCAGAATGGTTTTTCCACCATCACGTTGAAACGGCTAGATAGATCTCAACTAAACTTCATATCTAGAGTATAATCATCTCGGGGAAGGTTTCGATATGCATATTATTTTAAAATCTTTGAATAGACCGGGGGTTTATAGGAAAACCAGAATGGTTTTTCCACCATCACTTCGAAACGGCTGGATAGATCTCAACCAAACATCATATTTAGAGTATACTCATCCCGGGGAAGGCTTTCATATGCATATCATTTTAAAATCTTTGAATAGACGGGGGGTTTATAGGAAAACCTGAATGGTCTTTCCACCATAACTTCGAAACGGCTGGATAGATCTCAACCAAACTTCATATTTAGAGTATACTCATCTCGGGGAAGGTTTCTATATGCATATTATTTTAAAATCTTTGAATAAACGGGTGGTTTATAGGAAAACCAGAATGGTTTTCCTCCATTTTCTCTTATACTATTGATTTTCTGTAAACTTCGTTTACCGTACGTGAAACGTCTCTTCATTATAAACAACTTTCGTTATGTTCATAATTTACCTTACTCTTCACATGACGGAGAAATTTACAATTTTCCGCTGGCATCATGCTCTGCATTGAGTGACCGACAGACCGACAACGAACCTACAGGTTACCATGGCAACGTCTCTGACTGCATGCCAGCAGGGAAGTAACGTATTGCCATTTTTCTCATCATGCTTTTAAATTCGTGGTTGTTCCTTGGGTAGAAGGCAAGAGAGGCGTCAATCGGCCTATCTGCGGGATATTGGCGGAATATCGTTGGATATTATAACCGCCCTCGAATAGATTAAGTAATAACACCATTAGTCATCTTCTTATTATTTGTTTACCTAAGAATCACTGACCTAAATTTCTCCTCTGTTACCGCTTTATTATATCCATTACTCACACTAGCATAATTTATTGAGGGGCATTTGATTTTCCAATACATTCACTTGGCATTTACATATTTGTCGTTATCCGGCTGTCCTCAGTTATAATCCATTTTCTATTAATTTCAACTTTCTTAACTGTATTATTTCTTCCTTAATTACGCCGTATGTACGCGAGGGCTACAAACTACTGGATGTATTTCCACCAAGACTCATATTTAGAATACACCTGTCCTTGATAGGTTTTAGGGCAAATATTGTTTCTAAATCCCTGAATTGACTGGGGGTTTATACGAAACCGAAACAGTGATTTTGCACTTTCACAAAATATACACAACCAAACTTAATGGAAATCTACCTACCTTGGTAGATAATTATTTCTAAACCTTTTTTTCTCATGTGCATCATTTCGATACGAGGATTAATAAGGGAGATATCATTAACGGACCGTTTTTCTGTACAAGTCCCATCGGACTTAACTCCCGAGCGGGTGCGTGTAAAGCGCACTCCTTACAATTTGAAAACTACTGAAGACATTGGAACCAAAATTTATATTTAGCATCCACCTGTCCAAAGGTAGGTTTTAAACGTAAATAACATTTCATGTTCCGGAATGGACTGGCGGTTTATAGGGAACCGAAATGGTGATTTTACTCTTCCACAACATATACAGAACAAGACCAACCTGACTGGAAATCGACCAAACGTGATGGAATTCCACCTCTAAACCTTTTTTTCATGTGCATTCTTTCGTTAGGAGGATTGCTAAGGGAGATATCATGAATGGTCACTTTTGCAGGTTAAGTCCAGCGGACATAGCCCAAAAGGTGTTTTACATGGAGCAGATTCCTTATCTATATAAATCAAATCGTAACGACTGTGTGCCTCTACACTGACTATTTTGGCGAAATTTTCGTACAGCTTTCCGTTTAAGGGGTAATAAAACCATCTCCATAATTTTTGGTTTAGTTTCCTGAAAGTACTAATTTTTACCCGCCTCGCCCAAAATCCAAATTGCGCCATAATCTGCCAGAAGAAAAAGAATATAATTGAAATTTGAAAAAATTATACGTTTTAGCCTGTAACGAACGGAAAACATCCTAGATCATTAAATTTTTCACTTTTTATCCCCGAAGAATATCGAAATATGCAGGCAATTTTAATGATGGTGCAGACCTTCGGAAATTCCTATCACATAACGGATTGCACAATCTCCGTTCAATTTGGAATGATCTACAACCGTGGTCTTATGACTTTTTGCCGTATCTGTATCCCTTTTACGTTTGATTTTTCTCTTTAATCGATGTTAAGTCAATTTGGAATTTTCACATGCATAATTCATACTTTCAATTACTTATATGAAATACAGAATCATTAAACTCTTCACGAAAATTGGCCCATCCAGTAGCCATATGTGAGCCAAATGCTATGTATGTATCCGAAAAGTAATGTAATGTGAGATAATCTTACAAAATCTTTACCCTGTTCCACGTTTCTAACTCAATCTGACCCAAGAATAGATGACATATCATAGGACCAGCCATTTAGGCCACTAAATCCGGCGTGTCTTATGGTATAATCCTTTGTCTATATGACGTACGTTTAATAGCAGTTAATCTGTAAATGTAGGTCTTCAATATTTTAAACACGCATATACTTTCGTATGTCGATCTATATATATTAACTGATGTCGATTTTTAGCGATCGAGAAAGGGTGGGTCTGCTATTGTAATCAGTACTACCCACACCGACTTTGACTGGCAGTAGGAAAGGGTTCCTTCTCCAACTCCTGTGTAACTGTCATTAGTAAGGAAAGCCTACAATTGTAATGAATAGTTCCCTTCTCGATTTGACTTGCAGAAGGCAAGTGAGCATGCAGTTTTGTTTAAAACTCCCCTACCCGATTGTGTTTGGCAGTAGGCAAGGGTGCCTATCATTATAAAGAAATGTCCTCATCTAAAATGTGACTGGCTTTAGGCATAGTGGCCTGCTATTTTGATGGAAACTCACCAACTTGGTGTGACTGGCAGTAAGCTGGCTGGCAGTAGGAAAATGGGCCTGGCATTAAAATGATAACTGCACAACTCAATTTCGAGTGATAGTAGGGTAATTGCCTGCCATTATAATAGAAACTCCTCAACTGTAATCTGTCTGGAAGTAGGAAAGGGGGCTGCCATATTAACGAAAACTCCCCAAATCGATTCTGCCCGCGTAGTAGGCAATGGGGCCTGCAATTATAACGTAATCATCCCAACTCGATTGTGAATGTCAGTAGGTAAGTGAGCTTGCCGTTATATCACAAATCCGTAACAAACACTTTACATTGGAAACAACGTACGGGGAACTCCCCATGCTCTTTCTCGGATAACGCTAAGAGACATGCAATTTTAAAACAATCTTATTTACTGCATGTACACTATTTACTTCGATAACCGAATACAATGTAGAATACCGTAGCGAAGCACGGGTACATTCGCTAGTTGCCAATAAATACAATTAAAATCCACACCCTGTTTCCAGTCATTTGACCAGGTCAGGAATGAAATGAATGAAGCCCCCATCTCGCAGCGAGAATAGGAAATGTGTCGGGAGCCAAAGCCTGTCGCAATACTCTGGGCCAATGTTTAATGAATGATAGGGTAAGGTGGTACAATTTAGATATAGGTACAATTTCGATCAAACTAAGGTTTAGCATATATTTTCCACTTCGGAGTGTTGGTAGTACTTGCCTAAGTGTGGCGTTACAGTGCGGAAGGTGTACTGCGTTGCTAGTGGTTGTGTCAGGAATACAGCAGTTTGTGCTTCAGAGATACATATTTCTCTTGTAGCAAGGTGAGTTGACTTACTTAGTTTTGTGCTCTGTTATAAAACTGCCTTGTTTTCATACGCTGGCAGACAATGATATTGTGAGGTTAGAACCATGCTGTTTATTTCTGCGTGTGCTGGCACTACCACAGGGAACTCCTCTGTGACATGTGCTGCCATCTGTTGGCATGCAGGGGTAGTATGTGACGATAGATAAAGTAATACCAACAGTACATTTTCGATCAGCAGACAGGTACAATTTCGATACACTAGTACAATTTCAATCAGAGGAAATATATTGGTTTAAGCAGATAAATAGCAATATTGTGTTACAATAAAAGTCTTGTCCGCCTCCGTAGCGTAACGGTTAGCGCTATTAGCTGCCCTCCTCGGGGAGCCTAGATTCGATTCCCGGTACTGCCAGAGATTTATACATGGCAGGAGAGCTGGTATGTGGTAAAAATAGTACATGCAGCTCACCTCCATTGGGGGTGTGCCTGAAAAGAGCTGCACCACCTCGGGATGAGGGCACAATCAGATAAAACAAAAACGTCTTATTATGAAGCAAAAGTGGATGATGTTGTTATTTAAGGATTTCAGAATCTAATTTTCTACTGACTTAAAAAAGGAATGTTTTAACTTCCTACTCTCTGAGAAACAAACAATATGGTTCCTAACTCAAATTCACATTTATGATTTCATGGTATTCAGAAGAAACACTGCCTTTATGAACTCATAGGTCGAACGATGTTTGGAATTTTATTCGTTTTCACTCACAAAATAAAATAAAATAGCCTAAGCATTAGGTTAATTTATTGAGAGGGCTGTATTCTGCACATTCTCACCCGAATGTATTCGTTTATTTCAGCTGCCGCGGAAAAGACCAGAAAATAAAATTTATAATAAGTGGAATCAGATAGGGATGGGAGCGGCAGTGAATAGTGTAATTAATGGGCATCTAAGCATTCGAGGTGCATCAGAATTATACGACATTCCTTTCAGTACGCTACATGGAAAAATAAAAATTAAAAAGAAAATACAAGCTGGATTAAACCCACGAGTTGGGGACAAAATTGGTCACCCAACGGTACTCACACTTGAAATGGAAGGGGCCTTAGTCGAGAGGCTTCTATCACTAGAGCAACGAGGATTGGGTCTGACGCCTGTTCAGGTGAGGAAAGCTGCATTTGATTTACCTGAAACGAACAATGTCAAACATCCCTGGAGCTTAGATAATAAGATTGCAGGGATTGATTGGTTTCGAGCCTTTTTGAAAAGATATCCAAATTTAAGCCTGCGAAAACCTGAAGGTCTATCACGAGCCAGAGCTGAAGGGTTAAATAAAAAGGAGGTAAATCATTACTTCCAAAACTTGGAAAATATTCTGGAAGAAAATGACATGTTTGATAAACCTGAGCGCATATACAATATGGACGAGACCGGCTTTCCTCTCAACAACAGACCTCCTAAAAAAGTCAGTCGGAAGGGCAAACGCGAGGTTGTTTCATTAACAAATGTAGAAAGAGGAGAAAATGTGACAGTGGTTGCGTGTGTGAGTGCATCAGCTTCGTACATTCCACCAATGGTCATTTTTAAGGGAGTTAGGAAGCGCCCTGAATTCCATGATGGACTACCTCCTGGTTCCATCGTGGAGATGAGCGATTCGGCGTACATTAACGAAGAACTCTTCATGACCTGGCTTCGACACTTCAAGAAATATAAAATGTCAGGAAAAGTTCTAATCATTCTCGATAATCACGGGAGCCATACGAGCCTGCAACCTATAGAATACTGTCGGGAGAACGAGATAGAACTTTTGGGACTGCCCCCACACAGTACCCATGCTCTACAGCCGTTAGACAGAACATTCTTTAAGTCCCTGAAGGCTCATTACCACAGAAATGTAACCGAGTGGATTCATCGTAACCCCAATGACAATCTTACAAAATCAAGATTCTGCCCTATTTTCTCTAGTGCCTGGTATCAATCGGCGTCAGCTGGATCTGCTATCAAAGGTTTTCAGTGTACAGGAATAATGCCATTTTCTAAGGACGCTGTTCCAGAAGAAAAGTTTGCTCCTGCTGCGTTATTTCAGTCCCCTATTATCTCATCTATTTCAGCTCTTTCAGCAGTGCGAGCAGTTCATTTGAAACTCCAGCTTCTTCATCCACTACCATTCCAACTACTGCCAGCAGTATGAGCACTTCGGAAACGGGACATATCACAACATCAAACGAAGTAAATGAAGACAAGATCGACACCATAACGCCAGCATCAAACAAGAGCTCACCCCAAGATGCTGTCAGAGTTATTCTGCCAACGCCAGAGAAGAAAGTGTCATTACGTAAACGGAAAACACAGACATCAGTGCGACTGACTTCAGACGAAAATCTGGAAAAAATCAGAAGCAAGAGACGTCTTTTTCAACAGACACAGAAGAAAAGTAACGATAAGGGTAAACGCGGGTCTGCCAGTGTAGACGAAAGTAATATTCGAAGCAGAAGATCGCCAGCAAACGACGATGAGTGTGGATTTCGTTTGATGAACTATTACAGTGTACAGTCAATGAAAAAAGGTGACGGGATTCGTTGCCAGAAATGTAATGTTTGGTATCATGAAATATGTGTTGGTGCAACAGGAAAAAAACACTTCGTATGTGGAACATGCCAGTGATCGAAATTGTACCAGTAGATGATCATAATTGTACCCAGCGAGGTACATTTTCGATCAATTACATTAAAGTATGTTTCTTAATCTTGTATCTAAACTAACCACTGTAATCTAATAATACATGTAGGAATACATTCACTACATTTCAGAGTATTTGTAACACTATTGAAATTCACTCTAGCTTATGTATTTTTTCCGTGGCAGCGAAATTTGCCTTTAGTGATCGACATGGTACCACCTTACCCTACATGAAATTAAATTAAATTAACATAAATTAAATTAAAATAAATTAAATTAAATTGGAGAGTTTTGTTGGAATGAAGGATGACAGGAAGAACTCACACTGAGTTACAGGTGAGAAGCCGCGCGCTGCCGCCTGAGCCACGGAGGCTTTCTTCCAGTAAATGACAGATTTTGTAATCAATAACAGTATGATCAACTGCTGATGTCAGGCTCCTTGGATGAAATGATCAGCATAGTCGCCTTCTATTCATAGGTCCCTGGGTTCAATTCCCGGCTGGGTCGGAGATTTGAACTTTAAATGGTAATTTCCCTTGGCTCAGGGACTGGGTTTTTGTACTATTTTCAATATTCCTGCACCTCACACATACTATCATCACCACTACAAAAAGAGTGCTTCAGTGGGTGACTGACCATCTATAAAATAATTCTCAGAGTATTAGAGTATCTGAATCTGTTATGATAAAGGTGGGGTTTCCCCACAGGCCAGTGTTACTGGACCTCGACGTTTTCTTATATATATGTTTACAGGTGAATCAACCAAACTTGCACACCAAATACTGTATTTCTGAAATGATATGTACTGGTGATGTGCGGTTTTCACGGAAATGAAGTGTAAACAAGGGTTCATAATTGTAGTCCATACACAGATTTTAATAATTATTGGAATATGTAATGTGAAAATGTGCCTACTGGTATTAACAGAAAATAAATCACTTTGCGAAAATCAGATGATCGTAAATATGTCTCCCGCTCATGGCCTTCTTAAACGGCTGCTAATTTCAGATGACCACGAACTAAAAGACATAGCCTGCACGGTTGCTAGGTAACATTGTCCGCACTACCTGCACGGTTGCTATGGTTACACTCCCGTCACACGTTTTGTGGCGTCACGTTACACAAATTTTTGGGTGACCTCAAGCCATAAGACATATTTTGCTCAAAACATATAGTTCCCATACACGCCAGATGACGCTCACCCTCATTGGAGGTTCTGCTTTACAAGTTCTGCACCAGGCTAGGAATAGCTGGACTAAATTATGTATACCAACCGCTGATAATGAGGTCAACAATTGAAAAACATATAAAATATTGCTGCCAGTCTATATCTTTTGAGGTATATATAGTCTTTAATTTTTATGTCCTTCATGGCCCTTGTCTTTCTTTTACCGATTCCTTCATTTCACAAAGTGTCGGACGCCCCAGTATTTTCTCTCCGATTAGAGTTAATAAAGGTTGCTGCTTGCTATTTTGCTTTACGTCGCACCGACACAGATAGGTCTTATGGCGACGATGGGACAGGAAAAGCCTAGGAATGGGAAGGAAGCAGGCGTGGCCTTAATTAAGGTGCAGTCCCAGCATTTTCCTGGCGTGAAAATGGGAAACCACGGGAAAGCATCTTCAGGATTGCCGACAGTGGGGTTCGAACCCACTATCTCCAGGATCCAAGCTCACAGCTGCGCGCTCCTAACCGCACGACCAACTTGCCCGGTAGTTAATAAAGGATGATGCGCACTGAATGATGAGGAATACCTCTATTTTTTCTCAATTTTAAAAATTCCGTTCTGATACATAAGACAATAACTACCACCCATCTACGTATTATAACCACTCGCATGACGAATTTATGTCATAATGCGAAACAGAACACTTGACACATTGATATTTCTATTATTTAATACCGTCTGTTAAGGGTACACTTAAAAAATGTAAGAAAACTGCAAACTAACCACTGAATATCTGAAAAACTAAACTAACGACAAAAACAATGTTCGCAAAACAAGCAATAAAACTAACACAGTACTCCGAATGATGTTTAAAAAATGACTGAGAACAAGCCAAGTCAAGCCATATGGCGATATCATCCTTAAAATATGGCATCGTTGTGATCGTTGCCGTAGTAACAGATCATTTTCGAGCAGTGTTAGTCAAGTATTTCTCTTGCGAGGACTAATCACCAGACTCCAATTTTCACGAACAGAAATATTCTTGATAATCTTGGGACATTGTTGGCTATCACATCTTGATTTCTCCAGTTCGGAAATATTTGGCTATTTGAGGCCTAAACTTTCAATCCTCTCCAACCCAGTTTGCCAATATTATGTGTTATGCCTAGGGGTCAAATGAAATTATCGATACAAAATGTGCAACGCAGTGTACTTAGCACCGTGCAGGCTGTGTTTTATTGATCGGGGTAAACAAAATAAATGGCGTGTGGCTTCCGGAGAGGTCTGGTGCAGGTTTTTCTATTTGACACTCACAGGCGACCTGCGCTTCGTGATGAGGATGAAATGATGATGAAGACGACACATACACCCATTCCCTGTGCCAGAGGAATTAAGCAATTACGGTTAAAATTCCCGATCCTGCCGGGAATTGAACCCGGGATCCCTGCGACCAAAGGCCAGCACGCTAATCATTTAACCATGGAGCCGGGCACCCATAGGGGTCATTGAAGCGATATAATTAATTAATCCGTTTACGTTCCAGGGTTGGTTTTTTCCTCCAGATGCAGCGAGGGATCCCACCTCTCGGGAATACATCTGCGGTGGAGGATCAGTACCTCACACAGGCGGCCTCACCTCTATGCCGGACAGGGACCTTGTTGGGGGTATGGGAAGATCGGAAGGGAGAGGGAATGAAGCGGCCGTTGCCCTAAGTTAGGTACCATCCACCAATTGCCTGGAGGAGTGGGAAAACTCTGTAATGCTGATTTGAACCAAAAAATGTATTATAAACATTCTACATTAAGCCCTGTCCCATAAATGTAATTATAAATTTAGAACTAGAAAAAATAATAGTTTAGATATGAAATTACGATTTTTTTTATGTAAAGATTAAATTAGACTAGATGTTAACTAGTGTTCCTTTCTCATTGTAAATATAATATTTGAATAGTTTAGGTATTAGGTTATTAGAGTGGTTTAGATACGAAATTATGTTTTATATACTTGTTTCTTGTAAGGATTAGATATGTAATATTATTTATTTCTCAACGAAAATATAATATTAAAATAGTTTAGATATTATGATATTAGACTGATTGAAACACTAAAAACACGTGTAAACATTTGCTACTGTAATTGGGATTAGAAATCCTGTAGTGCGCAGTAAATAAATAAATAAAATATCACTTCGGAGAAGGCTGAGGTAGGAATCTAAACCCCTCTGCTCTGTTGACCTCCCGAGGCAGTTCGAGTATCAATTTTCAAATTTAGTGGCAGAGCGGAAATGGAACACTGGTGGCACTGTGGCAGCTAATCACACTGACACTACGCCACATTGCAGTTAGCGATAAGGATTGTGTAACGTCATGTTACCTTGCAACCGTTGATGGATGGTCACCACTGAGAGGCATATGAGAAGTATTTATGATATGTGATCACTTGATATTCCTAAAAGGAAATTAACACTATATTTTTCCTCTCACTCTTCGAGTGATCGTTATTTCATCTTTCTGTTGTTACTTTTATGTCCACTTCAGGTTTCTTCTTCTTTATTTCATATCCATCTTCCTGATGAACATATGACAAGAGGACGTAAACATCATACTTAAGCTCGTAAACAAGCTGGGCGTTTCTCTTTGCTCAAGTCTTGCGACTGTTAGCAAACCCATTTACACGACAGTATGGCGGACAGGTATAGATATAGGAGTTCAAGCTTTCAGAATTCCAAATTAAATCGACTTCAGAAACAAAATTTATACTCATGTGAGTTGAGTAATCGTCCTTCGAGCCGCTATATTTAATCCAACAATTGTAATGTATCTATAATCATATATATATTCATATGATCAGGTTCATAGATCAGCTTATTTCCCTATCAACGCACTCTGACTGGTCTGCGGAGATTTCAAAACGAACTGTGGGGACTATTTCATATATTCTGGTATATTTTGCTCTAAATCTACGACCACCACTAAACTTAATGGATTCTTGTTTGCTTAACAGAAGTTCCATCAAGTAAATTTCACTCCGATGTTATCTCGCAAACCGGATTGTGTGCTACGATCTGGAACAGAAGCAATATAAAACCAAGAAACTGATGCGTAAATATACGGGATGGAGTATTATTACATAACCGACATCTGTTAAGAATATTTTCAACGAGTAAATCGTTGGTAGAGTATATAAAAAACGAAATTGAATTCGTGAATGGGAACGAAAAATGAGGACCGAATTAAATCAAACAGAAAAATAAACATTTCCCACCTGCGACGATCGTCTATGCGCGGAGGCTATAAAATAACTTATATCCCAGGAGATAACGAAATCGGGAGCAGCAGACCGTGATAATAGAATTATCTCCAGTGGATGACCAGCAGCCAGCGGAGAGCGAAGAGTTGTTTGCCGGCGGTCCGCGTCAAGCTTTCGTTAATAGGGGCACTACTTTAACTTGCTCTCTCATGGACAGCGTTTATTTCTCTTCGTGCCATGCTCATCGACTGAGCCAAGACTTTCGAAGTATCCACACTACACTACGTACTAAAAATTATAGAAAAACTGAATAATGTTGTTTCCACGTTCCAGTAACTACTTTCACGGGTGTCAGAGAAGAGAACACTTAAAAACTTGAATCACGAAGTGCAAATAATGACAGTCATACTAAATGTAATCTACGTGAAAATCAACGATGGAATTCTTAGCACACCGATCCCAACACAGACGATAGAACTTCTAGAAAGTGATCCCTTTCTTTTTTTTTTAGTTTCCTTTACGTCGCACCGACACAGCTAGGTCTTATGGCGAAGATAGGATAGGAAAGGGCTAAAAGTGGGAAGGAATAGACCTTCGCCTTATGTGAGGTACAACCCCGGCATTTGCATCGTGTGAAAATGGGAAACAACGGAAAGCTCAGGCCTGCCGACAGTGGAGCTCGATTCCAGTATCTCCCGAAAGCAAGGGGATCGATTGAGCCTTCAACATGACGACAGCAGAGCACTCAGATTACAAAGGTAAATATTATAATGGCATGGCTTTATTCTCCAGAGACCGAACCATCGTGTTGTTAGCATTTAGTAACTTCCAGAGGCGGGCTGATTGATTTTTCAAGTATTAAAACAAAGGTGATAACATTGAGAAGAGGAAGAAAACGGCCGAATATTGATGCGTTCAGTTCAGGCTGTAAACAACTTGAAATTCTATCATAGTTTATGTATTTATAAATCACTGAACATTCACAGTGAACGTAGAGAAAAATAGCAACAGAAGTATTCTAAGCAACGTATGTGAGCCCTAAGTTGCAGGACCTATCAATAGATACCACACGCAACGGCAATGTTATTTAAGCAAAAATTCGTCCCCGCTGCAGAGTATACAGTTGATATGGTATAAACCGACTGTAGCAAACCTAAGAAGGATGGAAATGCAGTAAGGACCACGCAGTTGTGAGCTTGCATTCGTGAGATTGTGTGTTCGAACCACACTGACTGCAGCACTCAAGTTTTTCCTGGTTTCCCATTCTCACACCAGACAAATGTTGCGACTGTACTCTAATTAAGGCCAAGACCACTTCCTTTCCACTCCTAACCATTTCCTATCGCATCCTCGCCATAAGACCTATCTGGGTTTTTGCGACGTAAAGACTTGAGGAACAAAACGATGGAAAATATAAAGACTAGGTATCCTGAAATGAATTTTTCATGTTTGAAAATATTCGAAAAACTGAACGATATAACTATGTAATGGTCAATGAGACATTCCTTTTGGAGAACGTAATAGTATATGTTTGGACTCCCTGAAAAAGAAGAAGAAGAATAAGAAGAAAAAATGTTGTAGTTAGGTCAGCAGATTCCAGAAGAGTTCTTCATCGCCGAAATAATGCAGACCAGTACACTGAGAGGGCTAATTACAAGATTCGCCACATTATAATTTACGTTTCAACGTCCACGGGTTCTAAAGTTCTAACCACCGGATTCTACATTCCAAGGCAAGAACGGTACCAACCGAATGTTAATTTATAAGATATCTAAAAATCTACGTAAAATATATCGTTGCTTAAAATCTTTAAATGTAAAAGGTTAAGAAAACATAACAAAGGTGGTAGTTTTTTTTTTGCTAGTGCCTTTCCGTCGCACCGACACAGATAGGTCTTATGGCGACGATGGGATAAGAAAGATCTAGGAATTGGAAGGAAGTGGGCTTGGCCTTAATTAAGTTAAAGCCCCTGCATTTGAGTGGTGTGAAAATGGGAAACTACGGATAACCATCTTCAGGGCTGCCGACAGTGGGATTCGAACTCACTATTTCCCGGATACATAACAAAGTAATTTGTGCTGATATGAAACGTTTTTTATTCTTTTATCGAACTGTGTATCATCAGCACTGTTTATAAAAACGATTTTGTCCTTTTATGCTTTATACGGAAATTCGATGGCTCACAGAGGAATAGGAAGAGCCTGAGTTTAATGGCTGGGCAAGGGATTACTTAGAGCAACTTCTCGTATACCAAATTTTGATATTTTTTCCCTTCTTAAAACTGAGAGATAGGAATTTAACAGTATCACAAAGAACATTAAAAATATTAACAACGAGCTCGTCAACTCTAACAATGCCTTAGACTTAGAAGTCCTAAATTAGGTACAAAATAACTTGGGAGAAAATTGTCAGTCGTTGAATTACATACGAAAGAGCATAATTATTCCTAACAGGTACACTTGAAGGAGTCTCAGATCCAATATTCAAGAGTCTAGCGTCGACCAGGCAATCAGTTCCTTTTGGCACCCTTAATTACACTAGGCAACCCATAGGGCGACCCCACTTCAAAGTGTTTATATCCAGTTGTCCCATATTGGACTTATCTATGTAAGGCTCCACAATAAGTTTATTGTTCCCGAAGGGAACCGAAATGAAGATACAGTTACCCTGAGGATTATTAAGAATACACAGGGGCATAATTACCCACCTAAGTGGAATTAAGGCCCAATGGCACACAGACTAATATCATATTAAAAAGACTGACTAAAGGTAGAAAAATTAAAGACGAGAGAAGATTATCAACACTTAGAGGTTGAAAACTTTAGGCTCCCATCTCAAAGTTGAAGGATAGACATCTGAGGGTCAACACTCTTACCACTTTACACTAAATATTTCCCAGTAGGGAATAAAAATAGTGTTCGAAGACTGAGTAGAAGGTCTTACATATCAACCACCAAAAGACAAAATTATATTAAGAAAACGGCTGAAAATTTCCCTTCGAAATACCCGCAGGCACGATCACATGTTTAGGTAAATTCTGCCATTCACTTGTAGCGCTGAATCTTCTTCGCGCCGGCCGCACCTTGCCTCCCTTGCTCTTTCTGGCCTCCAACAAGTCGCACTCTAAGGAACTGGAGCAATTCAGACAAAACGGCCCTAAAATACCCTCCTGGTATAGTTCCGTAGGAGAAGTTCCTGACTAAATTAAAATACATTAGGTTGATAGCCTGAATTTCAATACACACCCCTCGTTTGATTGGCTAGGGAACATAGTAACAAGCATGTGATAGGTAGATTACAATAATGGAGGAAACATCCGAAGTGTTGACAACTTCGGTAAATTAAAAAAACACTCCTCAGAGAAAGGTTTACCAATAACGAAAACGAAATTTCCTAAGCTATTAGTCCGTGTGTAGCCATAAGATATCGCTACCAAATAGATGGTCCCGCGCAGAAGGGGGCAACGCGTCCACCTGTCACCCGGCGGCCCCGAGTTCGATCCCCGGCCGTTTCAGGGGTATTTAATTGTAATTGATTAATAGCCCTGGCCTGGGGACTGGGTGTTTATGTCGTCCTTAACGTTCCTTGCCTCACATTCAACACTCTACACTTCCGCAATCCTACTTACACGTAGGTTGCTCTCAAATAGTGAAAGCAGGGGTAAAAGATCTTCATAGGTCGACGCCACGAACAAATATCATTTAAAAAAGAGACATCTAACCGTCGAAGAAGAGATGTTTTGACTGTTTTTAAAAGTTCATGTCTGCTGTCATAGATGGCCGTAGAGAAGGCGCTCAGTTTACGTAACCTGGGAAGGTGTACCCCTGGAACAATGATGAGTCAAGTCCGGATATTTATGCAGTAATGTGTTAGAATCCAAGTATTCAAGTATACTCGAGACCGCATAACGGTTGTGCTATGAGATTTGTGTAAATTATACGAGTATAGCCTACTAGAATCCCTAGAATTGTTGTTACTCTTGCTAAAATACGGAATAGATGGCACTTTAAAATAACCAAATTTGCATTCTAACCTATTACCGCCAAAAAATCTGCGGAACCCAAGCTGAGCCTAGATTTTCTTCCGCTTACGTAAGCCAGCCTTCCCACTTACTTCTTTCCTACCCAACCTCTCTTGGCTACCTCTTGCCCTCTTTCCATACCAATGGTATCAGGTTTGCTTGACCTATAATTATTTTCATTTCTGATAAATATGATACCATAGCATAGGAGTAAGGAACACTTTGTACGATCTTCTCTAAATGGTAGGTTTTTATTAGCTTGAAGCCGTGATTGAACCGCCTCTGTGGTGTAGTGGTTAGTGTGATTAGCTGCCACCCCCTGAGAACCGGGTTCGATTCCCACCTCAGCCATCCTTGAAGTGGTTTTCTGTGGTTTCCCACCTCTCCTCCAGGCAAATGCCGGGATGGTCCCTAACTTAAGTTCACGGCCGCTTCCTTCCCTCTTCCTTGTCTATCTCTTCCAAACTTCCCATCCCCCCGCAAGCCTCCTGTTCAGCATAGCAGGTGAAGCCGCCTGGGCGAGGTACTGGTACTTCTCCCCAGTTGTATCCCCGACCCAGAGTCTGAAGCTCACTCGCTGAGTCCGAGCGAAAAACCGACGCTGGAGGGTAAGCAGATAAAGAAGAGTAAGAAGCCACGATGAAAATTTGTATGTCTTCGTTGCGCTTGTGAAAAACAAAATATTTCAGCTTAGAAACTTGGCCGGAGAGGTTCTGTCATCTAAGGTTCAATATTGTGCGAGTATTGTCACAGAATTCCCGCTCTAGCTACCATGTGCTGCGGGTCAGTGTTTCTCCCGCAACATGCTTACATAGCGGGTTTTCCAGGCGCAACAACGATATACTCTCTTCAGTATTTTGAGAAATACGCAATAGATACATTCTTCTTCAGTTTTTCACATTTTTCCAGTTATCCGATATCGAGATTAATTACCATTAAGCCATGTTTTACATAGCCTGTCCTGACCCCAGTCATAAGCTTAGGGTTATATATATTATTGTATGTTGTCATGGTGGTTAGCAGCGTCACGTGTTGAATTCAGATTAAGAGAAGTGTATTGAGATAAAACAAACACCCAGTCCCCGAGTAAAGGAATTTTCCATACGTAATAAAATCCTCAATCCGGCCGGAAACCGAAGCAGAAGAAGAAGATGAATAAGGTGGTGCCAGAAGAGATCAAAATATTTCAACCATATAATAAAGGGGATTTTTCCGACTCTTTGGTTGAATGGTCAGCGTTCAGGCCTTCGGTTCAGAATGTCATAGGCACGATTTCCGGCCGGATGGAATATATTAATCTCTTCTGGTGGTGGTGATGATGATGATGCTTTTTGTTTAAAGGGGCCTAACATCTACGTCATCGGCCCCTAATGGTACAAAATGAGACGAAATATAATGGGAATTTAAAAGTTCAAGAATAGACTAGAATAGAAAACGTTTTGTTGAAGAATGAATGGATGGATATGATTTTAAAACAATCAGTGGTGCCGACACGCAATACTCCACTTTCCCAGAAACTCTCATAAACCATAAACAGAAACTCACCAAGGGACTACTTCTAAAGCACAATCCTGAATCGAGAATGCTTGTTGTCTAAAGAGGTCCTAAATATTGGTCAACGGCCCCTCATAATGGTAGTTACCGCTAGTAAATTAGAACCATGGCATTTTGTCATGTTTCGGTACTAATCAAGAGCAGCGTAGAGTCACGGTATTCCACATATTATGGTATTACTCATAAGTATTGTACGTGACACAGGTAACGCAGATCTTTGGTGAATCTCACATAGTGGATATTAATCACAGACAACGCCCAGACTCGTGGTGTTTCTCACCATGGTACTAATCAAGGGTACTGTAAAGCCCATACTGATTCACCCTCTGTTGCTACCAATCAAAAACCTATTTTGTACTTAACATAGTGATACTACTCGCAAGTAAAGGTGACCCATGGTGTTCCCCGCGTGATGGCACTAATCACAAATAGTTTCATGGTTCTAATACAATCATCCCTGGGTCGCCCCTTTTAGTTGCCTCTTACGACAGGCAGGGGATGCCGTGGGTGTATTATTCGTCTGCATACCCCACCCGAAGTGGGTAGAGAGAGAGAAAAACAAACAGGGAAGGGAACCGTCACTTCGAAAACTTAAAAAATGGACGAAGAAAGGGAAGGGCCACGAAGGGCGTGAAAACGAAAGACTTCCTAGGTTTCGAATGCTCTAATACCATCGGGGTCGGAAAAGAACAAGAGTTGGCCAAGGAAGAACAGACAGTATAGGTGAAAGTGAGGAGCCTGGCACCCAAAGGGGGTTAATTTTTCTGGCTCGAGGATTGCCTGTGTGTGTTTGTCCGAACACTCTCTCCTTCATACTCAGACAACACAGCATACTGCCAACCGCCACTGAAACACGCAATAGTGATTATATCCCTCCGGATAGGGTTGGCGTCAGGAAGGGCGTCCGACCGTAAAACAGGGCGAAATCTACATGTGCTACACAGTTCGCACCCGCGTTCCACACGGATGTGGGTAAACAGGTAAAACAAATGCATATATGAGGATTTCAGATATTTACCAAACCAAACCAATCCCCATGGCCTAACAGCTCCGAATTGTCTTGGCTTACCAAGCGAGTACTGCGGAGCCAGAAGGCATTACCAGTTTTAGTGTGGTCGGCACCACGAATCAACTCGGCCGTTATTTCTGGTTCCCTAGACCGCGATCGCTACATCACTGTCAAATAACTCCTCAATTTTAATCATGTAAACAGAGTCGACCTGGATCCAACTCTCAGACCGCTTAAAAATCGCTGACCTGGCCGAAAAACGAATTCGGTGCAACGGATAAGAGGTAGATACGCTGCTTTCACACCACGGGGATACAGTGGGACATGAATTTGACAGTCCAGATTTTTTGCCTGAATGATCAGCGTCAGTTCTTGCGACCTCAGTTTCGAATTCTGGCCGGCCCTGGGATTTTAACACTGCTCGGAGACTAAGCGTTTGAGCCCTACTTAATATACATACCTCCATCTACATATAACACCTCACTCTACCCACCACCCCAGAAATACGCAATAATAATAATAATAATAATAATAATAATAATAATAATAATAATAATAATAATAATAATAGTAATAATAATAGTAATATCTTTAAAAAATATTTACCGTCGCACCGACACAGATAGGTCTTAACGGTGACGATCAGATAGGAAGATGCTAGTAGTGGGAAGTTAGAGACTGTGGCCGTAATTAGGGTACAGCCCGAGCATTTGCCTGGTGTGAAAATGGGAAACCACGGAAAATCATCTTCAGGGCTGCCGAGTGTGGGATTAAAACTCACTATCTCCCGAATGCAAGCTTACAGCTGCGCGACCCTAACCTTCCGATCAGCTCTCTCGATAATAATAGCAGTAATAATAGGAATAGATGCAAAGTTTTCTGCAGACAGTTCGAGAACCTACCGTAAACTGTACTGATATATCTAAAACCAGGTTAATACAGTACATTCGTTACCCCTCCTCTGGGATTGGCCGAGATATCATCTTCCTTTTCTGATATTAAATTCCGCAATGAGCGCTCTGTAAGCCTTTGTGCTGTATTGGAGTTGGAGGATGACGTATCTCAGAACCATTATCTTCATCAGCAGCAGTGTCTTTGCTCATCGTCTGCGAACTGTGTTATTGATTGAAAGTTGGCCACTCCAAAGACCGTACAGAAGGGAATTATTACATTCCCAGATGGGCTTATTTTGGCAAATGGAGCATGGAAATTGGATCCGGATTATACATATTGTTGGCTGTGTAATGCAAAGCCTTCATGAAGGTGCTTTCGCATGCGAAACGATGAATCCCTTTGGGGTTCATAACCAAAAGTTGCATCTGTTCATTCGAACAAACTCTGGGCTTACGGGAACTGATACAGTCGGCTAACTCTTGATACGGCTGAGGAAACACGCATAGTCTAAGGAACAAGCTTTGTTGTGAATCATCTCACCGTACTAACATTAACATGAACAGGTACTGCACAAAACATTAGTCCCTTGGAATGTTTAGATTCACAGGATGGTTTAATGAAATTGAAATGTTCTCACCTTATCTGCTGGAGTTTCGTAGATGTAGCCTGAGACCATTCAGTTCATTCAATTGCGAGATCAAGTCAATAAGTATCTGCAAACAATTTTTATAATTTATTACAAAAGAGTACACAAATTTATTGATATAATTTTTCAACAAAGTCACCCGCATTTCAATTCACATAGTCCACCAATTCATAAGCTTTCTGATACCCTCTGCAAAACAGGATTTTAGAGCCACGTATGCACTATTTCTTTCACCTGTTGAACCATGGCTAATGTGCATATGGTTTGCCACGTCATCAAAAGTCACTCGTCTGTTATTCAGGATCATATCGCGCACTTGTTAAATACTGGCATCAGTTATGGCTGCAGATGGCTACCCGCATCTTCCCTCATCCTTCACGCTCGTGCGACCCTGTTTGAATTGTTCAATCCACTGGTAAACACTTCGCTGTGGCAAAACATTGTCCTCGTATTGTGCTGAAAGTCTTTTATTAATTTACACTCCTGGTACACTCTCAGACAACAAAAACGGATTACGGAACGTGTCCTTCCTTGGTGCAAACAGAGAGTGACGCGGCCATCTTTACGTCGCAACAGTGCAAACAGTACCGATCTGATAACGCTGAATCCTACTACATACGTAGACAACGGGCCTATCTATCGGATGGTGAGCATAAAACGCCACAGAGCCAACCTAAAGACAATTAGAGCAATATTTCGATACTTATTGACTTGCCCTCGTATTATTCATTCATAATGAATGCTATTTCCTCAGTGGGTGGCTATCCGTTTCTGGGAGAGATTAGTGATTATTCCTTCATTCTTCATGCATTCATTAATGCATGTATGAAGACAATGCAATCATGAAATTCACTCTGTCATTCAGTCATTACTTAATTATTTGATTCATTCATTCATTCATACAGTCATTCAGGTAATTCATGATGTCTATTGTAAGTTAAGGTTAACTCCGTTCAGACCCGTGACAAAATAAATACTTGCGCTAATACAAATTAATAAGGGTATGATACATGTTGACCGCCTCTGTAGGGTAGTGGTTAGTGTGATTAGCTGCACTGTCGGAGGCCCGAGTTCGATTCCCGGTTCTGCCACGAAATTTGAAAATGCGGTATGATGGTTGGAACGGGGTCCACTCAGCCTCGGGAGGTCAACTGAGTATATTGGTGTTCAGTTCCGTACTCAGCCATCCTCGAAAGGGGTTTTCCGTAATTTCTAACTTCCTCTCCAGAAAAATACCTATCTTAAGGCCACGCCCACTTTCTTCCCTCATCCTTGTCTATCAGTTCCTATTTTCTCATCCCCCGTCCATGAGGCCCTTTTTCAGCGTAGTAGGTGAAGCCGCCTGGGAGAGGTACTGGTCCACTTGCCCATTTGTGTCCCTGACCCAGAATATTAACGCTCCAGGACACTGCTTTTAAGGCCGTAGATTTGGGATGCCTCGGTGAGTCCGAGGGAGAAACGAACCCTGGACGGTAAACGGATTAAGAAAGAATAGAAAGATACATCTTTTCAAAACATATTTTGGTTTTTGGTCTTAACGGCTATTTAGCTAACTACAATTTTGTATATTTCTGATTATTAATTATGAGTTGATTTAATGAATTGGACTTAGCCTATACATTTAAGACGAACACAAACACCCGGCCCCCGAGCCGAAGAATTTAACCAGACGACGTTCAAATCCCCGACCCTGCCGAGAATGGAATCCGGGAGCCCAGTGACCAAAGGCCAGCACGCTATCCATTTAGCCATGGAGCGGGACAAGATACATGTTGTCCTGGACTATGTAACACTGTCAACGTCTAGGACATAAGTAAATATAATTCTATAGTGCTATAATTTGGAGTTTTTGTGTAAATAGTCATTGTAATGATTAATACTGTAATAGGAAAGGGAATTTTAATAAGAAAATCTTGCATGTATAAAATAATTTGTCATGAAATGAATGATTCCAGGCGATTCGGAACTAGGATATGTGAATATTCTACACTGACTGACAGAGCAAATGCAACACCAAGAAGGAGTGGTTCAAAAGGGATGAAAGTTGGGGAAAACAGAGACGGCACGGACGAATAATTGATCTTTATTTCAAACCGATATGCAGGTTACACAATGCGCACGGCATCGACTCAGTAGGATGTAGGACCACCGCGAGCGGCGATGCACGCAGAAACACGTCGAGGTGCAGAGTCAATAAGAGTGCGGATGGTGTCCTGAGGGATGGTTCTCCATTCTCTGTCAACCATTTGCCACAGTTGGTCGTCCGTACGAGGCTGGGGCAGAGTTTGCAAACGGCGTCCAAGGAGATCCACACGTGTTCGATAGGTGAGAGATCCGGAGAGTACTCTGGCCACGGAAGCATCTGTACACCTCGTAGAGCCTGTTGGGAGATGCGAGCAGTGTGTGGGCGGGCATTATCCTGCTGAAACAGAGCATTGGGCAGCCCCTGAAGGTACGGGAGTGCCACCGGCAGCAGCACAACCTGCACGTAGCGGTGGGCATTTAACGTGCCTTGAATACGCACTAGAGGTGACGTGGAATCATACGCAATAGCGCCCCAAACCATGATGCCGCGTTGTCTAGCGGTAGGGCGCTCCACAGTTACTGCCGGTTTTGACCTTTCTCCACGCCGACGCCACACTCCTCTGCGGTGACTATCACTGACAGAACAGAAGCGTGACTCATCGGAGAACACGACGTTCCGCTATTCCCTCATCCAAGTCGCTCTAGCCCGGCACCATGCCAGGCGTGCACGTCTATGCTGTGGAGTCAATGGTAGTCTTCTGAGCGGACGCCGGGAATGCAGGCCTCCTTCAACCAATCGACGGGAAATTGTTCTGGTCGATATTGGAACAGCCAGGGTGTCTTGCACATGCTGAAGAATGGCGGTTGACGTGGCGTGCGGGGCTTTCACCGCTTGGCGGCGGATGTGCCGATCCTCGCGTGCTGACGTCACTCGGGCTGCGCCTGGACCCCTCGCACGTGCCACATGTCCCTGCGCCAACCATCTTCGCCACAGGCGCTGCACCGTGGACACATCCCTATGGGTATCGGCTGCAATTTGACGAAGCGACCAACCTGCCCTTCTCAGCCCGATCACCACACCCCTCGTAAAGTCGTCTGTCTGCTGGAAATGCCTCCGTTGACGGCGGCCTGGCATTCTTAGCTATACACGTGTCCTGTGGCATACGACAACACGTTCTACAATGACTGTCGGCTGAGAAATCACGGTACCAAGTGGGCCATTCGCCAACGCCGTGTCCCATTTATCGTTCGCTACGTGCGCAGCACAGCGGCGCATTTCACATCATGAGCATACCTCAGTGACGTCAGTCTACCCTGCAATTGGCATAAAGTTCTGACCACTCCTTCTTGGTGTTGCATTTGCTCTGTCAGTCAGTGTATATTATTCCAAGATCCAGGGCATCGATTCCAAATTGTTCCTTTTTAAAAGAAAATGATCTTTATAGTCATTACTGCCACGTACATATTTGTTCGTAGAAGGCCTCATTCAGGAATGTAGTATTTTCAAACAGACATGTAGAAGTGGCGAAAAGGAGGAGGGTCTACTAAAGTGTGAAATGTGCACGTTTTCAGACGAAGTGCCTGTATTAACAACGTTGAAGGCAAAATGAGGTTAATGACCGTATGTCAGACAGGTCTTAACATTACATTCCATTTCATACCACTATTAATGTCCGCCTCTGTGGTGTAGGGGTTAGAGGCCCGGGTTCGATTCCCGGCTCTGCCACGAAATTTGAAAAGTGGTACGAGGGCTGAAACGGTGTCCACTCAGCCTCGGAAGGTCAACTGAGTAGATGGAGGTTCGATTCCCTCCTCAGCCATCCTGGAAGTGGTTTTTTATGGTTTCCCACTTCTCCTCCAGGCAAATGCCAGGATGGCACCTAACTTAAGGCCACGGCCGCTTCCTTCTCTCTTCCTTGTTTATCCTTTCCAAACTTCCCATCCCCCCCACAAGACCCCTGTTTAGCATAGCAGGTGAGGCCGCCTGGGAGGGGTACTGGTCATCCTCCCCAGTTGTATCCCCAGACCCAGAGTATGAAGATCCGGGACACTACCCTTGAGGCAGTAGAGGTGGAATCCCTCGCTGAGTCCGAGGGAAAAACCGACCGTGGAGGGAAAGTAGATTACGAACGAAGGAACCACTAATAATAAAAATAAAGTAATCAAAATTATCATCATCATTATCAAGCTTCATCTACCTGTACTTAGCACTGTTACCTGGGTGTGTAGGTACGGGCACGTACGGGAAAGAATCATCTCAGCTAGTGGGACTTACGGGTTGGTGAGTGGAATACATATCGCCGACACTTATTTATTTGTCCACCCAATAATCTACCCGTCATCCATTATCAACTCCTTCATTACGTATTCATATATAATCGCAATAACATATCAGTCAAATAAGGAGTATCAATATTACAATTAATTACGATTACAATTAATGAAAAATATAAGATTTATAAATAGAAACAATTCCAGAAAAGTATCAAATTAATTACTATACAGCCGTCAGCGAGAAAACCAGTCGTGCTGTAACAATGAACACGTGTTTATGTTAACGTTTATTGGTTGACGCTACCTCAGGACGCCTGCGCGGGGACATCAAAGTAGTTCGTTAGCCAGATCTTAGCATAATGCAATCCTACATGCACAATGTCCAAAATAAAATTCCTCAAATAATTTCAGTGAGAATAATATGCAAGAACCGGTTCACTGTCGTTAATATAAGCAAGTAATTGAATATGAAGGATGCCGGGGACCCATGCCCTCATGCTTGACCCACCATGTTAGATCTCTAGCCTCTAGGACATCGTTCGTTCGCACCGTCTTGGATCTTTAACCACAATGACATCTCGGTGGAAACTTCATCTCCATAGAGCTGATGTGGAGCGTGGTAAACGTACATGTTGCGCGAAATAATAAAACTCGTAGAAGTCAGAATATTAACGAGATTCATCTGAGCGAAACATCTGTAATATGGCGTGCCTTTTGTCACGTGGTAATGGAAGAGCCGAGTTTCTGGGAATCGAAGGGTCTGTGCGATATGGCTGTCGATCGTCTTGCCATAAATCCGAATGATACGAGCAGCAGTAAGAAAGAGGAGAGAGAGAGAGAGAGAGAGAATTCCGACTTCGAAGGAGTTCGTCCTGTATCAGATTGCAATTAGGTAAACTGCTTTTTATTAAAGTGTCTTTCACATTGCCTTTTCAAAATTATATTTCCCTTCAAGAATGTAATTGAATTCAAATATTAAACATCAGAAATGTGATTTTTTACTTATATGTGCTGTTGTAAATGATTTATTACGTATTTACAAATTGGGCATAACCTCAAATCCATCAACCTTCCGTAATTTATTTCCTTTATTCTCCTTCTTAATCTGTTTAACCTCCATTGTTGGTTTTTCCCTCGGACTCAGCGAGGGATCCCACCTCTATCCCCTCAAGGGCAGTGTCCTGGAGCTTCCGACACTGGGCCTGGGCATACAACTGGGGAGGATGACCAGTACCTCACCCAGGCGGCCTCACCTGCTATGCTGAACAGGGGCCTTGCGGGGGGATGGAAAGATTGGAAGGGATAGACAAGGAAGAGGGAAGGAAGCGGCCGTGGCCTTAAGTTAGGTACCATCCCGGCATTTGCCTGGAGGAGAAGTGGGAAACCATAGAAAACCACTTCCAGGATGGCTGAGATGGGAATCGAACCCTCCTCTACTCAGTTGACCTCCCGAGTGGCTGAGTGGACCCCGTTCCAGCCCTCGTACCTCTTTTCAAACTTCGTGGCAGAGCCGGGAGTGGCAGTTAATCACACTAACCACTCCACCACCGAGGCGGACTATTTCCTTTCTGAGGTGTTAAATATCCGGATGTGACGTAATTCGCTTGTAGTCTATTCCTCGGGACAGTGAATCTCTTAATCCATTGTATCATCATTGCATTTCATCTACATGTTGACATCAGTGGCATCCAGTTTCATTAAATCAGGCAAGGTAATGACAGTTCCTGGTCAACCCCGGGAAGTAGCCCGTTCATTCTACACTCACCCTGAAGACCGCGGATGGATACACGATGTTCTTTTTTTTCCCTCAGTTTTGGTTCTCTCGATGGCGGCACAATAATTATTCGTGTACTCGTCGCGAGGTGATGCAGCTCCAAAGATGGTGAGCTGCATGTACGTTTTAAGCCATATACCAGTCATTCTGCCATTGTTAAATCTCTGGCGGTACCGGGATTAGTAATAATAATAATAATAATAATAATAATAATAATAATAATAATAATAATAATAATAATAATAATAATAATGCTATTATTTTTACGTCTCATTGACTATTTGACATTTTCAGAGACGCCGATGTGCCGGAATTTTGGTACCCAGAATCAAACCCAGGCCACCGAGGACGGCAAGTAAACATTACGCTACGGAGGTGGAAAATTAATAACAAAACAAATGTATCCTAACTACGATAACTATTATCTAGCTTAAAGTAACACTTATTCTATTGAATATGGGCTACCAAGGAATGATCGACGTAATACTATGTTACAATTTCAGTTCACTAAGAACCATTTAACTACAGTTTTATTTCCTTTACCTCCCGCTAACTGATTTTATTGTTTTACGAGACGCCGAGCTTCCGAAATTTGTCCCATCAACTTTAGCTTAAGAGTCCAACACCTTACCTCCTTAGATACTCAGTCCGGAACCATGTCTCTATTCTAATACATCACTTTATTAGGCACCTATATATTATCTTCAATAAGAAGAGTTGAACGTAGATTTTCTTTATGTCACGCCGACACAGACAGGTCTTATGACGACAATGGGATATGAAAGGGCTAGGAGTAAAAAGGGAGCATGTTTATCTATTGGATTAACGTCGCGCCGACACAGAATAAGTCTTATGGCGAAGATGGGATAGGAAAGGCCTAGGATTTGGAAGGAAGCTGCCATGGCCTTAATTAAGGTACAGCCCCAGCATTTGCCTGGTATGAAAATGGGAAACCACAGAAAACCATCTTCAGGGCTGCCGACAGTGGGATCCTAACCCACTCTCTCCGGGATGCAAGCTCACAGCCGCGCGCCTCTAACCGCACGGCCAACTCGCCCTGTAGAAAGGAAGCAGCCCAGGTCCAAATTAAGGTACATTCCCAGTATTTGCCTAGTGTGAAAATGGGAATCTAAGGAAATCTGTCCAGGGCTGCCGACGTAAGATACTTGCGTAATATTTCGTTTCATTCACGCATCATCAATTCATTATTCCTTCAAGTCAACTGCATCTATGAACTCTGGAAGAATTCTTGAGAGGCTGGCTTAAACATCTTAGACGATGAAGAATTTTTAATATGTTCCACAACGTCGACCAAGAAGGGACAGCTGTAGGTAATTATTCGATGCGGTACTATTTTAAGCAGTGATTTCGAATGAGTATTGATTTCGATGCATGAAGAAAAAAGCATAAATTGGACGATAGATAGGTGGAGCTGTTTGCATAAAGCAACTGGTACACTTGGATCATGGCAGGTTTGTCCATGGTCGTTTGAATGTAACCATTACTTCCCTTTGTACTGTATTGTATTCTAGCACTGCGGCTTGTTACTAGGTCATGTAGTACACTGTCACAGTATTTAAAGGTCGGAACTACAAGAGACTGTGAAGCGCGGTTACACTAAAGCAGCTGATGGTTAGTGTCCGTATTTAACTAAGGCTGTTTTAAAAATTAGAAAATATAATTTAGGGATGGATATTCTAGCCTGTAGACCCAATCAAAATCATTGAATCGAAATATTTATCTTTCTTGAAATAAAATTAGTAGAGTATATACGCGTAATTCACCTCAACTGATTCATCTGAGCTCATTTTTCAACTGACTGAATGGCCCTGTTCCCTGATTAGCATTCCGCTAAGGAGCCTGAGACTTTAGTCAGAACCTCTTCTTCTAATTTGTGGCTATTTTCAGAATCTCACATCGTTAATCATAATTAAGTTTACGAATGTAATGAATCTCATGAATCCTAAGCGAGTAGGACAGGACTTACTTAAAACATAAAAGGAAGCACATTACAGAACACTCAGTGTCTGTTAAGATCGATTGCATTGGGATAAATATAAAACTCTAACATGTTAATTACTTACCGAGTAGGCTATAACAAGACAAGGAATAGGTTAACGTTTTGTTCTGTAACAGAGTGTATTCGTGCGAGTTTCACTGGAGAATGTGAAAATATATTGTATGCCGATCCTTGGGACTTATTGGGTAGGCTACGTATAAACTCTAACCTGTATATTTGCAAAAATGTGTCTGCCAAATTTAAAAGAACCTCTTTACGTGGCATTCTTCACATGCATATATTTTTTGTCCTTTAGTGTGCTAATTTTATACGAAGATTTTAGTGGTACTTTTAAATATTTGTAGCCTATTGATCGAGCAAGATGGCACGCGGTTGAGTTTCCGTACCTGTGAGCCTTTATTCGGAAGATGGTGGCTTCAAATCCCACCATCGGTAGCCCTGAATATGGTTTTCTGTGCTTTTCTAACTTCTCACCAGGCGAATGGTGGGGCCGTACCCCAATTAAGGCCAGATCTGCTACTTTCCCAGTCCTATCCAACTCCTATTCTTGTGTCGCCGGAAACCTTGTATGTATCAGCGCGACATTAAAGCAATAGCAATAGAGAGAGAGAGAGAGAGAGAGAGAATATTTATTTCAAGAGGTAGATATTCATCTATTTGTTACAAGACAGAGTATACTTAAATTCAATCCACACTGAAAATACTCTGTGAACATATTTTGACTAGCTGCAGTCGCTTAAGTGCGGCCAGTATCCAGTATTCGGGAGATAGCAGGTTCGAACCCCACTGTCGGCAGCTCTGAAGATGGTTTTCCGTGGTTTCCGATTTACACACCAGGCACATGCTGGGCTGTAAATTAATTAAGGCCACGGCCGCTTCCTTCCCCACTCCTAGCCCTTCCCTGTCCCATCGTCGCCATAAGACCTATCTGTGTCGGTGCGACGTAAAGCAAATGGCAAAAAAAAAAGAAAAGCATATTTTGATTTATATTTAATAAAACATGGTAAATTATTTTAAAAACTTATTTTATCACATAAATGTGGTGGTAGACGATACCACGTTGTCGGTAAAGGTGTTCTCTATCATCAACTGGAAATCTTGACATGAAATACCCAGTGTTGCGAGTACGTGGGCCACATATTGATAAGAAGTTGTTAGCGCGCCGAATAGAAGGCCGTGAACGACAAACTGACGGCTCCCGTAGCGTTCCCCATATTTCTCTCTCACGAAAAGAACGCACCCTTCATCAACGTTGTTTCTCTCATGATCGACTTGAGCAGAGTGATTTGTATAGTGTTCTTCATAACGAATTGTCGGATCAGGAACATTATGTCACACGAGAATCTTGCTTGTGAGCAATACAATCAAGACATCTATTGGAACAGTGTTGTTATCTTTCTTCCTTTCTTTCGCTACTTGTTTAACCTCGTACTAACATATCGAAGTGTTTTGGCGAAGGAAGGATGGGAAAAGGCTACGAATGGGAAGGTAGCGGCCGTGACTATAAATAAAGTACAGCCCCAGAATATGCCTGGTGGGTAAATGGGAAACCACGGAAAACCATCTTGAGAGTTGCTGACCGTGGCATTAGAACCAACTATGTCTCGAATGCAAGCTCACAGCTACGCGACCCTAACCGTATGGCCAACTGGCTCGGTTGGAACCATGTTCATCCATAACATGGACCTCTTAGTGACAATCATGACCCTCATTCGTCAGAAAAGTTGGTAAATTGATACTTTACTTAATAATAACGTTACTGCTTTTAAGTATTACTAACTACTTATACAGTGTTCGGAGACGCGAACGCACCGGAATTTTCTCAGGTGTGAGTTCATTTATGTGTCGATAAATATGACCACCTTCAAACATTACCAGACTGAGCCATGATCGAACCTGCCACGTTGTGCTCATAAATCCAGCGCCTTAACCGTCTGAGCCACTCAGCCTGGCGATCTTTTGCTTTCTGGTGATTCTGATTAATTATTGTAATTATTTTATATTTTATTGTTTGGAAATTTATCTTAAATTACTTTGCTACTTATTCTGCACTCAGATGTAAAAAAAATGCTGTTTCATATGTGCCGTTATCGTTATGTGCCATACCAAAAAAGTAAATAAATAAATAAATAAATAAGTAAATAAATAAATAAATAAATAAATAAATAAATAAATAAATAAATAAATAAATAAATAAATAAATAAATAAATAAATAACATTGAGTTTGGAAGCATAACGTTATGGTTAATATACGAGAATTGTTTAGTGAACTGGAGAGTTCATATTTGAAAGGCTATTACCTCATACATTATGTCGGTTGAGTTTAGAGTACTTGTTCCACTCGGCCAATTGTGAACTTTGTGTTGCGCACGTTGTGGCTGGCAGGTTAGGGGTCGCAGGTCGGCTAGAACATTTCCTAATGCAAGTTACTTAGAGTTTGGAGTTAGCGTCATATTGGTCACGGTGAAGTTGCGTCGTCCCTTTGTAATCTGTTTATTATGAGCTACGCTATTACGACAAGTACAGTACGTCGGAGGCAGACTGGAGTCAGCCGTGTGTGAGCGAGTTGTAATGTTACTTACAGCATATGTTCCGCGTTTCTGAACTCGTTATATTATTCAGAGAAAATTAATGCGCCACTAAACAAGATAAACGGGGGAGTGGGGTATCTTCTTTATGAGATATAGGGAAATGTTGGGTATAAATCAACCTTTATCAATCTTTATCTCAGTCTTATCCCTCGTCATACAGGCTTGGCGTTTGATTCTTTAATTTTCTTCATCCACGTTTTCCTGTCCCACCTTTCTCTCGTTTCCAATATTTCTGTCTTAGATCCTCAGTTATTTCGTCCTTCCATCTCGACCCTAGACCTCCTTGATTTATTCTGCCATTCATCACAAAATGTTGGACTTTTTTCTCAACATAGCCTACTCCGCCTACCATCCCTGCACCTGATCAAACCAACAGAGTGTCCTTTCCTAATCTTTCTCCCCTAGATATTCCACTTCTACTGTTCCCTTAATGAGTTCATTATTTTCTTATTTTATCATCACCTGTGATCCCACATATCCAGCGTAACACCCGCATCTCTGCTACTTCCAACTTCTCTTCTTCGGCCTTAGAAATGGGCCACATTTCTACGCAGTACATCATAGCGGTGCGCTCTACCGACTTGTACGCCTTGCCTTTTAGTCTGTTGTTCACCTTCTTATCACAAAATACCCCGCTCATCTTTCTCGTTTTAACCCGTATTTTACTAGGTCGAGCTTCACTTGTTAAACTCACTAAGATTTGACAGAATCGGACTATATCAAAAGCTCCCGAAGATGTGCTAGGTTGAATCACTAGAGTTCTCCGTCACTATATATGGCTGTGAGGCCTGAACCGTGAAAGCTAATAGCAGACATCGAATCGATGCCTTTGAGAAGTGGTGTTGGCGGAGAATTCTAAATATTCCGTGACTACTTTTTGCATTATAAACGAGTAAAGTGCCAAGAAACGTCTATCTTCCCGTGTGAGTGAGTGTTACCTACATTTCCGTGGCCACATTTTCAGGTGAAAAGGAGGGAATTTAGAAAATACCAATTTGCAAGGTAAAGATAAAGGCAGTAGACCACTAGCAATAACAGCTGACCACCACTCTAGATGGATACCTCTCACCAAGGCTGAAACACAGACACAATAAAGTAAATGACGTCACGATTCTTAGCTGCCTGGTGCAACTAGTCATCAACTGTACGTCAGCCAGACGATCGCTTAAGCACAACACGTCTGCGGTCCATTCTTCGACGCTCGAACTTGGATCTTTAAGACGTCATGTAAATTTTAACTTCAAAATTTAAACGACACATTCCCGGTGCTCTTCAGCCCCTGATACATTAAGTACTGGTACTTTAACAAAATTAATTAATCGGTCAAGCTTTCAGAGACTTTATTTAGCTATTTCTCAAATCATCAACCTACAATAACCTTCTCAACATACAACTTACCGGGCGAGTTGGCCGTGCGCGTAGAGGCGCGCGGCTGTGAGCTTGCATCCGGGAGATAGTAGGTTCGAATCCCACTATCGGCAGCCCTGAAAATGGTTTTCCGTGGTTTCCCATTTTCACACCAGGCAAATGCTGGGGCTGTACCTTAATTAAGGCCACGGCCGCTTCCTTCCAACTCCTATGCCTTTCCTATCCCATCGTCGCCATAAGACCTATCTGTGTCGGCGCGACGTAAAGCCCCTTGCAAAAAAAAACACATACAACTCAAGCCTTGTCGGCTAGACTTAACGCGTCAATTTCTTTTATCGCTAAATTTTACCGACTAGTGAACTGTTCTTCCTAGTTCGTGTCAGGTCAAGTCACGGTGGACGCTTCTTCGTTACTTCATTATGTTAAAACTTTCTAATGAAGTACTTCACCTCTGTTTCAAGGTAACTTATTTTTGGTGAAATAATATTTGTATCAGTTTCCACGACCTTCTTCGTTATTACAAACTAAAACAATCTAAAGTTTCTATCGAGATATTTGACCTCATTTTCTGCTAACATTTGTTGTTCAAGCAGTATTGAATCAATTATTAAACTTTCCCTTCCATCGTATTACGCCTGCTCCAACTCTCAAATGTTATTCAAATTTTTTATTTACAATTTATCTCATTATGATCTTATTAAACAGTGGTAACCCCATGATATTCAATCACCTGGTATGTCCATATACGTTAATCCTCAGTCAATCTTCCTAGACTGTCCTAATAATTTGTTCGACTAGAGCATTTAACAAAGACTACTGTCGTGCTACATGTGATCACTGTTGTCTCCATTCCGCTGTTAGAATGAATACTATTACTTAAGAGAGAAAAAAAAAGGAGGTCGGGGGCGAAAAGCTTTTATACTCAAAAAAAAACCCATGGCACTACAGCCCTTGAAGAACCTTGGCCTAACAAGCGACCGCTGCTCAGCCCGAAGGCCTGCAGATTGCGAGCTGCCGTGTGGTCAGCACGACAAATCCTCTCGGCCGTTATTCTTGGCTTTCGAGACCGGGGCCGCTACCTCACCGTCAGATAGATCCTCAATTATAATCACGTAGGCTGAGTGGACCTCGAACAAGCCCTGAGGTCCAGGTAAAAAACCTGACGTGGTCGGGAATCGAACCTGGGGCCTCCGGGTAAGAGGCAGGCACACTACCTCTACACCATGGGGCTGGCGGTTTTATACTTATCTCCAATTATTTTTATATTCTAAATACTTTTCCGAATTGTCCTTGACGAACATGATAAAGGAATTAAGATCAACAGGAAGCAACAAAATATCGCCTTGTATGAAGATGACTCGACGATTCTTCGTGACAGCTTAGAGGATATTACAATTTTCTTTGCACCGCACCGATACTCAGAGGTTTTATGGCGACGATGCGACAGGAAAGGTCTAGGTTTGAGAAGGAAACAGGTGTGGCCTTAATTAATGCACAGTCCCAGTATTTGCCTGGTGTTAAAATGGGAAACTATGGAAGACCACATTCAGGACAGCCGACTGTGCAGCTCGAAACCACTGTCTCTCAAATGCAAGGTCACAGCTGCGCAGACTTAACCGCACGGCCAACTCTTTCGATCAGCGTCACTGAAGGAAGGATGAGTTTCTGCCTTAAAAGGAACATACAGAAAAAACAATTCAAAGCAATCTCCAAACAGAAAAGCACCAATACGGTTAACCCTTAACCTTGGACGTACTGTCTGTGTGACCTTGGCAAAAACTTCCCTTTGAGAAAATAAAAAATTCATAAATATGTCTTTCAAAACATAAACTGAATTTGCTAACGATTAATTTATTTCCATCCAACGAATCGTTTTCTAGAGAAATCTATAATGAAATATGGTGTCGGCAAGTGTAAGCTTCAATGCATCAAAATAGGGAAATTTACTCGGGGATTATGCAACTAGTAGGAATGAAATCTTCAGTCCACTGGAGTATAACGAGATGGGGCCTCAGATCAATGAAAGTATTATATGTCTCTCAGTCACGGCCATCCAAAAATACTTCACATCACAGCCTACCCGGTTGCTAGGTAACATACTTTGCGATGGTCGGTGGGCGTCAATCTACACGGCTAACCTCGCAATGAGGATCTTTAAAAGTTGTTCACATCAGCGACAAGATGGAAGAAAAACAGCCCTACTGGTATGGTCACGTGAAATGACGTGATTAACGTCATCTAGTACAGAAAGTTCTAACCATCGGAGAACAGAAGGGAGAAAGTGGACGCCCTAAGACAATATGTAAACGAATTGTTGATGATGATGATTGTTGTTTAAAGGGGCATAATATCTATGTCATCGGCCCTTAATGGTAAGAAGTGAGACGAAATGTAATGACAATTTAAAAGTCCCAAATCATCCACTGACCAGATTTCAAAACGTGATGATGAAGAATAAATGGATATATATATTTTTTTAATCAGTGGATCCGCCCGCAATGCCCCACATTCCCAGAAACTAGCATTAAACAATAGTATTACTGACCAAGGGACTGCTTCTAAAGCACAATACTGAGTCGATGATACTTTTAGTATAGGCCCTAAAGGGGTCCAAAATCCAGGTCATCGACCCCTCATAATGGTACTTATCGCTAGGAAAGTAGAACCATGCTATTTGTCATGTTGCGGTACCAATCAGAAGTAGCGTAGACTCGCGGTATTCCATACACTATCGTACTACTCACAGGTAATGTAATGCGCACATGTAACATATACCTATGGTGTTCCTCACATGGGTGTACTAATCACAGGGAATCGTACCATCCCATGTGTTCCTCACATAGCAGGTACCAATCATTGGCAAGGCAGACCCCATGGTGTCGCTCATATAGTGATACTAATCACAGATACTGTAAAACCCACCCGGATTCTTACAGTGTCGCTACCTAACTTAGTGGTATTACGGGCATGTAAAAGCGACCCATGGTGTTCCCTGCGTGATAGTACCAATTACAAGTAGTCTCATGGTTCTAATTCGATTATCCCTTGGCCGCCCCTTTCAGTTGCCTCTTACGACCGGCAGGGGATATCGTTGGTGTATTCTTCGTCTGCGTCCCCCATCCACAGGGGGATGTCTGTTTGGTTCGCGAGAGCTATTTTATTTCGCTCATGTCCGCCGGCAATCCGGTTAGGAACCCAATATCCGCCACCTCGGACGCGCCACGTGGGAGTATCACCTCTACCCCTGCTACGCTAGCGTAGTAGGTTCTCGGAAACAAACTGTTGAGGCTGCTTTAAGGTAAAGTGAAGTGACGCTATATCTAGCGCAAGACTAGGTGACCCTGGGGGATCTCGGGAGTGCCTGTTTTGTGGGTACATAAAGACACGAGAAATTAATATTGTCGTTCAAGGAAAAAAATTCGTATGCCACAATGCTCTTCCTATACACCATTTATCTTGAAGCAGGTCACGCTTCCCAGCCACGTATGGATTGGTTAGTCCATCAGACAATTTTCGTTGTGTTCATTTTCCTGTCCATATGTGTAAATAAAACTCAACAACACTGTAGAAATATATGTTTCCGTATATTTCTGTGACGTATTCCTACAGTATGATGTACTGTATTTAAGGTTGGCTGTCCATTACACACGAGCATAGCAAAATGAACACAATGTACGTTGTTCTGTGTGCTGCGAGAGCAAGTCAAGAAGTATCTTCAATTTTTCTCTAATTGTCTCTAGGTTGGCTTTATGGCGTTGTGTGCTCACCAGCGCTAGATGGTACCATTGTCTATGTCTGTGGTAGGTTTCAGCGTTATCTGATCCGTACAGCTTGCGCTGTTGCGACGTAAATGTGGCCGCACCAATCTCTGTTTGCACCAATCATGAATAACGATCTGTAATCCGTTTGTCGTGGTCTGAGGGTGTACCAGGAGCTGAAATTCATATAACAGTCACTCGTCTGTGACGTCTCTTGAACTGTTCAATCCACTGATAAATACTTCTCTGTGAAAAAATATTGCCTTCGTAATGTGCTCAAAGTCTTCTACGAATTTCCGCTTCTGGTACATCCTCAGACCACATAAAACGGATTACAGAACGCTGTCCTTCTTTGGTACAAACAGAGATTGGTGCGGCCAATCTTACGTCGCAACAGAGCGAGCTATACTGATCTGATAACACTGAAACCTACCACAGACGTAGACAACGGTACCATCTAGGGGCTGCTGAGCACACGTCATAGAGCCAACATAAAGATAATTACAGCAAAATTGCAGACATTTATTGACTTGCCTACGTATTGTGTGTGTCGTGGAGGCGTGAGCAGTCTTAAGGAAAACAATGGATAGAAAGAGCATTCTGAAATACGAGGTATTGCTTCTTTACCGACGATATAGAAATGAAATATTCCAACAGAAGTAAGTTGGACGGTGAACTACGAGGCAGATGAGACTCGCAGACATCAGTTCCTGTCCTGCTATTCGGTCATTTACCCAATAGAAACAGCACACATTTCATTACAGCTACTTTTTTTGTATTTCATCAACCAAATGACAAATCGCTGTAATTAACTGTACCTCTATTTGCCAAGTGGTGCGGAACAAAATAAAAGTTACATTTTTTGGAAATCGATATGAAACCACGTAACTAAAAAGCGATCAATTTAATCGTTCATTTCCTCGCTAATCCGGTGTGACGCGGTAGTTCGATCATCGCGGTAATCTCATTATTAAATTATTGCCGCGTGGTTTTATAAACCACCGCATTGCTTTTAGATGGATTGCATCACGTTCACATCGAACAAGATTCAATTAGCTGTAGCGCATTCCTCAGTGTCAGCTGACCAGCTTCCTTTAAACATGAATCATACAGAGGTAAATTAGTTTAACGTGTCTGTGAATAGGTGTGTACCAAAATTGCGCCAAAATTAGTGAAAATATTGGACTCGAAGGGTGAAAGAATTTATAAATAAGAATGTTTTCTTGATAGGAACTTCTCAAATGAATGGAATCAACATGAGCATTAAGGCTTGTTTGAAAGGCTAAGTAAATTTCCAAGCTACCTGAGCAAGTAAGGAAAATCAAGTGTTGAAGTAATGAAAGTATTTTATTAATCCATTCATTTGTATCAGGTACATGTTTAGGCATGAGAAAAATCATATCAATACGATGTAAAATCATTTCTGAAGTAGCAGAGAGTAGAGATCCATCCTTTATGCTTGGCAGAACTCTCCAATCCACCCCAACAAGTATTCTTACTTATATAGAATAATAATAATGTTATTAGCTTTACGTCCCACTAACTACTTTTTAAGGTCTTCGGAGACGCCGAGGTGCCGGAATTTAGTCCCGCAGGAGTTCTTTTACGTGCCCAGTAAATCTACCGACACGGGGCTGTCGTATTTGAGCACCTTCAAATACCACCAGACTGAGCCACGATCGAACCTGCCAAGTTGGGGTTAGAAGGCCAGCGCCTTAACCGTCTGAGCCACTCAGCCCGGCTACTTATATATAAATATTAGATCGGAGCTTACGTGTCTGAATTCTTGGCTGATTGATCAGCGTTGACGACTTCGGTTAAGAGGATCCCGCGTTCAATTCCCGACCAGGTTGTAGATTTTAATCACGTGTGATTAGTTCTACTGGCTCGGGAACTGGTTGTTTGTGTTTGTTCCAGCACTCTCCTATTGATATTCAGAAAATACACAAAACTGCCAACAACCACAGAAACTCGCTACAGTTAATGCATCTCACCACGTAGGTTTGGCGTCAAGAAGGGCATCCAGCCGTAAAACGGGACTAAATCCACATGTACGGTAGAGTTCGCACCCGCGAACCTGCAAGGTGTGGGAAAAGCGGTAGAAAAGAAAGAAGAGGGAAAGGTAGACTACGTAAATGATGGAAATGTTACCATTTTCTATGTTTCCTACTGTCTCCAATTGAGTTTGCATCGGGTCTGGACGCAGGGCTGCCACATTCAATGAAAATAAGGAAACCACGATGTTAGTCAATTCTCATAAACTCAAGTTATGTCTACCCTCGAAGGAAGAATGCGCTGCTCTCCCAGGGGATACTGGAGGATTGTAGGCGCTTAACGTACTCAGAACTACTTCTTTGTCATACAAATCTAGGACCTAGCATAACCGAAGCAGACCGAAGGTCGTGTCACATCGACATTGGTAAACATTTTGCAGTGTATTGCTACGCCATACGAGCTTCACTACGCTGGATTCCTAACCTCTTTTCGCAGCCACATTCGTAAGTTTTATCCCAGAATAGCAGTATATGTGATATGTTGGAGAATATGACTAAATAGAAGTTAAGAAGGAAACGACGGACATATTCATTATACTTATATTCTTCATATAACTCGGCGAATTTGAACACCTACTACATTCCCTTCAATTTTTGGAAAAAGTCAACCACGACGGAGACCGGCGTCCTGTGAAGGATGAAAACCCGAGTTACAAAGCTAACGTAGTATACTGAACAAAATAAGTGACTGCGGCATTTTCCGTAATAAAATCATTCATAGAGTTAGATTTAACCTTGATTATCGGTGTGTACAGTTTACTGCCTGTACATGAGAGGATACCATCTATTGATTGCATTGTGGATGTTTCAAATCGATCTCGTTTAAGTAACTTGAACGGCAACTCGGCCTATGGAAATTAGCCTAAAGCATGTATATGACCGTTTAGTTACTATGATTCAACGCGTACACGACTGTGAACTACCTAATTTCAATGTATGAACCTCAGAAAATATGATGTATCTCTTTTATTAACAGCAAATATTTAATTCTGACACTTGCACATATAATGTCGTTCGTCCACCCCAAGTCACAGACTGCTTGTGGACCATCTACGTAGGTAGTTGGATATAAATATTGGCAACCTACAGCGGGAATTAACCAATTATTTACAATATTTATCCCAGTGTGATCACTACTCAGATCACGTTTATAAAAGCGTAATTTTAATGGAATACTTACATCACCTTATTTTACTTCAGCGCGATGGGTAAAAATTACATGAAACATCGTGTTAACGACGCCTGTCCCCGGGCTTCCCAGGAGATTGCCACTTAGAGTTCGTTTCGGAGCAATGTTTTTCACGCAAGGAAATAAGACGATAACTTCATTCTAGCTCATCTCACGGACCACGTGGTTTTTAGTGATTGAGCCCCTTGCTAGCGTATAGAGAATGATAACAGATATTTCTCTGGTGCACAATGATTGCCGGCTGCTTTCGTCATTAGGGGAGCGATAGTGGATCCTGCCACTTACAGTGGCACATTCAAGTGCCTGCGGGCAGTAATCTGCAGACAACGACGTAGACGTTTCCCAACAAGTGTAGACAACAGCACGTGTGAATTGTTATGGCGCTTCTGGAGGGAAGTACTGGATCGTCCACCATAAAGTGGCGACCCGATGGTTTCCATCTCTTCAGACCAGTTCCGGTACCTGGGTGGTAAGCGACTCAACGTCGATACGACCTATCCAGACGCCATCATAACGTGGCTTCAGAGACTGGAAGTAGATTCCTTCCATCCCGGTCTCGATGCATTGATGTACCATTGAAACAAGTGCTTTTACATGAATGGCGACTATATGGCTGCATACTGTACATATACATATTCAGGATCTAACAATATTAAATGTACTCGGTGAGTTGGCTGTGCGGTTAAAATCGCAACTTGTGAGCTTGCATTCTAAAGATAGTGGATTCGAACCCCACTGTCGGCAGCGATGAAGTTTCCCATTTTCACACCAGCAAAATGCTGGGGCTGTAGCTTAATTAAGGCCACTATTTCCAGAATGCTAGTTCACAGCCGCGCGCCCCTAACCACGCACCATCTCATTGGTTGCCCACCTTATAGTTACACCGTGTATTATACTGCTCAACCTTACACTTCATTAATGAGCAAAGAAGTTGTATATATGGAACATCAGTTAACTCTATTATATTGATATTGCACGTAAATCACAATTATGTTATCTTACCAATTATTACAAGCACAAAACCAAGTACCGCATGACCTTATCTGGTAAGGCCTTTGCTGCCATGGAGGCCCAGTGGCGTAAGCCGGGTCCAGTTTGTCTGTGAGGATATCACAACCATGGTTCGATTTCGCTGACCATTATTTCACTTCTTTCAGTGATCTCTGCTATCTGCTTCACTTTTAGTCTTCCGTATTGATCCTAAAATCAGCTGACATGCAGTCACTACACCCCTCGATGCTTCTCTATGCAAATGATGGGGTAATTTTTTAAAGAAAGTTCTATTAGTTCCGGGCGTCGACCTTGAAAGATCTTTTGCCCCCACTTGCACCATATGTTTGAACCTGCGTGTATTTGTAATTGCGCAGGTGTAAAGTGATGAATGTGAGGAAAGGAACGTTAAGGACGACACAAACACCCAGTCCTCAGGCCAGATATATTCATCATTTAAAATTAAAAACCCCTGACCCTACTGGGAATCAAACCCGGTGCCACCGGGTGACAATCGAACGCGTTGCCCACTACACCGCGGGACCGGACTGATGTTGTACTCAGTCAGAAAACATGCCTAGCACTCCAGCACCAGTTGAAAAGCCCGAAGGATATGCTGGTTGTGAACGGAATGCAAGCGGAGACAAGTCGTTCTGTAGTTGGAAGACACAAAAGCAGTCTCAAGAAATGGCACTTCCCTATCGACAAGTTAACTAAGACTGCGGAGAACCCCAGACCATTTAACATATCCTGTGGCAGGTATCTTGTACAGTAGAAGATATTCTCCTTGCGACACCAAACGCTGTTGAGTTTGCACGTCACTGGTCTACCGTGGTGTGACTTCATTTGTCTAATCTACATATTTTGTTTGTTGTGACTCGAATAAATAAAAATACAAACGAGTACAGACTTTTCTCAGCGGTCCATGGAAACAAGTAAAAAAGAATATCTCATCTCTACTTCTAAGGTTCTCCTCAATTTCAGAACTTGAGAAAAGTATCGCGGTCTGCACTGAGAGAAAGTTGATCCTATTTCGGCGAGATTGTCTATCATACCGTGAAACATTAATCCAAGTTATAGTTTATCTATGCTTGAATTCTAACTGAATTTCATGGAAACTAACGATCCACAAGGCAGAGGGAACATATGCCTCGTCTAATGAGAAGATATTTGTTACACTGTGCGTGTTCAGAGAAAGGGAAAGGGAAATATGGTTTGGAAACCATCACTCATTAGTATACAATCCCCTTGTCTACGTACTACGGGGAAGTTTAGAATTCCAGCTTATTTCACACATTCGGACTGTTATCAAATTACCCTGTCATTTCGTTAGCGGTTGTAGGCAATTGGTTGAAACACATAATAAAATAGGTAGGCGATATTTATTCTTTAGAAGATGAGAAGGCGAGTACAGATACTTGGTTGTTCCTCTCTTAATAGTCTCTTACGAAATGTAGGAGGTACAGATCATTCATCCGTTGATATCAATCCACAGGGCAGATAAAGTGTTCCGATAAAGAAAACTAGTTGTAGTCGCAAAAGAAGGGTATGTCTCACGGATTATTAAAAATTTAAAACATTCTAAATCTCGTAAATATCATGCTGTTTTTATTTATATCATCATCAACCAGCCCTGTAGTGCAGGGAGAGTGTGCCTGCCTGTTATTCCAATTCCATGGGCTCGTTTTCCACCTGTTCATAGATTATAATTCTGAACTGAGGACGAGAACGGCGTTCAATTGATACATTTTCTAGAATGCTTAGAGAAAGGAAACACACAGCGACATTTCGAAGGCCCTGTATTCAGTCAAGGATTTAATTTCTGAACTAAGGAGTAGAATGGGTTTGACTTGATTCGAGATATTCTCAAGCTGTTAGTTAGAGGAAGAAAACGCACAGTGAGAATTCGAAAGGGACTGTGTTCGTTTTCCAGCCTGTTCAAGGATTTTTAATTCCGGACTGGGGAGTAGAAAGGGATGCACGTGCTCCGAGATTTTCTCAAGTTCTTAGTTAAAGGAACAAAGCATACAGTGAATAGGTGACGCTACTGACGAACACTCGTTGCCATGGTTACAGTGATGTCGGATAATTGATGACGCTATGTCTAAGTGGATAGACTTCAAGCCCAAAAACATTTATACACATTTAAAAAGGCTAGGAAAGAGAGAGGAAGCTCACTAACAACACAATTACTTCATATGAATAGCTCGAGATGTACGGAAAAACGTCACACATTTCAGTGCGCTTGTCGAAATTGAACATCTTTAGGGATTGACAAATTTTCTTGGGTGCTCCTGTATCCCATTGTAGGGACAGTTTATTTTTGTTTGTATTCTAGCCCTACCAGCCATACAGCCAGCCAACTACTGAATATTTCAAATTCACATAACAATGCATATATACATATGGCAGACACCTGAAATAAATTACAGTTCTATAATAAGCCGTTGAGGAATGTAGATAGAAAGCATCATCTGCGACAGTTTCTTCCCCAAACACACATACCCTGGATGCTCTGACATTCACAGTTCACGATTCTGTATTCTCTCTTGTTAGAAATTCAGCACAAATGCTTGTCTAAATAAGAGGAGTAAGATTTGAGAAAATATAACTTATTATATTTTTAAAGTCACAATTTCTGGGGAATTCAGCTGTAATTATTCACACACTCTGGTTGACAGGAGAAAGTAAAACTGGCACGCTTGTTGGAAGTGGAGTTCCGATTTAAATTATTTGTGAGGGCATCACTATTCCTGCTGCATCGTACGTTGTACAATCAAATAAAACTCTGTTCAAATCTGCGACACAGGACGAGGGCATATTTACACGTGGGGGAGTCCAACGCTTTAATACGGTGAAAATGGTTGGCGTAACATCCCTGCCCGTGTGTCATGCGTTGTGACGGTGACTAGCACTTGAATCTTTAGCAGGTGGTGGTATTTACTGTTTCTGAGGAAGTACAACTGGGCAACCATCCTTTCTTAACAGTAATGAGAGAGGAAGAGGAACGACAGTCCACTATCGGCAAAGGAAACGGAAGGACCTCGAACACCCACGCTAAGCCTCGCAAACGAACTACTGCCACGGTACGAAGAGAATAAAATGAGGTCGGATAGGAAAGACAACAGTGCGGCGTCTGCACAAATAAATGGAAATTGAAGTAATGCCAGACTCATCTAGGGACGTCGTGGTCACCAAACCACAACAGACCCGCTAGGTTATGCGTTTCAGATCCATTTTACGGGCTTGTTTTATTGTGGTATGTTCACCGTTTTAAAGATCAAGAGGGCGATCCATTACGGCCCTGCCACGAGTGAAGTCACCTTGCTGGAGCCTAGCTACTTGCCGCACAGCCGATCTGACTGGAGAGAGCCAGCCCGCATTGGTCAGACTCTGCTCCAATTGCCATCATTGGCAGCTACGTCGCTGGAAGTCTCGAGGGGTGCAGAAGGGACGAGAACCGCGAACCGAGAGCCTTCCATATCCATTGGCTTCTAGTGCCCGTTGTATCTCGAAGGGCCGTGCATGTATATAACGCACGCGAGACTTGCCAACAGTGAATTAGTGGTACAGTTGGTGTTGTGGTTTCATTGTGAGTCAGTTGAGTGCCAATAGTCTGAAAGTGAGTTGATAGCTTGCAGAGTTTTTGCTCCGTATGGCTGTCGCCGTGTGTGTAACACTTAGCCAGCCACAGTGTAGCGAACGAGTACTGGAGCGGCGTGGAAGAGAACGCTGGGTATCGGCATGGGATTGTGAATGGAGTTTAACTGGAGTGAGTTGACAGCGTACGTCAGTGGTATAGTTTATGAGAGTTCGGCCGCCACCACTACCACCCGGCCCCTGAGAGAGGCCTCCTCCACCCGGAATGTGCTGACAAAGAGAACGTGCTTAACCTCACATGACCTCACTAGAGCGGTGGTCTAAGTGCGTGCTCGTAACCTTACATGACCTGACGCTGGCTACGTGTCTAGATTTATTCTCGCAGACACTGGGTTCGATTCCAGGCCTAAGGGCGTTAACCTTACAGAACCAAGTTCGATGCAAAATGTGCAAGCTTAGCCTAACAGCCAACGTGATTTTGGCTAAGAGGGCAACTTTACCTAACAGGCATGACGTGTCTAGACTTAACCTCGAAGACCCCGGGTTCGGGGCCAGGCCTAAGGGCGTTGGATGAAGAGGCTAACCGCATAACAGTGTAGGATTAACCTTACATGATGTTCAAGGGCGTTAAACGTAGAGACCCTACTTCGAAGCACGTATCCAAGCTTAACCTCACAGATCCCGGGTTCGACCCTAGGCTTAAGGGCGTTAACCTTGCAGACCTGAGTTAGATGCCGAGGCTAACATCATAGCAGTGTAGGCTTCAGCTCACGCTGACCAGGCGTTAACCTGACTGGTTGCCCTTCTTTACACCACCTCGGACATAACATTACACCGTAACTAATTGTGCAGATTTAAGCTCACGCTGACCAGGCGTTAGCCTAACTGGTTGCCCTTTCTTACACCCGCTTGGGCGTAATATTATACCCTAGCTAAATGTGCAGTCTTAGCCTCACGCTGACCAGGCGTTAACCTAACTTAACCTCTCAGGACTTCGAGCTGAACTTGGAACAAGATGGCGGCTATAAGGCTTAATACACATGCTTTATTCATAGGGATGTAACATTGGAAAGTGACTTAAAGAAGCTTGGAGCTGAACTTGGAACAAGATGGCGGCTATAAGACTTAATACATATGCTTTATTCATAGAGGCGTAACATTGGAAAACGACTTAAGGTAGCTTGGAGCTCAACTTGGAACAAAATGGCGGTTATAGGGCTCAATACGTATGCTTTATTCATAGGGGCGTAATATCGGAAGGTGATTTCAGGGGCTCAAAGCCGAACTAGGAACAAGATGACAGTTGCGTATGGGACTAGGGAGATGGTGAAAGGCTTAATACATGAACTTTGTTCATAGAGGACGTAAGGTTCGAAAGCGACCTAAGGGAGCATAGAGCTGAACTTGGAACAAGACGGTGCCTTGCTGGCGCGCCGAGTTGTGTTTCGAGCCTGGAGCTTACTTGGATATACACACATTTCAAGTTCTATTGTTTAATTCGAAACACTTAACGTTTGATCTGCGGGAAATCCCCATCCTGGAGACTAAGTGTGGAGTTTTAGTACAGAGTGAGAATGCAGCAAAAGTAAATTCGTGACAGGAAATACATTTCAGCAACTACAACAAAATGTTTGCAAGAGCAAGTTGATTATTCTTGGAAGTACTTGCTGAGACAGGAAATAACGAGTTCATTGTATTTCGCATTTAGCCAAGCATGCACATGTCAGCCAAAAAAATTGTCCATGACCGTACGAGCAAGTCGACTGCCTTTGGAAGTAACTTATTTGCTGAGACAGGGAATACAAAGTTCATTGTTTCCACAAGTTCGCGACTTAGGTGCAATCACGCATAATAATAATAATAATTGTACCGGGCGGTACACCTCTACTCTGTTTATTTAAAAGTTGCGCCAGTTGAAACTCCTCTTCTGGAGGAAGGTTGAACTTTATCTATTCTATTAATTCTCTACTTTCTCAGAAGATGTCACCACGTGGAAAATTTTGAGTTTTTGAACTGTGTCACTTTTGATGTGTTTTTGTTTCGCTTGAAGTAAGAAGTGTGAACTTTCTCTTCTAGAGGACACTACTGAAGAATTACAATAGTGCAACCTAGTGCGAAATCAAAGAACTATTTTGTTGGAGAAATTTTTATTTCAAAAGTTTGTTCTTTGTTAAATTTCTTTCTGTCATGGTTTAAGTTGGCTGTATACCCCTCTTTTTCCCCTTATTTTGGATCTAGCCAATCCCGAATTTCTTTAATTAATTTTCCACCAATAATGTGTTTCTTTTTCCTCTATGTAGGGGTTTCTTTTCCCGAACCAATAAAGATTTTGTGGGAGGGTGTTTTATTTCCCCTAACGCCTAGAATCTTCCGCGAGAGGATATAAACTGCTGATTTTGGGGTCTCCGGGCCACTTCTGTTCCATCTTTCAGTGTATTAAGTACATTGCAGGAGGCGGGAAGCGCCTCTTTCCTCGGCAGCGATCTACTACCAGGTAATGGCCTATTAATATCTTCTTTTCTTGCTAGGTCGGCAGTTTAACTCTCGCGGCGGGTTCGAAGCGTTTTCCATCATGTAACCTTTTCCTAAAAATGTAACTACTCTTTTCTTCTTTTCTTGTAAAGTTACATATTGGGATAGAGAGTGCTAACCCTCTCGAGCTCCCACTCACATTTGTTTTGAGGTGAACTTATTTTCTCAAACTTTTCTTCGTTTATGTAATGTAAAGTGTTCTTCTCTAAGTCACCTCTGTAGTATGGGATTAGCCCTTGCGTTAGTGGCCCAGAGCCAGATTAGGTTTTAAAAGCAAAGTGTATTAGGAGTGCAAGTTCGCCTCCTCTCAAGTTGTATTTTAGAGGTCATGTATTAATCTTTTCTCACCTAATAGACCTCAGTAGGTTGGGTATTTTACCCCTGTGTATATGTCCTTTGAGGACGACTTGAAAGTTGAGTTTGGTGTGGCCTGGGAGAGGCTTAACTTTAAGAGCGAGTGGCTCTTTTCTAAAACTGAGAGTTGTATGCCTCGGGGAGGCTTTGCTGTGTAATTTGGAGCAAGGGCTCCAGGGTTTGAGTGGGGTCTTCTGCCCCTTTTGTTGAAATTGGTATATCGTAAAGTTGAGCTAGTTGCTCAAGAATTATGTTTTCAGGGCTCGAAGCCCAAATTCTTTAATCCCTGTAATTGTACATTTCAAGTTGTATTTCGGCTACTAAGTACCTGTGCTATTTGTTGTTACCTAATTTTGAAAAGAAAATATAACCTTGTTAAATTTTAAAATTTAATTTCTCTTTAGTAGCTTGAGACCTATTCACCACCCAGCACCTTCTTTCATGCTTATCTACCGCTAAAACACGGTAACAAGTGGTAGCAGAGCGTGGTTGAATAGGTCTCAATTTAGCCCCTTTTGACGGCTAAACATTGCTTTGATTCGAACTCTAACAATTTTCTCAGTTGCTGGAATTTTTTGAGTTTTTCAAAATTGTTCTGTCATCATGCCCGGCCCTCGCGATGTTCTCCTCCTTAACTACTTGCGCAAAGAGGAGTTGATATATGAGTTAACTATCAGAAACGTTCAATCTGGAGGCATGGTTGCAATAGACACTAACAAGCTTAGAGAGTCCCTTGATTTGCCCATTTCCATCCCCAATTTGGGAGAGAAAGAAATTGACGACTCTCTTTCCACGATTGTCGAGAATATTACTGGGCTAGCATCGGTAGTCAGCTTTTTTGATGAAAACGATCCATCTCCTAATCAAATTAAGCGTGTGCAAGGCAGGCTGTATCACTTTGCAAATAGAGTTAATGATCTGTTGTCTCTAAAGGTGAATGACGTTCAGAGGAAGCAAGCTAATACGCTCCTTGAAACTATTTCTGAATTGTCTAATAAGGTCACTCAATTGCTAACCGGCGAAGCTCCTCCCAAAACTGATCAACCCGCCACGGTGAATGTAGGTAACGAGGAAGAGCCTCCTCAGGGAGAAGTCAATAGGATAACCGTTGCTGCTCAAACTATCTCTGCCCCATCGAACAACGAATCTGAACGCCGTGCGTCATTGAGTAATATCCGCTCTGAATTAACTTCTTTGCCATTGAAACCTTTAACGACTATGTCACCTGGGTTCAGCAGCTTGCCTCATCCATTGGCAATGTTGCTTAGAGGTATCTCTAAGTTTTCCGTCAACACCACCAGTGACGTAATTTCATTTTTAAGATTTCTAGTGGAATTTCAGGATCATGCCCTTGTGTTTTCTCTTTCCCCATGTCAAATTTTGCAAATTATCTATCCTTATGCTATTGGTGTTCTATCTGACAAAATAGTTAGAGCCATCGCTGAGCAATCTTCTATTGAGGATTTCCATGCCCATTTGCTAGCTAACTTCATCCCGGCTAGGGCCAGGTCCTCCCTTATTCAGAAATACTATTATCGGGTACAGCGCTTGGATGAAAACCTGGCAGACTTCATCCAAGATATTAAGTTTTATACTAGGGTGTTTGCTCTTCACTTCCCTGAGGATCAAATTGTACAAGCTATTGTGGAAGGTATTTCACCATCCTATAGGTCATATTTGTGTTTCGCGGCGTGCCCGCAAACGTTCTCGGAACTTGAAGCATTGGCAGTCTCAGCGGAAGGAGTTAGATACGCCGATTCTTTGCGTGTCGCGAAAGAACCCCCGCCTTCCTTTAGTAACACTCGGCCTCCACCTCGCCGACCAGTCAATCCCCGTAAATGTTATGCTTGCGGGTCGCCTGACCATCTGCGGAATAAGTGTCCTCTGATCAAGTCAAGTGGGACAAGGAATGGAGCAGGGTCATCACAAGGCTGTTTTAAGTGTGGGGCCTTCTCACATATCGCCAAGAATTGCCCAAACTCAAATAGCACCCCCTCCTGCTCAACTTCTGGTGCAAATTCCAGCTATGCCAATAATAAAAAGTGACTAGTGGCGTCGGCTGAGCCGACTAATCCATCTTCCCGAGACTCAGCCCCTAGTAAACAGGTTGTAAATGCAGAGAACGACCAGCCTTCAAATTCATCTTTTGAATGCCCTAAAGAGTGTCTTAGGATTGCGGCGGATACCCCCGCACCTGTTCCTTTTCTTAAGATTGAGTTAAATAACGAGCCTATAACAGCTCTCTTAGATTCAGGCAGTGTTTGTTCCATTATTTCGGCTGATTGGTATTCTAAATTGAAATCTGTTTGTAAACTCCCTGACTATGTCTCTTCTCCTGTTCAATATGTTTCGGCTAATTCATCTCCATTAGAAATTCTAGGTTCCATACATGTCAAAATTCGGGTTTTTAAGTTTACATGGAAGATCAAATTGTTTGTGGCCAAGCGTTTGTCTTGCCCCATCATATTGGGAGCGGACTTCATTTCTCACACTGGTCTTGTGCTCGATCTCCAGTGTAGGTCGTGCATATTCAAATTTGCGTCCAATTGTAGAATTCCCTTGTTAAAGTGTAATTCTGTATCATGTTCATCTATTTCGCCTACCCAGGATGAGATGTTGTTAGACCTTAGACATCTACCTGAGGAGCAGGCTGATAGTATTCGGAAACTGTGTCAGTCGTTTCCCGAGGTGTTCTCTGATACTCTTGGTGTTACTGACCTTATTGAATACAAAATTGAGGTCACGGATTCAATTCCTGTCCGTTTTCCACCGTATAGGCTATCTCCACCTAAAATGAAGGCTCTGAAAGAAATCATCGATCAGATGTTGAAGGATGGTATTATTAGGCCCTCTAAGTCAGCGTATTCTTCGCCTATTTTTCTAGTCCCGAAACCCCAAGGAGGCTTCAGGCCTGTCATTGATTACAGGGCTCTCAATCGGAAGGTGGTGTTGCAATCTGTGCCCCTTCCCGACCTTCATTCTTGCTTTTCATGGTTTCGTAAGGCCAAGTTCTTCACCATCTTGGACTTGAATCAGGCCTATAATCAAATTCCCCTTGCCGAAGAGTCTAAACATCTTACAGCGTTTGCCACGGACTGGAATTTATATGAATACAACCGCGTGCCTTTCGGGCTCCCCACGGGGGCAGCTGTGCTCACTAGGCTACTAGATAGGGTCTTTTCCGACATCAAATTTGAGTACTTATATCACTACTTGGATGATGTCGTCGTATTTTCCGAAACCTTTGAAGAACATCTAGATCATTTGCGAGAAGTTCTCAATCGCCTTCGTAAGGCTGGGTTAACTGTTAAGTTGTCCAAGGTTGCCTTTGCTAAGCCCTCTATGTCATTCCTAGGGCATATTGTGTCACCTGATGGTGTAGCTGTCGATCATTCTAGAACACAGGCCATCCGTGATTTTAAACCTCCTAAGGACATCAAAGGTATCGCTAGATTCATTGGTATGGTGAATTTCTTCAGGAAGTTTATTCCTAACTTCGCTAATAGAGCGGCGCCCTTAAACCTTCTTCGTAGGAAAGGCATCAAATTCGAGTGGGGACCTTCTCAACAAGCCGCTTTCGAAGATCTTAAATTAGCTCTCTGTAATGCCCCTGTACTTGCTATGCCTGATTTCTCGAAGAAATTCATCGTCCAAACCGACGCATCGTCGTCAGCAGTAGCCGCAGTTCTTCTTCAAGAGACTGAACTAGGGAGGCGACCCATCGCCTATGCGTCTAGGACATTGTCAGCTCAAGAAGCAAAGTACTCCATATATGAGCTTGAAGGTTTGGCAGTCTTATTCGCCTTAGAAAAGTTCCGTCTCTATCTGGAACATGTCAAATTCGACCTGGAGACAGATAATCAAGCCTTAAGCTGGGTCTTAGGTAGGCCGCGTCGTACTGGTCGCATAGCCCGTTGGGCCATCCGTATTTCTGCCTTCCAATTTGATGTACGACATATCAGAGGTACCGAAAATGTTGTTGCTGATGGACTCAGCCGTATGTTTCATAACGACGTCGAGACCCACGAACCGGTCGATAGTTCATCACCTTCCGAGTCCATACTATCTGGTGTTAAGGCCATCTTAACAGGTGCTCCCATGCTTTTTAGGGATATTGAGAAATACCAACGTGAAGATCCGACGCTGGCTCCTATAATGGAAACCCTTTCTTCTGGGGAACATGTTGTCCCTTATGTTTTGAGGAATGGTGTTCTATGTTGCCCTTCGAGGCATGATAAGTTGATGAAAGTTGTTGTTCCAGCGGTTCTTGTACCTATGATCTTCAAATACTATCATGAGACCCCATTGGGGGGGCATCTTGGAATCTTTAAAACTCGTGAAAAGATTCGTGAAATGTTTATCTGGAAAGGTATGGACGGTGAAATCCGTGAACTTGTAAAAGCTTGTAAATCTTGTTTGCTCAGTAAACCCACCATGTCCACTAAAGTAGGCCTTTTGTCTTCTCATCAAGCGTCGCGCCCCATGGAACGCCTGTATATTGATTATGTGGGACCCTTCCCCCAGTCAAAGGGCAATGCCAACAAGTTCATCCTTGTGTGTGTAGATGGTTTTACAAGATTTTCCTGGTTATTTCCGACTAAGCTGGCTACCGCTCAGTCAACCATTACTTGCTTAAATTCTATTTTTGCTTCTTTTGGTCCGTGTCAATATATTGTATCTGATAATGCTAAGGCTTTTACATCTAATTTATTTCGTAAATTCTGTTTTGACTTGTCCATCTCTCATGTAACTACATCTGCTTATTATCCTCAACCATCTCTGGCTGAACGGGTTAACCGTAATCTCAGGTCCGCACTCATTGCCTATCATCATGAAGATCCTTCCAGGTGGGACACGTCCCTGCATTGGATAGCTTTTGCTTTGAATTCGGCGGTTCATGAATCTCACAAATTTACTCCAGCTTCTTTGATGTTTAAGTTCGTTCCCAACACGCCGCTCTCTAACCTCTGGTCTCTGAATGACATTCTGCCCGAGACAATAGATCCGGACAACATTAAAGATCTTTGGAAGAAGGCTAAAGCTAATCTTAAAGTATCTCATGAAAAGGTTAGGGAAAGGTATGATCGTGGACGGAGACCCACCACCTTGAAGGTAGGTGACCAGGTTATGGTCAAAAATTTTGTTCCCGCGGGCAAGCTTGCCCCCAGATTTCATGGGCCTTGTATCATTCTCGATTTTCTTACGCCGGTTACCTTATTGCTAAGTAATCCAGCCACCGAGAGGATATTTAGAGTTCACCTGTCCCAGGTGAAACCGGTGTAATTTTGTGTTAACTTGCTTCATATTATTTTGAAAGGATATGAAGGTTATATTTTTTTTTTGAGTTTCACTTTTAAGGCATTCTGCCCCTTCTGTAATATTTTGGTTTTAGATGTAAGCCTTTTGTAAAACCCACCCCGATCCGTTAAACTGCCATCCTGTTCTTGCCACGGCCATTACCACGCTCCCGTCTCCTGCTTCACCTTACACTGTGGCTTCATAATAGTAAATGCCATGGATATCTACACGCCGCTGGCCCCTCAACCTCTCCACAAGCCTGTACCCTCAAAGAAGATGATAGTCCAACACAATTCTGCCGCCTAGCTTTAATGTTTCAGCGCCCCCGCAGCCGCGCAGCGCCGTGCAGCGACTGGGGAGGGGGATGGGCCCCCTCCTCTCCAGCGAGGACGACATGTGCACGGCGAGCCGGAGCTCTCCCCCCGGCCAAGGCTGATGTGCGGCGCACGACCTGCTACATGCCCGCAGCCTGTATCTGTTCACCGCGGGCGCGGCGTACTTCAACACCTCTGCTCCCCTCATAGTGCGGGCGAGCGGTATCTCAGGGTACTTAAGGGGTCCGAGCGGCCTCCTTTTGGACGCAAGCTGCAACGGCCGGTCCGGCCATCCAACTTCATCAACATCAACTACATGGACAGTTACTATAAGAGATAACTACATTTGGGAATTTAACAACAATATTTGGTGGACATTGCAAAAACTTTTCTTCACCTTTTAAGCATTAAAGGTTTATCTTCAGAAATTCAACTTCTACAAACATAAAAACTTTACTGCACCGGCAACAACAAAATTTTGAAATTGCAACCAACCAAATTACTAAAATCTTATAAATGCTTCCGCAATTAATCTTAATATCAACATCAAAACTTGGACCTTATTTTGGAAACAAAGCTTATGTTCTTCTGTGTTACCCCTTGGAGGAACTTTTGGGGGGGGAGGTCTGTACCGGGCGGTACACCTCTACTCTGTTTATTTAAAAGTTGCGCCAGTTGAAACTCCTCTTCTGGAGGAAGGTTGAACTTTATCTATTCTATTAATTCTCTACTTTCTCAGAAGATGTCACCACGTGGAAAATTTTGAGTTTTTGAACTGTGTCACTTTTGATGTGTTTTTGTTTCGCTTGAAGTAAGAAGTGTGAACTTTCTCTTCTAGAGGACACTACTGAAGAATTACAATAGTGCAACCTAGTGCGAAATCAAAGAACTATTTTGTTGGAGAAATTTTTATTTCAAAAGTTTGTTCTTTGTTAAATTTCTTTCTGTCATGGTTTAAGTTGGCTGTATACCCCTCTTTTTCCCCTTATTTTGGATCTAGCCAATCCCGAATTTCTTTAATTAATTTTCCACCAATAATGTGTTTCTTTTTCCTCTATGTAGGGGTTTCTTTTCCCGAACCAATAAAGATTTTGTGGGAGGGTGTTTTATTTCCCCTAACGCCTAGAATCTTCCGCGAGAGGATATAAACTGCTGATTTTGGGGTCTCCGGGCCACTTCTGTTCCATCTTTCAGTGTATTAAGTACATTGCAGGAGGCGGGAAGCGCCTCTTTCCTCGGCAGCGATCTACTACCAGGTAATGGCCTATTAATATCTTCTTTTCTTGCTAGGTCGGCAGTTTAACTCTCGCGGCGGGTTCGAAGCGTTTTCCATCATGTAACCTTTTCCTAAAAATGTAACTACTCTTTTCTTCTTTTCTTGTAAAGTTACATATTGGGATAGAGAGTGCTAACCCTCTCGAGCTCCCACTCACATTTGTTTTGAGGTGAACTTATTTTCTCAAACTTTTCTTCGTTTATGTAATGTAAAGTGTTCTTCTCTAAGTCACCTCTGTAGTATGGGATTAGCCCTTGCGTTAGTGGCCCAGAGCCAGATTAGGTTTTAAAAGCAAAGTGTATTAGGAGTGCAAGTTCGCCTCCTCTCAAGTTGTATTTTAGAGGTCATGTATTAATCTTTTCTCACCTAATAGACCTCAGTAGGTTGGGTATTTTACCCCTGTGTATATGTCCTTTGAGGACGACTTGAAAGTTGAGTTTGGTGTGGCCTGGGAGAGGCTTAACTTTAAGAGCGAGTGGCTCTTTTCTAAAACTGAGAGTTGTATGCCTCGGGGAGGCTTTGCTGTGTAATTTGGAGCAAGGGCTCCAGGGTTTGAGTGGGGTCTTCTGCCCCTTTTGTTGAAATTGGTATATCGTAAAGTTGAGCTAGTTGCTCAAGAATTATGTTTTCAGGGCTCGAAGCCCAAATTCTTTAATCCCTGTAATTGTACATTTCAAGTTGTATTTCGGCTACTAAGTACCTGTGCTATTTGTTGTTACCTAATTTTGAAAAGAAAATATAACCTTGTTAAATTTTAAAATTTAATTTCTCTTTAGTAGCTTGAGACCTATTCACCACCCAGCACCTTCTTTCATGCTTATCTACCGCTAAAACACGGTAACAAGTGGTAGCAGAGCGTGGTTGAATAGGTCTCAATTTAGCAGGATTTCGCGTATTAATCAGGATTCACCAATAAAGAATAAATTCCCCGACCCACCCTTCAAGTTCGATACCCGGTCTAACTGCAGGCCTTATGTTACGCTGACCACGCGTAACCTCCCAGGTCTTGGAGCTGAACTTGGAACAAGATGGCGATAGGGGCGTAATATCGGTAGGTGACTTCGGGGGCTCAGAGCTGAACTAGGAACAATATGGCGGCTGCATGTGGGACTAGGGAGATGGTGTAAGGCTTAATAAATGTACTTTATTCATAGGGGCTTAACATTTAGCATGCATCTTTGGGGCTGCACCCCTAAGACAGAACCGAAAAAGGTCGCGCAACATATGATAGGGAATCGAACTCAGCACTCTTTCCCATGGACTGCTGAGTATCATAAATTATTGTCAATGAAAGTCAAAAACACCCAACGTTCGAGATAAAATAAATCACCGAACTGACTGGAAATCTAACCCGTGAAGATGGCAGCTACACATGGTACTAGAGAGATGGTGTAAGACTTAATACATATGCTTTATTCATAGAGGCGTAACATTGAAAGGCAACCTTAGGTCTTCGAGCTGAGCGACCACGCCCTCCTCCTCCTCCTCATTCACCTGGCAAAGGAGCAAAATGCTCCTCCTCCTCGTAGACTTAGTGGCGTATGACTACCTCCTCCTCCTGTGTGCAAGCTTAAACTAACAGGAACGGATTCGACTCCAAACTTAACCTCGCAGGCTCTGGATTCGACCCTATGCTTAACCTTACAGAGGGCTTTAATGCTGAGGTTGGTTGAAGCTGAAGCTGAAACAAGATGGCGGCTACATATTGTACTGATAGGACTAGGGAGATGGTGTAAGGCTTAATACATGTGCTTTATTCATAGGGACAAAACTTTAGAAAGCTACTTCAAGTTCTTGAAGTTGAGTGGCTGCAGAGTCAAAGATGCTAGCCATCGAATTTTTCTCTTATACACTTGAGCTCCTTTGTTCCAAGTCCAAGTAAGCTCCAGGCTCGAATCCTAATCGGGGTGGGGATTTCCGCAGGGGAGACTCTGCATGCTAGTGGACGAAGAAGAGTGAGAATGAACAGAAAGAATTGAGAGTGGGAAAGAGCGCGAAGTATGTAACTGTGTGATCTGTACTGTGACTAGTATCGTGATAGGCCTTTGTGAATTTATGTGTAGATTAAGTAATTACTTAATACATTTTAGAAGTTTAACGCTACCACTTTCTTGTTCATTTATCTATGCCGCCAACACGTTACAATATGTTATTGGTTTTACGTCCCACTAAGTACTTTTACGGATTTCGGAGATACCGGAATTGTGTCACGAAGGAGTTACTTTACATGGCAGTAAATCTACCGACACGAGGCTGACGTACTAGTGCCCTTTCAGATACTACCAGACTGAACCAGGATGAAACCTGCCAAGTTTACTGAGAAGGCCAGCGCTCTATAGTCCGAGCTAGTCAGCTCGGGTACTTTTATTTGTATTTATTTATTCGTCCAAGGGACACCTGCGGTTTAGCTCGTATTCGTGAACTACATACATTCAATTTACTTTCTTTTCAAATTGTTCTTTCCTGCACATGCGAAAACATGGATTATGCAGGTGAGATGGTTCTCAATAAGTACATTATAAAAACCCTTCAAACATTCATCGCTTACCTTCTATTTCAGCCGCTGTACGATACCTATACCAGGAATAAACTTATCACTAATCACTTTAACATAGTATCCCAAGAGTGTGTTTCAATCACAATTGATCCAAGAAATTTCGTAGACTTTGCACGAATTATATATTACCGTAGTGTAACAGGGTGTGATGTGTGGAAGACTGTTATCAAGGTGTGTGAGAGAAAGCAATACAAATTGTCTGCGCCAGGATGATTGTTAATCTATTTTCATCCAGTCACACTGTATTAAAATTATATGGTGCTGCATTTACTTTTCAAGATCAAGACAGGAATTTCCAACGTAGAAAATATTTGTATCATCAGATAAAAAGATTGTCTGGCTTTCAGATTTTAGCAACCAATATCATTAGTACGTGCAACGCATAGGGGTTGTTTCTTAAGTACATAAACATTTACGTAGTAAGGATGAAAAAAGTGCAACGTGCCGGATGGTGGAAATGTGATTGAGGGAATTCCACAAAGTGCGTGCCCTATTGTACCCAAGGCTACGTTGCTGGGAGGAAATGAAAAAAAAATCCGTTCGTAAAAATTATCATAAGTTCTTCAATAAAATGTGTGACGTGATGCTAACTAGCAGCCGTGCAGGCTGTGATGTGTGGATGGCCTTGACATACAGCTCCACGGCCTGTACAGCTCTCAAGGTACTATTGCTGGGTAACATCACGTCACACATGCATCACACTATTTCGTTACACAAATTTTCAGATCAAATCTGGTGGAAATATTTTGTCAAAAATACATACCGCCAAGTTGGTCGTTACGGGAGATGAGAAGCGAGAGGCACTAGACCAACCTATATGGAATCGACTACAGTAGTATTATTGAAAGATGTGTTCTGACTGTTCATAGAGAGAGGTCCGTTTACTGCCTGTTAGGGTTGGGAGAAGAGAGTATGCGGTATGTATGGTTGCCATAGAAACGTGGGCGGTCACACTGCGGTTACCATGGATACATGACTGCTGGTCGGCTAGTGTTTATTGGTGTTGTCAAACCTCTCACTTCTGAGCGACGTACAACAGAACGCAGCGGTCTGAATGAACGAACAAGTGATCCAGAAGTGAAGGTAAGGAAAAAGGAGTGTAGGAATGTGACAACAGAGTGCGACGGTATATGCAAAGCCCCCCCCCCCCCTCCAGCCTTACATTTCAAAACTCTTCCTTTCATGTCACGGGTATAGTTGAAGCAGCACTCACCTCGAGGTCTAGGGATAGCAAAAGTGCCACATGAATCCCAGGGTTCGTTTCTCGGCCAGATCAGGAATTTGTATCTGTATCTGAGGGCTAGGAGGGGCTGCCTGGCCGAGGCGGTAAAGGCGTGCTCGGTTCACCCGGAAGGACGTGGGTTCGAATCCCCGTCAGGAAGTCGAAAAATTTAAGAAACGAGATCTCCACTTCCAGAGGTGCATATGGCCCTGAGGTTCACTCAGCCTACACCAAAAATGAGTGCCAGGTTAATTACTGGGGGCAAAGGTGGCCGGGCGTAGAGCTAACTACCGTACCCCATCAAGTGCCGAGGTTAAGGATAGTGGAAGCCTTTACCTTCCACCACTTCAAGGGCCTTCATGGCCTATGCGGAGGTGACTTTGCTTTGCTTTGCATTTTACCTGAGGGCTAGGGCTAGCACGAGGTTCACTAAGTCCACCTGAGAATATCTGAAGAACTATCTGACTGAGATAGCGCGCCCCGGTGCAGGAGGACAAGAATGAGAGGATACGTGGAATTAATTATAGTTCAACCTCATGGTGTGAAAATGGGAAACTATCTTCAGTACTCTGCAGGCCTTCCGGCTTAGCAGTTGTCGCTTTGTAGCCCAGGGCCCTTCACAGTTGTAGCGCCATGAGCTTTGTTTGTTATTTATGGTAAATCAACTCTTGGTCTCATTATTATTTTTCTTACTATTACTTCGTGTGGCTGTTCGTAGCCTTGTAATGCACTGGTAAGGCGGACCCTCGGACGCGGGTGGAAGGCATCTGCAGTATACAAAGAACTGCATGTTATTGTGGTGGATGATAGTGTTGTGTGATTCCGTGGTTTCCTATTTTCACACCGGGCAAATGTTGGGGGTGTACCTGAATTAAGGCTACGGCCGCTTCCTTCACCCCTAGCCCTTTCCTATCCTATCGTCACCATAAGACTTACCGTTGCCGGTGAGACGTACAGAAAATTGTAAAATAAATATGTGTTGTATGTGGTTTGTGAGTTGCAGTTATTTGAGGACAGCATAAGCATTCAGTCTGCAAATCGAGGAAATTAATATTCAAGAAAAATCACCCGACACAGCTGGAAACCGAACCCGGAACTCTGAGGACCGACCACTAAAACTCTGACCACTCAGCTACGGAGCCGCACATCGATGTATTATGATGCAGTCTGACACGCTGAAGTAGAAAATCATCTGAAGCTAGTTCGTGTATTACATTATATCGCATAACCAGGACCACCAGACCAGCATGGCATGTCATTCGTTGTGAACTAATCCCAACGTACAATAATCTTAATAGCTGAGAAAGAAATTGATAACCAGCCGATATTTATATCAAGCATTTACTAAAGGTTTTAAGTGGATATTTTCAGGTGATTAACCTTTTTGGTAATTTTGTGTTTTATTGGTTCTATATTTTTAAGCCGATTAGCGAGGGCTCCATGATAGCTATGATGTAGCCGTAATATTGGCATCCTACAGAAGACTGGAAATAGCGGATGTATTCCTGTTGTGACGTCACATTTGAAGTAATTTTCTTTTCTGTTTTCTTTCGTCTCACCATCGCAAACAGATCTTATGACGACGAAGGGACAGGACTGGTAGGAAGCGACCATGGAATTAATTATAGTTCAACCTCATGGTGTGAAAATGGGAAACTATCTTCAGAATACCGACAGTGGGGTTCGAACCCACTACGTCCCGAATGCAAGCTCACAGCTCTGTTACACCAGCCATTCCTATGCAAAGTAGGATCAAATAAAGGACTACTTTAGAGCACGCTGAGAAGAAAAAGAGCATATCTTGGCCACGTCCCTAGCATGACGGATATGAATTGCCTCAGCTTACAATATCAAGGAAGAACAACGTAAGGAGAGCAAAAGTCAGGAGAAGGACTTCCTGAGTCTGTAATTTACTAGAGTGGACAGTTCAAAAAATACAACAGATCAGAACAGAAATTACAGTGCCTTAACGATGGGCAGTCTTCGTTCAGAAGGAGATATTAGAGGAAGAAGTATACTCGTAAGTAGAAACCGATTTTCATGTTATCATTATGTAATCTTCTCGCAACAGCTTCAGGTTGCCCAATAACAAAGATTACCTGAATAACAATATATATATATATATAAGTGTATGTTGGTATATTTGAGAATAGACTCAAAAACTACTGGATCGATTTCGCTGAAAATTTCAAAATTAGTTATTAGTTCTGAGAGTGTTTATGAAGTGATTTGTACAAAATAGAATAGGTACTTTTATTATTGTGAGCAATTTTATGTAATTTTATTAAATTGCAAAGCCGCACCAAGATTGGATCGAACTGATGAACAGATTGCCGCTAGGAGGTAGCAGCTTACGCTATATCATGATAGTCCCGTTAAAAATGCTGTAAAGTATATGCGAGGATGGGAACAAGCTGCCATGTTTCACCAAGTACCTTTCTTGATAGGAGGTTCATTCTTATGCCTATTAATTGGAAATGGCAATCCAACATGCCGTGATCTAGATTTACTTTCACGTTATAGGACCAACTTTGATAGGTCTGCCCTGTTTGAAGAATGTAGCTGTGTATTAGATGTGTACAATATTGAAGAAACTGTGAAAAATATAGAATATCAACAGTGGAATGACACGAGTTATCACCTACTCCTAACGAAGAGCAACTAGGGATTCCCAACCAGCAAAGGCGTGTCTATGTAATCTATCTATATGTATATACATGTCGCTGTATTTATGTATGTATGTATGTATGTATGTATGTATGTATGTATGTATGTATTACATCTCCTCCTAAAGCACTGGAGCGATTTCAATAAAACATGGTATACATACGACTTAGTATCAGGAGAAGCACCATGTAGGGGCAGGGGCAGGGGTGAGGTATAAAATCAATCCAAAATAGTGTCGAATCCACACTTTTGAGAGTCGCTGAGATGAATAGTGACACCGCGGATTGTTTTTAAGTCCGAATTCAGCCGCCTTCCGGGTGGGGGCCGAGGGGGTAGCGGTATATAATACTAATCTAAAAGAGTGTCGAATCCATACTTTTCGGGGTCGCTGAGATGAATAGTGACACTCCGGATTTTTTAAATTCCAAGTTCAGTCCCCTTTTGTGTGGGAATTGAGGGGGAATGGTATAAAAAAAGAAAATAATGTCGAATCCATAGGTTTCGATGTCGCTCAAATGATTAGTGGCACTCAGGATTTTTGTAAGTCCACGTTCATTCAGCCCCTTTGTGGTGGGGGGTGAGTTGGTGATTGAGACATAAAAAATAATCAGAGTGTTGAATCAATACTTTACTGGATCGCTGAGATGAATAGGGACACGCAGGATATTTTAAAGTCCAAGCTCATTTCCCACTGTCCAGCTCCATGGCTAAATGGTTAGCGTGCTGGCCTTTGGTCACAGGAGTCCCGGGTTCGATTCCCGGCAGGGCCGGGAATTTTAACCTTAATTGGTTAATTTCGCTGGCACGGGGGCTGGGTGTATGTGTCGTCTTCATCATCATTTCATCCTCATCACGACGCGCAGGTCACCTACGGGTGTCAAATCAAAAGACCTGCATCTGGCGAGCCGAACATGTCCTCGGACACTCCCGGCACTAAAAGCCATACGCCATTTCATTTCCAACTTGTGTGGGGAACGAGGGGGGAGTGATTTATAAAAGTATCGAAAATAATACGGAATCCATGGTTTTCTGGGTCGCTGAAATGAATAGTTGCACTCTACGTTCAGCCTCTTTGTGGTGGGGGGTGGGGCGAGTAGGAGAGTGAGATATAAAAATTAATCAAAAATAGTGTCGAATCCACTGTGTCACTGATATGAATAGGAACATTCTGGTTTTTTTAAATCCAAGTTCAGCCTCGTTTGAGGTGCGGACGAGGGTACATTGATATATAAAAATAATCGAAAATAGTGTCGATTCGGTAGTTTTCGGGGAAGTCCAAGTTCTGCCCTATTTGTGTTGGGGAGCGAGGGGCTGTGAGATATAAATATAATCGAAAATAGTGTCGATTACATACTTTTTGGGGTCGATGAGATGAATAGTGTCACTGCGTGATTTTTATAAGTCCAGCTTCAGTCCCCCTTCGTGTTGAGAGTAAGGGCTAGAGAGATATAAAAATGAATCGAAAATAGTGTTGAATCCATACCTTTCGGGATCACTGAGATGAATAGTGACACTCTGGAATTTTTCATGAGTCCTAGTAAAGGAGTAGCCCTACGTGAGATTGTATGAAGTTACGTAAGGCTAGGAAAAGGAGTGAGGCACGTCAAGCATATTTTTAAATTCTGCAAGCATGGTTCTTGAAGATCATGATGGACTTCTTGAGAATGTTAATGGCGTCGTTATAGATGAAATCTCTATTCAGCCCATGGTTACTGCAAAAGTTGACGAACACTATTTATGGTTCCTCGCGCACCGAACATCAAGCCGATGACAGAGATTGATAATGTCCCCTTCAAAAGTGGTAAAAATCATTTACTGGAGAATATTTTATTTCTACTGTAAATTGGAACATTATTTCGTGAACCAGGAAGGGAGTTTTAGCACGTCGAGTCGACTAGAACCAGTCACTAGGTGGACGGAAATCCCAGCCAAGGGCGAGCAAGAGGGAGCGAGCAGATACCGCTAGCCAAGTAACCTTGAAATCAGCCGTGAATACCACGTGATCAGGCGAAATGTGTGTCAAGTGCTCGATCGATATTAATAAAGGTATATGACGTCTGACTATGGCAGCCAATCAAGTGATTAATTTGGTGTGAAGTTAATGAAGTGACCAATCGTGTATAATGAAAAGACGCACCCCTGTCTTAAGACGGTGAATTATGGATTTTCCTAAGGAAACATTACTCTGAATTTTCTACCTCTGAACGCGACGAGTGGAGATTATTCTGACTTCGACTACGGACGTGAAAAGACGCACTTTGCTCACCGGGGAACTTCGTCTTATTTAGAGCTTCCAACACCTTGCAGATAGCAGTTCAGACATTCACGGATTCTACTTACAACTAACTGAAGATATTAAAAGATAAGTTGCTTTTCCATCTCGTCAAACAGCGGTGTGTGTTTTGGACTTGTCTCAGACTTAATTTTCAGTTTCAGCTTTCGCAAGAACTTCTACAGAGGAGATCATTGGTTCGAGTGCAAGTCAGGATGCCTGTCTTCCTACGATATGAATGGTGTGGTTTCCAGCGTGCCAGCATGTCCCCAATGAACGAGTAGAATGTAAAGCAGCTCAGACGGGCGAGACCAGGATCGATGGTGCGTAACGTGGTAATGCACTAGGTCATCAGCCCGAGTTCTACGATCGACAGTCACCACCAAGTAATATTTAAACATTGTTATTCTTTCCTCCTATTTGTAAATGTAAAGTGTAATGATATAGCCTCTACTTATTTGCTTAGAAGAATTTCTATTAGTTAGAATTTTTTCCGCCTCTTCTTTCTTGGTGAAGGTAGTTTGGGAATGAGTGTGTGTATTTTGAACCTATTAGCTTGTTTGAGTGAATGTCATCGAGAAATGTTTCAACTGTCCCGAGTTCATGGTGGCAGGAGAAATAAAAGTAATACGACCTCAACGTTAAACTAGGACTATTTGAATAATTTTTATACTTGAATTGAGATCAGATGGGACAGTAATTTCGTGGATTCCATTATATCGGAGTTAATTCCTCGATTATACGACGTATGATTGGATTCCGAGTGCGATAGAGTCATCTGAGATATTGTTGTGCAGTAGCTTCCGCCTGTATGATCTTGCGCGGCCAGGGATAATAATAATAATAATAATAATAAAAATAAAAATAAATTAACCTAGTTATCGCGTAAAAGAACACCTAAGGTCATGAGCATAATTATAATTATTATTGAATAAGGTTGATGTGCGCTCATTTATATTAATTTAGGCCTGGGAAATGGCAGTATCTGACCGATACATTTATATATATTTTTGCTGTGCTATTATAATTATTTGACTGGTAGATGGATATTATTGAATTTAGCAGATAAGTTGTGCATCCATTATTGAGTCAATTTAAGAAGAAAATATGTTACCTGAACGTAATTTCTTCGTTGTGAGCGCAGATTAATTGAGAGCCACGATTATGGTGGAAAGGTAAAAATAAATATCGCAGCTCATGAACCGCGTGCGCGGAATGTTAATTCTGACCTGTGTTTAAGCAATTTTGTCGATGATTTTCGGGTGATTTTTGCTCGTAAATTTTCCCTGAACATCGTCGTATGACTGAGTTCTTCAATAAAGTGATAATCATTGCTCTATCACATCTCAAGTTGATGAGAGGAAGTCCCCACGATATTGTCATCATAAGAATATTTTCCCTGACTTTGACTAAACATGAAAATAATAATCAAGGGCTAGCATTCGTGTAAATATGTATATAATATTTCCGTGTATCTTTGTGTGAGTGTAGTGTGTGTGATTTGTCTGTATTTTGCTTATTGTAATTTTACAGTCCATATTTGTGATGATGCTCTTCGTTGTTTCGTGGATTTTTTGGCCAATTTTATGCCAACTTTAGTGGTTCACTATTTGACAGAATTTAAACCTTTAGTGAATTTTATTCGTTTTTTAGGAAGAATAGGGTCTTAACTAGCGAATACATATAAATAAGTATAGGCCATGTCAGTGGATTGAACTCACAAAATCGAAGTTGTAAACGTAATATAACTAATTATTTTCAATCAATGGGTAAATGTAGGTTGACATGATGTCAAATTCCAAATTATTGTGTGAAGATCAACTACTGAATAATTATGAAAGGGAATTTATTAACTAGTTTAAAGGTCAAGGAAGACGATTCAACCATAATTTCATGGGAGAAAATTTTTTTATTTAATTTTCAGAAAGGAGTGAAAATGATCATTTTCAAACTCGATTTAAGTTAAGTCCATTGAGGAAGGAAATTATATTTTCAAATCATTTAATTATTAATGGGAGAGATAATCTCAAATTAATTATTATTAATCATTTAATTAATTTTCAACTAAAAATCTAAATATTATATTTACAGACTCAGGCATTTGCTGTTCCGTTTATCGATGGAGTGTCCATGTTGGCAACGACATAAAAGAAGACGAGTAATATAAAAATTCCTAGATTTTGTAAATTATTTGTAGAATTTGAGAAGAGCAGTAGTTGTAATAAATGTGTGAAACCTATTTAGCTTTTTCTCATTTGCCACTAGTTCATCATCTATCCCTGCACTTAAAATTTTCGCACAGCCGATAAGCGAACGATCTACCCCCTGGAGATCCTCGCTCACCGGCCGAGCTGAGCCCGGCATGACGGGTGCAGGTATGATAATAACCTCTACTTTTGCTTATAGAAGTCCATCATTTTTTCAGAAATGTGTTTTCCCCCATCGACCTTTTCCGGGTGGTTTTCGTTGGTCTCAAACCTAATTGCTGAAATCTTCAGAACAGGATGGCTTAAACGCAATAACGTCAATGCCTCGGTTACTTCCTGTGTTGGAGAGATACTGTACTTCTTCATAGACATCATAACCTTGTCCCCTCCAATCATTAGCTGTCACTGATCTGGCTACATTGTGGCGTGAGGTGCGTAGTAAATCACCAAGTGGACAGGCTCTCAGGACTTGTAATAATGTTTCTAACCCCCTGTGGCAAGGCCAACACAGGCTATTGACCAGTGAGGCTTCTTCAGATCTCCAACCGAGGCGTGGTACGCCGAAACGAATAAAACTGAAGGAGGAAATGTTTGCAGGTAGTTCCGAGGACTTTGCACAACTGAGGGCACCGCGTTGTGCCGAAACGAATCACTTTGTGCCACTTTCCTTCACTCTCCCATTTTCGTTCCTCTTTTGGCAAACTTCCAGTTGTTACACGCGTTTCGTAAAGGGAATAGTTTGGTTTATAATAATCTCTAAGTATGAACTCCAGTTCAGAAGATAATCTTTTATTACTATTCTTCTTGCAGCTGAAGCAGGGAATAGGAAGACGTTCGAAAATATCCAATAAAATGAAGCAAGTGTCATTTATGCAGTATTCCAGCATTTGTTTCCATATATATTATTAAATCGTAGGCCCATATTTTTTACCATTTTTATAGTAAATTTTAGATATAATACAAGCCATTTATTTTTATTTGTTATTTATTTATTGAATATCCTAATAGTTTAAACTCTGTTTTCCATTAGTATATTACGCTGGTAGTTTGTGATCAGCTAGTTAATTATTGGTCCTTGACACAAATTTAGGAAAATGAATTATAGGCGATGTGGTGAATAAACTTGATAATAATGTTATTTTCTTACGTCGCACTAAGCACTTTCATGACGGTTTTTGGAGACGCCGAGTTGCCAGAATTACGTCCCTCAGGAGTTCTTTTACGTGCCAGTAAATCTACCGCCACGAGGCTGACGTATTTGAGCGCCTTCAAATACCACCTTACAGAGCCAGGATTGAACGTACCAAGTTGGTGTCAGAAGGCCAACGCCTCAACCATCTGAGTTACTCAGCCCGGTGAATGAACTTGAACCGTTTGTAGCAGTAGCATTTTCTGAACAGATGGTATAATGGCTTTGAGAGTTCCACATTACAACCGTTTGGGTGACACTCAAGATCGGATCTTGTTCTTCCAAACATGGCAGCGTCAAACAGTAAATAGTTCACTGTTTGAGAAGATCCACAATTCGTCTGCAATATTCATTTTAAAGCGTTCAAAGTAGGACTTAAATTTTTCCATGGCGAGAGAGGAAGTGAGTGACAAATTCGGGCACTAATATTTTGCACTGGAATCGGTTATAGCCTATATGTCTGAAAAAAAAATTCTCTTGTGACAGACCCCTTTGAACTTGATGCTCAGAGGTTGTTCCACTGATTTATTAGATGTGTTTTCATTTAGGCTTTTGCATAGTTTGGGGGTGATTTGTATTCCTATATTGGATGAGGAGGCTGTCTTTTCATTTCCAGGAGAACCAGTGTGTCCTAGGACCGAGCCATTCATAAAACGAGAAAATACTAAATTTCTCAGTTCCGCTCCATGTGAAGAAAGATTTTGCAGTCTGACTCATGTAAATTTCCTTTTCATTAAAAGTGTTTAAAAGAACATTTGATAAAATAAGGTTCCCAGAAGGAATACATCATTTAATTTCATCGATTACAAATAATGTTAAAAATATGTAAGCTCTTAAGGCTTTTACAATTGTGAAATTATCAGCGTTTCGCCCCGGTGTAGCAGTGGGCTCATCAGTTGGATTGAAACATCTTTTCAAGACGCTGGCGGCGAAACGCTTGTAAGTTCACGATTGAAGAAGCCGAAAGTGGTTAAATATTTTTAACATTTGCAATCGGTGAAATTAAATTATGGTTTTCTTTTCAGAACCTCATTTTTGATATAAAGGCCAAAGGCAGGCATTTATACAAGGTAGGGATGGGTTGTGATTTCACAACCTGTGATTTTATCACTGTGATTTGCTTGGCACTTTGTACGCCCCTGACCGAGCTCACGAAATCCCCACTCCGAGGACCGACTCACCTATTTTTTTTAACTTTTCAGGGTGAGACAGTTTTTGCGAGCATGTCTTCAATCGAAAATCGCTGTCCGTAATTTTTACTGGATTGTCACCTGAGCTACAGCCCTAAATGCACACCAGTAGTGAATAACTAAAAAAGGTTAAAATCCCCGACCAGCCAGGGAATCGAACCGGAGTCCCCTTCGATGAAGGACAAGCATGCTATCCAGTTGGACAAAGTAGACACTGAATAGAACTTTCAACGTTATCAACAATACTTTGCTTTCCCCAGCTCGAAGTCGTCAGTGAGCACTGGCTGGGGCGAACCGGAGAGCTACTACTGGTACGTCGCATGAGATTCGCGCGCCTCCAGGACATTCAAGAAGTGGAGTGAGCGCGCAAATAGATAAAGACGTGGTATATCATTACTCTCGTTCTTGACAACCCGGGGGATGATATATTACGAAATGCTGCTCGTAGCGTCGCAGACAGCAGCTTCCTCAAAATACATTTCAATTGCGGGGCGTACCTTAATGCCAGTCATCAATAACAGCCTCCTTTTTTTCTCTTGTGGAGCGCTCTGCTTTGTCAACAACTCGAGCTAATACTCGGGCGTGTTGCAAACAAGAACACAACATCAATAAATGATGTTCTCCCACAGTTCTTTACACCCGGCAGCGACCCAAGTGACAGGAAAAAGTGACAAACACTCTGCGGAATTGAAATATTTACCCATCAACGAGCGGAAGTATTTTATTACTAAACAGAAATAATGCATTAAGGACTGTACAATATCGTTATGTTACAATTTGTTCTACGTCACACCGACACAGATAAGTCTTATGGCGACGATGGGATGGGAAAGGGAAGGAAGCGAGCGTGGCCTTAAGTAAGGTACAGCCCCACAATTTGCCTGGTGTGAAAATGGTAAACCACGGAAAACCATCTTCAGGGCTGCCGACAGTGGGGTTCGAACCCACTATCTCCCGAATACTGGGTACTAGCCGCACTTAAGCGACTGCAGCTATCGAGATCGGTTTGTAAAATATCTCACGGAGATTTTTGAAATTTAGATATAATCAGAAGCACGAATAAGAATAAGAATAAGAATAAGAATAAGAATACGAATACGAATACGAATACGAATAATAAGAATAAGAATAAGAATAAGAATAAGAATAAGAATAAGAATAAGAATAAGAATAAGAATAAGAATAAGAATAAGAATAAGAATAAGAATAAGAATAAGAATAAGCATAAGAAGAATAAGAATAAGAATAAGCATAAGAAGAACAAGAACAAGAATAAGAATAAGAATAAGAATAAGAATAAGAATAAGAATAAGAATAAGAATAAGAATACGAATACGAATACGAATACGAATAATAAGAATAAGAATAAGAATAAGAATAAGAACAAGAATAAGAATAAGAATAAGAATAAGAATAAGAATAAGAATAAGCATAAGAAGAATAAGAATAAGAATAAGCATAAGAAGAACAAGAACAAGAACAAGAATAAGAATAAGAATAAGAATAAGAATAAGAATACGAATACGAATAAGAATAAGAATAAGAATAAGAATAAGAATAATCGCATGGCCTCAGCTACCGTATCCAGACATTTCAATTTGACACCATCAGGCTGTCTGCTCGTCAATTTCGACGTTTCGTTTTACTCTACGCCCACTAGATGGCAGACCGAGTAAACCGAAACTCTCTTGGGCGTCTATAGCTGAGATTTAAGGAATTTTGTCGGGTAAACACCAAATGTGTCACCAGAGATCTTTTACATACCGACATCGTACGACATGGAGTGTCGAATGAACTTTTTTCCGCCCTTCGAAAATTCGACTACCTCTGCCGGGTTTGAACCCGCTATCTTGGGATATGGAGGCCGACACTCTACCACTGATCCACAGAGGCAGCTTATCAGAAGCGCTGTATAAGTACTTATAGTGTTTCTGCCCAACACAACTAATGTCTAAAAATACCAAAAATAAGGTATTAGTAGAATGGGAATAACATAATGTTCATCCCTTTATGTTCTATATTTTTTATGCATTTACCCTCCAGGCATGGTTTTTCCCCCGGACTGGAGCGTGAAATGAAACTTTGGGCCTGGTATACAATTGGGGAGGAGGACCAGTAACTCGCCGAGGTGGCCTCACCTGCTATGCTGAGTAGGGGCGTTGTGGTGGGGGGGGAATTGTAAGGGGTAGACACGGAGAAGGGAAGGAAGCGGCCATAGCCGTTAGATACCATCCCGGCATTTGCCTGGAAGAGAAATGGGAAACCACGGAAAACCACTCAGAGGACTGCAACCTCCCACATCTACTCAGTTCACCTCCCGAGGCTGAGCGGATCACGTTCTAGCCCTCGTAACACTCATAAAATTTCGTGGCAGAGCAGGGAATCGAACCCAGACCTCCGGGGGTGGCAGCTAATCACACTAACCACTACACCACAGAACAAATTCTGCCGCACTAAAAGTGAATCTAAGGAATTTTATACGTGACAATTTCAGGCAAAAACAAACAACATCAGAATGTATTTTAATTTTAAGAGGACAGTTTCAAACTTTCAACATCAATAGCTTCAAAATACAGTTTACCAGGAAAATGCTGGGGCTGTACCTTAATTAAGGCCATGGCCGCTTCCTTCCAACTCCTAGGCCTTTCCTATCCCATCGTCGCCATAAGACCTATCTGTGTCGGCGCGACGTAAAGCCCATAGCAAAAAAAATACAGTGTAATTCTTATGAAAATTCTGCCTGGTTTCATTGTAACACAGAACCACAATTAGACAGTCTTTTGTTTCTCCGAAATATGTTATACTTTTAGACATTGGTTCTTTTTGCAAGTTGTCCAGTTCATATGACGTATCGATGAGTTCAATCAACAAGTTAGTTTTAAACTAACTTGTTGATTGGTTGTTTTTGTAAGAAACCCTTCAGTTCGTTGTCATTTTTAATCAATATTTCAGTGATTCGTTCTGGAAAACAAAATAAACTATATGTTTTAAGTTAGAGTACACTTTGTTAAACTTTTTTCAGTGGTGAAACAGAGCACTACACAAACATCTCTACAACCCAAAACAAATATTAAACGACTACGAGTACCGTCTACCTACCATCCGGAACGACATTACGTCTAAACTGTTCGTCAGAATTCCATTAAATAATTCATTAACATTCCGAGAAGAGACTATCACTGGCCTAAACATATTTCATTTTAAAATATTGAACTGAAGATAAATTACTTGCAAATGATTTGCTAAAATTGCGCAATGGCTTCATATGAAGAGTGTCTGTTTATTCTCGCGCAATCATGCCTGATGTAGTAGACCAATTGCTGAGATAATATGATTATACGCCGAATATTTGGCTGAATGGTCAGCGTACAGGCTTTCGGTTCGGAGTATCCCGTGTTCGATTCCCGGCCGGGTCTGGACCTTCATTGGTTAATTCCAGTGGCTCGGGGGCTGGGCATTTGTGCTGTCCCCAACATCCCTGCAACTCACACACCACACATAACATTATGCTCCACCACAATAACACGCAGTTACCTACACATGGCAGATGCCGCTCATCCTCATCTGAAGGTCTGCCTTACAGGGGCTGCACCAGTTAGAAATAGCCACACGAAATTATAATTTTTATACGTTGAATATGCACACCAGGTCAATTCCGAATTTTCAATAATAAATATTTCTAAAATGTCAGGTATTAACCTGTAGGTATCATCGCATGCCGTATTCAGCTCTTGTTTGTGATATATGAAGTCTTTTTACGGTCAGGTGCCGTTCCCTCCTCCTCCTCCTCATCTGGCGCATTCATACAGCCAGATGCCCTTTCCCCTTCTCCTTATCTGGCGCAGTTTTACGGTCAGATGCACATTCCTCCTCATCTGGTGTAGTTTTACGTTCAGATGCTCTTCCCTCCTCCTCCTCCTCCTCCTCCTCCTCCTCCTCCTCCTCCTCCTCATGTGCCCTAGTTTTACGGTCAGACCTCCTAGTTTTACAGTGGGAGAGGGTAAGACCATTCTCTTGTCGAATAGCATCGAGAGGAGTGCTCCAGGCTTTAAGTCTTCATCCGACGGATAAATAATACTATGAACAGCGTTATATGTCCTTACTGCGCAGAGGATTGGATTTTTAATCAAGGCTTTTTTGACATACACAATCTAGTATTTAGAAATTGTACACTACCGGATGCGCTTCCTGACGTCAATCTCATTAGGGAAGATAATAAAAGGAAAAATGATATGTTATGCGATAGTTGGAGCAGAGAGTCTGAAACTTTTCTCCTGTCGAACAGCATCGAGAAGTCTGCACGAGGCTTTATGTCGCCATCCGACAGACAAATAACCATTATCACCGTTATATGCCAATCGCTGCAGGGGGGATTGGATGGCTTTTCTCTATCACACACAATCTAATAATTAGAAATTGTTTACTACTACTTACCTTACACTGTTACGCTTAATGACTCGGACGGCGCTGGCCTCCCGCCGTAAACTGTCCAGGTTCACTCCTGTCTCAGCTGTGTGGATAGAAGGAGGGGCGAGAACCGGGCATGCATTGTGCGCTAAGAGCTCCGGGCATGAATAAATGGAATTATAATGTTAGTAATTAACATTACAATTGATACGCTAAGTGATAGTATCTTGATATTGTGATTTTTGAACTCGGGCCCTCTGGTCGTGAATTAATGAACATTTATACTGTTTAATAGTAAAAGCATGATGTCTACGAGTAAGTATTCTCATCTGTTTACAAAAGCAGCCACTCGCAAGTTGTGGCCCCCAAGCACAGACATGAAATAGCATCTTCTGTCCATAGTGAAGAATTGGAGAGTTTACAATTAACGCAATTGAATGTGATTTAACTATATCGTGAGAGGAATAGTTTGAAAAAGGTACATTCCCAGCATTTTCCCTACCACAGATAACGTAATATAAACTTTGAAGGAAAGACTTGGATTAATATGTTTTCTCTTTTTAATGATTTTAGTCACTACTTACGACAGGCAGGTGATACTAGGCTATGAAAGAAATCTCTGACCTGACCAGGAATCGAACATAGCGACAAAAATTATTATCGTTATTGAATAAACGGAAATCAGAATTTTAGTAATTAACATTACAATTGATGCGCTAACTGATAGTATGTTGTTGGGAATTCGAACCGGGGCCTTTAGTCTTGAATTAGTGATTATTTATTCTGTTTAATAGTAAAAATTCATGATGCCTGCGTGTACGTATTCTCATCTGTCTACAAAAGCAGCCGCTCCCAAGTCGTATCGTGAGAAGAATGGTTTGAATAAGGTACGGTCCCAGCATTTGCCTTACCGCAGTTGAAGAAAATAAATGGATTAGTACGTTTCCTTTTTTGAAGATTTTACCCTTTTAGTCACTACTTACGACAGGCAGGGATATCGTGAAAAAATCTCTGACCTGGACAGGAATCGAACCCGGCCGCAAGCAGCTGCTCGCAAGTTGGGAGCCCTCTGGCACTAATATGAAATAGCATATTCTCTTTGGGCGGTATTAAATTGCCTGGGACTTGTTGGTGTCGTCTAAATAAACCGAAGCTTCATCCAGGGTACCAACCGACTGCCATTTATCCCCTGAGAGTTAGTTCTCGTATAATTTTCTGGCATTAGTGAACCATTCTTTAACGTGCCTTACTCACCAGGTTCGGATCTTCGTTAATGTTACTGTAGTCTGTACCTTTAGATGTACTTGGGTGGCTGGCAAGTTGCCTTTGAGTTGGTGGATTTTCCTTCAGGACGCCAGCCTTTACCTTCTTAAAAGATATCCGGAGTCCTGGAGGGTCGAACTCTTCTTCCTCGGCAGTTTTCTCGAAGTATACTTTATGGCGGGAAACCATTCTGATGTAATTTTGTTACATTGCCTACAGACTTTTCATTTTACACTGTTGTACAATCCTCCGTAATGAGAAATTTGCACCGGAAAGGCCAACAATGTAGCCTTGCCATATGTATGCAATTCGGCAGGCCATGAGGCAACAGTGGTGTGATATGACTGTTCGAGGAACTTTTCTAAATCACACCGACCAGACAGAACAAAAAAAATCGACATACAGCTGCTTCCAGGAGCTGTACAGGCGTTCAAGTTCGCGTCCTGTATTAAGTGGGTGCAACCCTCCGTAATCCTGTAGAACAAGTGACTTATGTTTCTTTACCTGTACTTCATTTTAGACGATAGTTTTCTTCAAGAAGTGACTGAAAAAACATCCATCACAAGGGAATACAAAAAAGTTAGCTTATAATCCCCACTGTCCATATTTGCGTACTACTACTACTACTACTACTACTACTACTACTACTACTACTACTACTAATAATAATAATAATAATAATAATAATAATAATAATAATAATAATAATAATAATAATAATAATAAACGTTTTCATTCCTCCCCCTGAAGGGGAAGGCGGGCTTCCTAGGCGTTGACGCCGTTTGTCAGGTCAGGAGGTTTGTATCGGAGGAGATGTGCTGAGAAGGTGACAGGGTTGTCGGCCGTGGCCTATACTAGGAACTGACCCGGCATTCGCCTTAGTGCAGGAGAATGGAAAACCACGGAAAACCATTCTCAGGACAGCCGACAGTGGGTACCAGCCCTCCTCCGTCTACCGAAGAAGAGGCGTAGAGCTACGATAGAGTCTTGGCCACGCCTCCTCTGCTCGGTTGGCCGATCGTAGTGCAGTGCTGTCGGACCACGGACCAGCCGTGCCAGTTGTGGACCGAGACCCGAACTTCATCCGCCGACCTTCTGTGGTACAGGCATTGTGACAGGTAAAACGTACCACGCACTTTTCTCAAATGAGATACCTAAACATTCGAAGGTAAAACAACATGATATCAAGCTAATTGTCGAGCCAAAGTGAACAGCACAAAGATAGATTTCTAGAGCCACAATTCGATACATAACAACCGGTGACGCCCCCGAGGTTCACTTCCCTGAAAGCAGTCGATAAGATGAACGGAGCATAACACACACTATCTATCAACAAAATTAAGAAGCAGAAAAGCGCAAAGAAGTACTAGTAGAAATTTACCATCATGCAGTATCCTTAGAATTAATTAAAAATGCTGACTAGGCAGTTGGAATCACGCCAACGACTGAGTACTGGTATTGTAACAACATGCCATTCTCTGCTAGAGTGGAGAGAAGTGAAGAGTTCATTAAGATAAGTTCCAAAATCCAAATTGTTAAGGATTTAAAAAGAAGTAAACAAACATTTTATCCATTGTTAAATACTTTGTGTGTGATTGATAAAATTTGATGATGCTCTTTCAAGAACGAACCCAATTTTAATTGTCCCATTTTCAGATAAAATTCTGTAACCCTATGTTTTCTTTTCAAGTAGTTTATGCATGTACTTATTCAAAATTATTTCGGCAGACTGAGGAACCTAAGAGATATAAATTATTAAGCTCTGCAGCAGATTCCAAATGTTTAAAACATTTCTTGGCAGACAATGTAGGGGACGCCGTACTACGAAAAACGTAAAATTAAGTAATTTCCTCAATTGTGCTGAAAGTTGAAAGGATTAAAGACCCAGAAGTATTTCAAATTGTGAGTGTTAGATTGCTTTATCAAACCAAAAATCATTGGAATCACAAACCAACATTTTATATTAAACTATTTAAAAATAATCATAATATACATAATCATAAATAATTGATTATAAAACTTAACTCGTCGAAAATTACTTCGGGCCTAAATACAACCCAAAGTCACTTGTTTCTTTACTCGTATTCTTTTTTATTCAAATCCTAGCCAAATTAACTTATTTATACAATTCTTCCTGTAATGTGTTTCTTGGTTCACTGAATTCCGGATTCATTTGATTTTTGAAAAATATCTACAACGAATGTAGTTATACGGCCTTAACCGAATCTCTGCATTGACTCACATTAGCACTCGTATTGGTAGAAAAAGGCAAACTGTTAATGCAATCGACCGGATAACGATTATTATAAAAGAATTGTAGTTTTTAAGAATAAATAAAAAAAAGATCTCAATTTATTATATTTTGATTACCTAAAATGCGTAGCTCATAACCCTAGGACTAGAACTGTGGAGTTTTTCCCGAGGGTTGACAGAGCAGCTTGTTTGTACGTTAGTATTATCTCATTTTAAATTTTCTGGTCTAGTTTATAATGACCTAGCATGCATTCTTACCACTAAAACAACGCCGAAACCTTCATGCCCTTTGACAAATTCTCTGTACATCCTCTCCACCTTGCATTCATTCTCAGTTTAAATGGTTGTCATCCGACCACAACAAAACAGGTATCTCTACGACCCCACCGTACTACACAGTACACGATTTTCATTTCTACACGAGGACTGTGGAATACGATAGCTACCTGTTAGCAGATTTCAAAATTCAGTGCCAGCCATATCCCTTCAACAAAAAATGAAATTCCTATATTGTAAACTGTTAGCAGTAGCGAATTACTGCCTCCAAAATTTCTCCTCACCTCATCTAATCGGCTAGAAAGACCAAAACGGGAAATAAATAACTGGCGACATTCCAGATACAGTTACGAAAGGTAACGGACGACAGCAGCCATGGTAAGTATCTAATGGAAAATGTCCATAATTTGTTAAAGTGGCTGTAGAGGACTAATAAATGCATTACTTGTACCTAAAAGTTTTTTATGTTCGGTGATGCCGAAATGTAAATATTATATGTCAGAAAAATGAATCTTAATGAGGCTCATAGTTCAAGTTTCATTATGATACAGGTTCTCCACCAATAAGAGTTAAGATTGTCATTATGATATAGGTTCTCCACCAATCAGAGATCAGATTTTCATTATGATACAACTGTTTGACCAATTAGGTAAGGATAGCATCGCGCCTGCGCTCAACGTACTAGCTTCGCACTTGTTTCCAAAATCAAACATGTCGGACACACGTATTAACATTAATGCACCTTCTACTTCCAATATTCCACACCCACGTGGCGCATTCCCGCAAATTAACTTCACCAACTGTACAATAAACAATCTGTATTTCAAATAAAGCTAGGTTGCGATAACCTTCTATCAAAGCTTTGAAAACGTATGACATTTTCAAGGTCTCTAATCCACTCACGGAAAATCAATAACCCATTTAAAAAGTAGAGGTACGGTATAATTATTGTCGAGAATAAACAGTCGTATGCAACTCGCCCATAATGGTATTAAAGACACTCGTATGGAAATGATAAAACTCGCTTCACTCGTTTTATAAAAATACTCGTGTCTTAATTATAGCCATTATAGGCTTGTTAGCCAACGGCCGTAGCCGTGTTGAAACACCGGATCCCGTGAGATCTCCGAAATTAAGCAACATTGGGCGTGGTCAGGAGTTGGATGGGAATTGAGGAGCGGAAAGGAACTGGCCACCCTACCGCACGTAAACTCCGGCTCAGGAACACATCTGCGGAGGTTTGGACCTGCCTTCGGGCAGAATAACCCTTACCTTATAGGCTTGTTGCATAATGTAGTATTTCGTAACATCCCCAGTTCATAATCATTGACTACTTTCCGCATGTAAACAATATTGTACATATGCACATGGTTTAGAGTGCTTTGATTAAGTCTGAGGTCGTTCTTTCAGAACGAAACCTGCCATTCTTTGTTTAATGGCGTGTGTCTTTAAATGCACGTTATATGGTTACAATATCATATGTGTTTGACAGACTGAGGATCGTTTAAGGTACATTTGACTAAATCGACACTGAAAAGCATGGGTTCCTTCTTAACAAAATATTTTATCATTATCACTTATATCCCCTACAACATCGTCGATCACTCCATTGGATTCACTATCTACATCTCCCTGGGGGGATACCCAGCTTAACAAAGGAAAGAAAAGGTCAACATTCACTCGATTGTTAAATATGCTACAATTGTTTACAATTCCTGCCCATACCCCAGTGTTGGCATGCTTCCTGGCAACCAGAAGCAACTTCAATAATGTCAGAATTTTAATAATTTTAATATTTCAAAATGAAATGTTCAAAATTTCCCGCCTTTTTAACAATGTATCACTGTTTGCCTTATAAATTCCAAGTTTATAAGAATTTACGTAATTTTCCTTTTTTAAAGTATATATCAAACCTCCAGCTACAAAATAAACCTCAATCATTAACATAGACTGTGATTTTGATTTTTTGTCGGGTTTTTATTCCGAGCACCAGAAAATATTAATATTTTTGTAAATAAATATGCTATATAAAATCTAATTTAAATCCTATTGATCTGAATGAGGTACAAATTGTAGTAAAACACGATGGGAGGAAACTCTGAAGAAATCATAATTATCCGTGAAACAATAAGAGAGCTATGAAGGAAACCGTGATATATTGTTAAAACAGGCGGGAAATATTGAACATTTTATTTTAAAATACTATAATTAGAATTTTGACATTATTGAAGTTGCTTCTGGTTGCTCTGAAGCATGCCAATACTGTGATATGTGCAGCACTTGTTAACAACGTTTATGACATATGTAACAATCGAATGAATATTGGCCTTTTTTTTTTTTTTTTTTTTTTTTTTTTTTTTGCGTCGCGCCGACACAGATAGGTCTTATGGCGACGATGGGACGGGAAAGTGCTAGGAAAGGGAAGGAAGCGGCCGTGGCCTTAATTAAGGTACAGCCCCAGCATTTGCCTGGTGTGAAAATGGGAAACCACGGAAAACCATTTTCAGGGCTGCCGACAGTGGGGTTCGAACCTACTATCTCCCGAATACTGGATACTGGGCGCACTTAAGCGACTGCAGCTATGGAGCTCGGTGTTGGCCTATTTTCCCCATGTAAAGCTGGGTCTCCCCTCTTATAGATGTAAATTTTATTCCTGGTTATTACTGTACGTACATCGTTTTCGTTTCTTTTTTTTTTTTTTGTTAGTAGTTTAACGTGACACTAACTCAATTAAGGTTTTCGGCGAGATGAGGATTCTAAAGGGCTAAAACTGGTAAGGTAACGTCTGTGGCCTTAATTAGCGTACATCCTCAGCATTTGTCCAGAGTGAAAATGGGAAACTACGGAAAACTGTATTCAGGTTTGCCGACGATGGCTTTCGAACAAACCATCTCCGGAATGCAAGCTCATAGCTACGCGATCCTAACCACGTGGCAAGCACACGATTTATTTCCTAATCTGGTCGATGGAACAGAGGGAAAACTGTCGTTAATCTCTCCAGAAAATCTGATGTAACCTAAGAGCCAAAATAATGGAAACTTATTTGTCCGAATCCTAAAACAAATCTGATCGTTAGTACTTTAATTACGTTTTTTTACAAAGAAGGTCGTATGTATGCTATTTTAACTATAACAAGGTATTATGAAGAAATAATCACAATGAAGGGAGAGAAAAATAATAGTGACATTCGTAGGAGAGAGTAAGCTACATATGAGACGGCGGTACGCTCCAAACTTAAGGTTAAGGAAAGTTAGAGAGCAGTAGTGGAAAAGTCTCCCTACACAACAACACTGAAACAGGCGGTGGGCAGAATACGCACTGCTTTCTGAAGCCTGGAGAAAATAAGGTAATTGTAATCCTCCACCGAGTAATGTTTCATAACTTCACCAATATCTTTGACCACATACTAGAATGCAATGCAAGATTTAATACAGGTCAGGACACGAATGCTACCTATGGAGCCACCATCTTGAGACTCGACGTGGTTGCTAACATTCAAGGGCATACCCCGCTTGCTTATGTGACCACTGGAAACATGGGAGAGGTTCGTTCAATTAGCTTCAGCCAGGTAGCACTCCCGCCTCTCTATATCCTTGCTCGTTTGCAGGAATCAAGGTCAATGTAACTGTCGGGTTGCCATCTGTTGACCGTCACAGAATGAAGTACGGTATTGCCATCTCTTGTCAATTATTGGAACTGATTCTAACTGCTTTCTGAAGCCCAGACGAAGCTTAGTCCTAATATTAAACAATTCATATTAAAGTGATAAGTATCAACGAAAAAACGCGGTGATACGGAATGCAGAGATATGAGTAATTTAAATCAAATGACTTGAAAATGGGACAAATAGAAGTCGTTCACGGATTGTGAACAGAAAGCATACTGGCCGTCTATGGTCCAATAGCATTATGTTCATGTTAATTTCGTAAAATAAAATACTAATGATAGTTGAAATAAGGAAAACAATAGTGGTGACACATATGCAGTGTCACGTAAATCACGTTACATAAACATCGGTCCAGTGGGGAGTGGTTGGCGAATTGTAAAAAAAAAAAAAACTCCTTGCGTTTTAAATAGGTAGATGATTCTACAAGAAATTACTCTTTTACTTGTTAAGAGCACTTGCTGGCCGAGCACTGTACGGATTAGGGTAAATCACGCCCGAACTACTGGACCAAATCAGATTTAATTTTCATGTTTCAGTAATGTCCAATTAATATAAACGTCTATTTTTACTAAATATATGCACATTTTAGAAAATAAAATAATTCACAAAGTATTAGTTCTAACACATAATGACGCCCACGGTGTGTAAAAAAAACCTTGCAAACTAATTGACAGAGTGGTTAAATATACTGATCTCGTTCTCTGCGATACGAAAGTGACACCTAACAGGTTAATAACGGACACATTTAGAAGTCACTCACCTTGGTCAACGACGGCAATGTTCTGCAAGTTCGGTTATAAATACGTTAGGTGTATTCTCGTCATAATTAACCTGCTCCATGTTTACTGAACGTGAATCAGTTGCCTGCTCACGTTGCCACCGTGATGAATTTATCCACCATAATCTCCAGAGAAACCCGCCTTGGGATGCAGACGGGAGATTCTTCATCATCCTGTTTTCTGAACTACAAATGTAAATTTACTGGCGCACACGATGCAGTAATGAGGAGATGAATAATACCGTAGTCTAATTTTATATGAACTTTGCTCTCAATTATTTCTCAGCTCCATCGTGAATTTTAATGTGCATTCAAAGTTGCGAAAAGAATATTCATAACTGGAAGTTTTAAAAAAATGTTTTCTTTTCTCATTCACAGCTTGAAGCATATCACGTTGCGCCTGCGAAGACAACTATGTGAAATATTTCAGCTTATATATTAGTCCGGCAAGGTTCCGTCATTTTAAGTTCAATATTGTGTGAGCAATATCAAAGTATTCTCTCTCTTACGATAAATGTGCTGCGGGTCAGTATTTCTCCCACAATATCATCACATGGAGGCTTTCGCAGGAGCTATCATAATGATCAGGGGGTTGATGTTGATGACCTCACAATCACTGAAAAACAATAAAAATGCCTTTAAATTGATGGAAAAATACTATTAAATAGCTAAACAATAACTTTAAAACATTTTTTTTTACAATTTGTTCTGCGTCGCACCAGCACATATAAGTTTTATGGCGACGACGGGAGAGGAATGGTCTGGAAGTAGGAAGGAGTCATCCATAACCTTCATTAAGGTACAAATGCAGTATTTTCTGGGTGTGAAAAGTGGAAACGACGGAAAAACTTCTTCAGGACTGCCGACGGTGAGATTCGAACCCACTATCTCCCGAATGTAAGCTCTAAGCTGCGCGAACCTAACAGAACAGCCAATTCACTCGGTATGTATTGATGTTAAGAGTAATGAGGACGTTACTCACAGAAACTTCGGTCAAATGTTCGTACAAACCCTCACACAAAAATAAATAAAAAATATCAGCCTGGTATGATGGTATGAGGCTAAACTTTTTAATTACTCATGAAGTTAGATTGTTGTTTTACATGTGTTGATTTTCCTGTAGAAATATTAACTATATAACCGGAAGTGTCTCTATCCACTTCGGTTAAACAAACAATACTCCATCTTGTGCCGGTGTAATTTGAGAAGGCCACAAGCACACATAACAGACGCTTACATTGTTTACCGTGAACATTGGTCGTACTGCTCTTGTAAGCAATCCTAAACTCACACACTTGACTGAGGGCTGTCTACTCATGTTCCTTCACTCCGAACACAGCTCACATTTTAGCCCGGTAGATTGCGTGTTACCGGTCTTCGACATCTTCTTGGTGATATATCTGACGTTTTATTATTGGAAGTACCAAATACAAAGGCACTATAACCCAAAAAGTGGCTAAATATTTAGCGCCCTGATCTTTGGTCACTGGGGTCGCAGGTTCGATTCCCGGCGAAGTCGGGAGTTTTAACCATAATTAATTCATTCGCCTGGCACGGGGACTGAGTGTATGTGACACCTTCATCATCATTCTATCCTCATCACGACGCGCAGGTCGCCTACGGATGTCAAATCAAAAGAACTGTACCAGGTCTCTCCGGAGGCCACACGCCAATAAATTATTATTATTATCATCCAATAACTATAATAAGACATTTTTATTTTTATACTGTGACGAATATAACTTCTGTCTACACTAAGAAGTGTATGGAAAATGAAACTTTATGCTTCAATAGCTACTTTCCAAACCGTACCCTTTTATTTAAAACGCATCTCTGATTAGCTAAACCCCGTTTTATTTAACAACAGATTCTCTGATTGGCTCAAATTTCATCTCGAGTATTTATATTCTGAACTTTCCTCCATATTTAAGACTTGGCCGCTCGAGGTTTACCATTTGTTCACCTACAGTTCTATGGACTGTGTCGATCACGGCCGCCTTAATCATGCAAGATTTGTGTGGGGACGAGCCAATAATATTTATAATAAAATACACAAATTCGCGATATGGAATAAAATGTTGTACCCTAAAGCAACTAAAATCGACGTTACTTCTCCTCGTCTGAGGTTCCGACGTAAACGTCCCACTCGTAACCTAAACAATAACTTTCTGCGGCTATTTCGTAAATAACTGAAACCTTACTATTCTGACCATTTGTTGAATGATTTGATTTGAAAATTCATGTTAGACTTATTTAAGTAAATTCAGTTCAAACTCTACATCACAACCTAATTCTTCCTAATGAGTACTCAGGGCTGAGTAGCTCAGACGGTAGACCGCTGGCCTTTTGAGACCAACGTGGAAGGTTCGATCCTAGCTCAGTCCGGTGGTATTTGAAGGTTACTGTAGTTTCCATCCCATTCCTACACTATTCTTATCCCATCGTCACCGTAAGATTTCTCTGTGATGGTGCGAAGCCTCGAGAGAGTTCAAAAGTCTCCCGAGTAGCATAAGTTAACCATATTCACTACATATTCCCATTTTCAAGGTTAAAAGATACGCATCAGCTGGCCTTTTCATCGTTATTTTTCGTCATGAAAAACATCCCCCAGCAATCGTTCCCAACCCATACAACGTAATACGTTACCTGCACTCTTCAGACAGTGTCTATCCTGTATTCAATCCACGTATCTCCCCTGGTGTTCTATAACGCGGTTACATTTTCAAATTCATTCTCCTATTCTATTAATCACTGAAGATCTTATTTTACTCCCACACTAAGTGGGGTCGCGGGGGCAGATTAACTTCCCCACAATTTCTCCTGTCTGCGACCAAGTCTCCCAGGAGGGTCAACTATCATATCCTCCTTCATACAGCACAAACACAATCCCTTCGGTTTCCCCTTTCTGCGCTTATTAGGCACACCTCGTCCATTATCCTCCTTCCCACATAATCATCCTTCCTTCTCACAATATGATTGTACAACTTCGATCTTGCTTTTCAAACTTATCCTCCCCAACCCTCCGACACCTAATGTATCTCCAATTGTTTTATTTCTTCCTTTATCAATCCTTTTCAGTCCACACGGATATCTAAGCATCTTCATCTCTTGCAGCAGGCCTCCAGTGACAGTACAAGGTTCCACTCCATATACGTGTGTGCGGAAAAGGCCCAAAGTCGCTAATGGATTTTTTTTACAGCAGACCAGAGCAGAAGTGTCTGTGGTGAAAACATTCAATTTCTAAATTTTGACTTCTTGCGCTACCTACGTTTTTTTTAACAAAGTAAGCTAGGCAGTAGTTCCATTCGTCGCAGCTGGATGTCACAAAAGTAAGAAATTTAGTGAAATCTGTTATTGAAATTTTCTAAAAATACAGTTTTCTTAATAGCAACATTCCATTTATATTATCTCCTGACTGAACATATAAGCAACAACTCTTTTGTAAATGCTAAGTATCTTATGACTAGAGTATGGAATTATAAGGTATAAATTTCATTTTTTTCCATATGGAAGTGCAATTATAAGAAATAAATTATTGATAAATCAATTTCAATACAATATATCAAGTAAATAATATTCTGTCAGTCTTGGGACTAGTTTCAACCATTTAGTCTATATAAATAAAATCGTATCGACCGTGTGTCTGTACATTGACTAATTTATCCGTTTCAGGTGTAATAATGACCATCTGCATATATTTTGGCTTTGGTGTCTGCTTGTCTGTTTGTCTGAGTTGTTAAAAACCGGAAGCTACTAGATATATTTCTACCGAACTTGACATTTAGAGTCCACCTGTCCTTGGGTAGGTTTTAGAGCCAATATTATTTCTGAATACCTAAATTTACTGGGGGTTTATTAGGTATTAGTTATTAAGGACTTATCCCAAACCGAACCCTTAATTTTGCACTTCCACAAAATATGCACATCCAAAATTAACGGACACCTACCATCCTTAATGGAAATCAATTTCTAAAAACTTTTTTCTCGTATGCATCATTTCGTAGGAGGATTAATAAGGGAGATATCATGAACGGTCAGTTTAGCAGGCAGCCCAAAGGCAATAATGACCACCTGCAAAATTTTTTGCTTTAGTTTCCTGAAAATACTCATTTTTACCCCCTCCCCCAAAATCAATATTGCATCACAATCTGCCAGACGAGCTAGAAGTTTGAAATTTGACAAAATTATACGTTTTAGCCAGGATCTTTACTTTTTCATTTTTATCCCCCAAAAATATCGAAAAATGGAGGCAATTTTTACGACGGTGCAAACCTTCGTTTGAGGTATTTCTTGGCTAAACGGTAAGTCCTATCACAAAAACGGATGGCATAATCTCGGTTGAATTTCGAGTGATATAGGCTACAACTTTGGTCCTATGGCATTTTTTCGTATCTTAATCCCTTATATGTTAGATTTGCCTCTATTTTTCGACTGTAAGTAAATTTTGCAATGTTTACACGCGTATTTCATACTTTGAATCTTATAGGAAACATAGAATCATCAAATTCTCCACGACCAATGACCCACCCACTAGCCATATGTAATCCGAAAGCTATGTTTGTAGCTGTCACATAATTATCCGAAAGGTAATGCACTGTGAGACAATCTTACCCAAATGTCACCCTATTCAAAGTTTCTAACATTGACCCATGAATAGATGAGATACGAGAAAATATCATAGGACCAGCCATTTAGACCGCCAAATAGGCGTCTTATGGTTTAATCCGTTTGTCGATATGACATACCGTTTAGCAGAAGTTATTCTGTAAATGAACGTCTACAATATTGTAAACATGCTTATACTTTCATATGTCGATCTATATACCGGGTGGTACAGCTGCCCCTATTCACGCAGTTTTTTGCAACCCGCAGATTATAGTCGAACCTAAAAATATTGACCTTGACTACTGACTACAATATCTGCTCTTACAACGCTTTCCATAATTCGTTTATTCGTGTCAAGCAAATCAGCATTAATGATAACATACCAATTGATGGTAAAGAATCGTGAAAATTATGTGTCGCAGAAACGTCCTGTACAGAGAATATTATTGGTGAATGACTAGAAGTAGCAGCAACACAACAGCGCTAAACAGAAACCCGTGATAGCCGAGCTTGCTAAAAGTTAGAGGAGAGTACCGGTGTTCGTTAGTAGGCGGTTCGAGTCCTGTGTACGACGAATATTTTTATTGCGTTGTTGATGTTCGTGAGAGTCGTGTTGTTGACGACAAATCTAAATCATGATCAGTTCTCATATTGCAGGTACTCAGCTATGTTTGTTTTTTTAGGAGCTCTTAAAAGAGCTATTTGCAATAAAGTGAGATTGTACCGACAGCGGTGCGATGGGCTTATGCATGGCCATTCGATTAATGAAGCAAATGTTCAAAATGACCACCTGCTTCGTTAATGCACATCTGAGCACGGTGGAGGAGAGACATTCTTGCTTGCTGCAACATATGTGGTGGAATCTGCCTGCAGGCTTCCGTGATGAGCCGCCGTAAATGATTCTCAGGCTCCTGCTCATAGACTCTTTCCTTTAGATAACCCAGAGGAAAACTTCGAGTGGAGTAAGGCCAGGTGATCTAGCCGGCCATGTGACCGGACCCCCTCGTTCAATCCATCGTCCAGGATATGTCCTATGCAAGTGGTTCCGTACTGCCAACGACCAGTGTGGGGGAGCTCCATCCTGCTGGAACCGCATCCGTAACCGTGTCATAAGGGGCACATCCTCCAATAAGAGTAGGAGGTACTCACGAAGAAACTCTAGATAGCGTCGTCCCGTGAGGTTTCCTTCGAAGAAATATGGTCCAATTATCTTGTCACCTAGTATCCCGCACCACACGTTGACGCCCCATTGTACCTGAAATCGAGCTCCCCTGATCCAGTGAGGATTTTCAACGCTCCAGTAATAGAAGTTGTGACGATTAACAGTTTCGTTGTTGTGAAATCTGGATTCATCACTAAAGAGAATGTCCATTAAGAAATTCGCATCAGCTTCAACTCTTTGTAATATCCATTGCGAAAATTCTGTCCGTTTTGGAAAGTCATCTCCGTGAAGTTCCTGGTGCAGCTGTTGATGGAAAGGGTGGAATTTATGGCGGTGCAATATTCGCAGTACAGATACATGACTGATGTTCAGTTCATTTCCTATGGCCCGTGAGCTTGTGTGCGGGTTGTATGCAATTGCATTTTGAACAGCTTCGTCGTTATTTCCAGACGTCACTGAAGCGTCCCGAACGGGGGGTAATGTATGAAATGATCCCGTTGCACGCAACCGTCTTTCAACACGTCGAAATGTATCTGCAGTTGGCAGCCTTCGTCCAGGAAATCGTTCTTGATACAAGCGTCTGGCTTCCCGTGCATTTTGCCTTGCTTCTCCATAAAGTAGTACCATATTCACATAATCATCCCGTGAATACATAATGTTTGCTTTCGTGCTAACCGTACAGTACGTGCTCACACGTTGCTGCTAGGATTACGATATGCTGTTTCATGTGCCCTACGTATGAAGTGTAGACCGCTGTTAGTTGGTCTTCGAGTCGAACGTGCGCAGTTGCTTGGTTGAATGGGTGGGTCAGAATGTTGACAACACGTGCACTGCGCTTCATTCCCTGTAGTCGTTTTGCCATATGGAAGTCGCATGTTATTATTCCTTTCGTATGTATGCTTTCTTTCTAAAGGTGGCAAATTACTTTTGAGACTTAAGAACGTTAAATATTTATTACGAATGGCCTTACAAGTATAATATAAAAATAAAATTGAAAAGCTCGTAACTAGATTCGAACTCTAAATGCCTGCTAACATATCGTATGCTCGCTGCGATTGGTGCCATGTAGCCACTGCAGGCGACAAAGAATTGATCTCGTAGCTCTGTACTAATGGAATTACCTAGGCTATCGCTTCGATACTGATCGTTGATGTTTAAAGTTCTGAACTCGAATGTGCAAACACCACAGTGAACTAAAGAATCGCGTCTCTCTTACGCCCAGATAGTTGCAACCATTTTCTACGCGTTACTTGGTTGAATGAGTCCAGCGTTATGTTTCAGGTGGTATTCACAATCGGTGCGTATGTGGCGATATTTATGATACCTGTTTATTATAACTTCCGTAGAAGAATATCGGAGACTTCAGAAAGGTCTTCGTAAACGATGCCTAGGCGAATACGAAATGACATTAACAAATGCATGAATCAAGAATGGTTGGAACCTTTCCTGCTTCAAGTAACCTATCGAGGTACGTCTTCCATACGTAATTCCGCGCAGCTATTTGCAACGTACAAGCGCCATTCTTGTAACTCTGTATTCACGAGGAGAGCGGAAGTTCCCGCTTCGACAAGTTACTGATGAGTTACAGCCTTATAGTCCCGTTTTATGCCTTTTTTGATCGCTCTAACGGTAGTAATTACATGGCGTAAGCTATCACATCTGCTGTACAGCATTTGCGTGCCACAGATTATAAACTACAGTGCAAAACACGTTTCTATCAATTTCGATGTGATGAGACTGTACAAAATGGTGGTGCATTGAGATGTCTGTAATTGGTCTTACCCTATCACGTTTTCTATGATACCACGACCGCCGTTTCTATCAAAAGAAAATGGCCTCTTGGACCAATCAGGTGTGCAATTCTCTACCGACAGCTATAGGCGTGTTTATGGTTTGTACAGTATAGTAACATTTCGTAAAAAATAGTAGAGTATTGGACACCGCTCTACATAAAATGGTACAGTGTTTTTGAGATGGACCTCACTTACTGCCTCTTGTACCATTTTTCCATTGTGCGGAGAAGTCTACATCGGGTTAACTGCACATAACATTGCTGTATGGTGTTGCGCAAGATGGGACTAAGAGGCATTTACGTCCTAGCTGGTTGCATATATTCGGGAAAAAATAGGGGCAGCTGTACCACCCGGTATATTCATTGATGAAGATGTTTTAGCGATCGAGAAAGGATGTGTCTGCTGTTGTAATCAGTACTCCCCGCATCGACTTTAACTGTAGTATGAATGGAGTCCTTCTCGAACTCTTGTGTAAGTGGCATTAGTAAAGAGGGCCTGCCATTGTAATGAATAATTATCTCATCCATATGACCTGCAGAAGGCAAGGGAGCATGCAATTTTGTTCAAAACTCCCCTACCCGATCGCGTTTTTTTTTCTGTGGGCCCGCCATTATAAAGAATTGTACCCATCTAAAATGTGACTGACATTAAGCATAGTGGTCTGCTATTTTAATGGAAACTCACCAAATTCTTGTGACTGGCAGTACGAAAAGGGGCTTGTCATTATAATGATAGCAGCACAAATCAATTTTGTCGGGCAGTAGGGAAGTTGCCTGCCTTTATAATAAATACTCCTCAACCGTAATATGTCTGGAAATAAGAAAGGGGCCTGCCATTGTAACGGAAACTTCCCAAATCGACTGTGACCACGTGGTAGACAATGGTGCCTGCCATTATAATGTAAACTTCCCAACTAGATTGTGAATGGCAGTAGGCAAGTGAGCCTGCCATTATCATCACAACTCCGCAATTCACACATTACATTGGAAACGACGTATTGGGGCCTGCTCGTGCCGTTTCTCGGATAACGTTAAGAGACATGCACTTTATTGTTCACTGAATGTACCGTAATTTACTTCGATATCCGTGTACAATGTAGAATACCGTAGCGATACACAGGTGCATTTGCTGTAATAATAATATTATTTGCTTTATGTCCCATTAACCATATTTTATGGTTTTTGGAGACGCCAGGGTGCCGGAAATTTGTCCAGCAGGAGTAAATTTTCCAACACGAGGCTGACTTATTTGAGCACCTTCAAATATCACCGGACTGAGCCAGGATCGAACCTGCCAAGTTGGGGTCAGAACGCCAGTGTCTCAATCGTCTAAGCCAGTCAGCCCGGCCAGCCATTTAGTAGCCATCTTCATCCAAATAAGATTTAAACAGACTATGTGATAACTAAAACACATGAATACCAGACAAAGACAATGTTGCAGGATTAAATACCATAATTTTTGTTATTATATTTTTTTTAATTATTCCTGCATCATTGTCATGTATGGTATACATACTTTTTAATGATCACATTACCTTTTAAATTTTTATTAGGATGAAGATGGCGACTAAGTGGCTGAAACTAGTCCCAAGACTGATGTAATATTACATTGAAAATGTAGACCCTCTTGTTAATTTATTTCTTACAGAGCCTGGAAATTAGGCAAAATGCCTTTTCATTTGTGTGTTTATATCGAAATGCCAAATAGACACAAACATATTTCCGTACGTTTGGGAACGCTAGGAACCTTTTTTTTTTTTCTATGGTACCTGTCGGTGACTATTTGATAGTTCAGTGCCTTTTGTTGCCTCTTTTGAGTAGTTGTGGATATTTTCTGATGGTATTTGCATATTAAAATTAAACAATGGAAAAGAAGAACAAGAGTTGACCAAGTGAGTTCGGTTATGACAAATAAGAGGGAGGAACATCAGGCTCAGCTAGGGGAACCGTGGTCGCTAACCCACACTCCCAAATTAAGAGCTCCTATACCCGCTTTCTGGTCACCTCTTACGACTGACATTAAATACCGTAGATGTTACTCTATCACCCCCTTTCACAGGGGGATGTACGCTTAAAAGTAGTAAAATGGGATGCAGATGTGCATTAAGTGACTTACATTAAACCATATTTATTAATTTAGGGCCTATTCTTGTCATTTTAAATACTTATTTTAATTATTTCACTGCCTAAATTTTAAGTGCTTACTAGTACCAATTTTAGCTAAAATAAATGCGTGAACTTCCGGGCTCAACTTTTAGGACCACCAATGACTCAAAACTGAAAAATCCGACTTTAGGTCAATTTCCGCGAAACGGATTACATGTAAGTTTTCGTCTCACGATTTCACCTTCACTATTCTAGGATAAATACACCAAGCGAGGTGGGATCTCCAGCCGAGTGCTCACATTCGGGAGATCGTGGATTCGAATCCCACCGTCGGCAGCTCTGAAGATGTTTCTTCCGTCACATTTTCACACCAGACAATTGTTTGGCAGTGCTACCCCATAGAGTGGCATGATGCGTATTTTGTGCCACGTTTCTGTGAGTCAAGAAGCTCCATTCCAAGTCTCTTGTCTTCTAATACGTTGGCCGGCTTGAACGAGTACTACTGTTCCGCTGGAGTTGGGAACTGCACGATGTATTTATCTTAGCGATAAACTATTGTCATTCCAATAATTTCGTGTGGCAATTTCTAGCCGGGTGCAGCCCTTGTAAGGCAGACCCTCCGATGAGGGTGGGCGGCATCCGCCATGAGTAGGTAACTGCGTGTTATTGTGGTGGAAGGTAGTGTTATGTGTGGTGTGTGAGTTGCAGGGATGTTGGGGACAGCACAGACACTCAGCCCCCGAGCCATTGGAATTAACCAATGTAGGTTAAAATCCCCGACGCGGCCTAAATCGAACCCGGGACCCTCTGAACAGAAGGCCAGTACGCTGGCCATTCAGCCAACGAGTCGGACATGTCATTCCAATAAGATCATGGCTATGATCGTTAGGACGTTAAGTGAATATGGCCTGACACAGTGGTTAGTTGGTTCGATTCCAGGAGCCGGAAACCATTTTCACCGTAATAATATTCTCCAGCTGTGTAGGAGAGGTGGTGCTATACAATTTATAATCACTTGACTGTGTGCCAATAGCCTCGGTTCGACTCCAAACATCTACGTAATGTTCATATAAAGCGAGGGCTAATGATGCTGATGAGGACATTTTTGTATTATTCGACAGTAGTTAGGCTGTGTGCAGATACCGGATTTCACCCTCTCATTATCATCATCCCGCATCCAAACGCGCAGGTCGTCCATGGGAGACAAATAGCAAAACCTGCACCGGGCCAGCCGAACATGTTCTCGGATACTCCACGCACTAATAGTCATACGATAAAATTAACTATGCTTCATATCTCACTGTTTCTTGTCCTACACTGTAAGCGCGGCAAAGTTCATTGGTTGCGTTGGGAGACTTAACCCCTTACTTCATATTATTATTATTGTTATTATTATTATTATTATTATTATTATTATTATTATTATTATTATTATTATTATTAGTATTAATTGCAGACGTTCAATGTTGGGCATTCAAGAATTTTTTAAATAATGAAAACATTTCTTAGCATACAAAGTAGGGGTCACACTACAAAAAACGTGAAACTAAGCAATTTCCTCAATAGGGCCGAAAGTTGAAGGGCTATAGGGCCCGCAAGTGTTTCTAATAGAAAGCCTTGGATAGCTCTATCAAACTAAAAAAACGAAAATTCCTTACAGCCTAAATGCAGTACGGAGAAAAAACAGCCTATAATCGCTTGCTTCTTTACTCATTTTCTTCTTATTCAAATCCTAGCCAAATTAATTCATTTACCTAATTATTTCTGTTTTGTGTTCTTTAGTTCGATTCCCTCGGTCATTTTTCGAGTTTTTGAAAAATATCCACACCGAATGTAGTTATAAGGGCTCAAGTGAAACTCTGCATTGGCTCACATTAAGGCTCGTAGTGGTGCTTAAGTGAATCAAGCCACTGACTCACAATAGCACTCGTAATGGTAGAAAAAGGAAAATTGCTATTCTAATCGACCGGATAACGATGATTAAGGAAAGGATTGTAATTCTTAGGTATAAATAAAGAATATAATCTCACAATTTATCATAATTTATTTACCAAATTTCATAGCTCATATCCCTAGGATATTTTCACCACTGAGTTGCTTTTTTGAAGGGTTAGAACTGTGGAATTTTTTTTATAAATCGTTTTAAGTCGCACCGACACAGATAGGACTTATGGCGACGATGGGTTAGGAAAGGGCTAGGAGTAGGAAGGAAGTGGCCTTGGCCTTAATTAAGGTACAGCCACAGCATTTGCCTGGCATGAAAATGGGAAACAGCGGAAAACCATGTTCAGTGCTGCTAACAGTGGGGTTCGAACCCTCTCTCTCCCGAATCCAAGCTCACAGCTGCGCACTCCTAACCGCACGGCCAATTCACTCGGTGAAGAATTATTCATTCTGCGGCAGACCTACAACGACGAACTGTACAATATTTCTGTTTCTCCGTGCGACTATTGCACTTCATCTATATTTTCTCTTCTTCAAATCTCGGAACTCGTGATGTGCGCTTTCTTACATCAGGAGCCATCAATAAAGTTAAGAAGCGAAAGGACGGAAAATGGTCTGCTCAAATTTCTGGCGACTGAGGGTGGCAGGGACCGCCGGGCAGACGCTGAAAGTGCACTTAGAGTGACGCTGAAGGATCGCTGGAACGGAGGCAAGAGAAAACCCATTTATCTGGACGTCCATCTCGGCGTCGCGCTGCCAGTCTGCCAGCCTAAGGTCAAACTGTGTCAGCGGGCTTGAGAAATTGGAAATGCAGCCAGCATTGCTTGACTACACGGTGGCAGAGAAAGAAGTTTCAATACGGAGACTGCCTGACGAATGAGATGTTACTTTTAATGATTTTATACAGAGAAAGTCTTTATTTTTTGCTGTTTCAACGTCATCCGATAACCGGCCCCGCGGTGGAGGGGGCAACGCGTCCGCCTGTCAACCGGTGGCCCCGGATTCGATTCCCGGCCTGGTCAGCGATTTATAATTGTAACGATGAATATCCCTGGCCTGGAGACTGGGTGTTTGTGACATCCTTAATCTTCCTTTCCTCCCACACAAAACATTCCACACTACCGCCATTCCTATTAGACATAAGTTCATACAATATGGTGCCAGCAGGGGCAAGAGATCAACATGGGTGGACGCCCAGAACATAGCATTTATATAAATATATAGAATATAAAAAAGTCATCTGATTGAACACATCGATATCCAGTAGTTCGTTTTAGATATTTACATTTTATTAAAGTGGTGAATGTTCCGTTCATCATAGTAGATGTGAGATAAAAGCACACCACTGTTCTGTTTCCTGTCGTTTATTGCTGGAACTCTATTGTTTACTCTTGGACAATGAATATATATATTTGCTAGGGGCTTTACGTCGCACCGACACAGATAGGTCTTATGGCGACGATGGGATAGGAAAGACCTAGGAGTTGGAAGGAAGCGGCCGTGGCCTTAATTAAGGTACAGCCCCAGCAGTTGCCTGGTGTGAAAATGGGAAACCACGGAAAACCATCTTCAGGGCTGCCGATAGTGGGATTCGAACCTACTATCTCCCGGATGCAAGCTCATAGCCGCGCGCCTCTACGCGCACGGCCAACTTGCCCGGTGGACAATGTATAAACAAAGAATCAAGTTATCTTTTGGCCTCATTTTTCATAACTAATTTGTTGATTACCTGATGGTACAAATGCCGCTCCTTGCCGAGAATCGTGTGGAAGTGCTTCTCATGGTTGGTAGGCTTGGCGGACTGATGGCTGAGGGGTGAACAGCCACAGTGTACCAAGTCCACTTTCTAACACGGATATATTCTTGGGCTGCGTGTTTATCACGAATCAGCGTTATCAGTGCGTGGACATAAATCTGATACCGCGGTAACCAGGCAACCAGTGTTCGTCATCTATCTATTCTAAGCCTACTTTTTCCACTTCCTCGCGTTCTTACCGGGTGCCAGAACACTGCCTTCTATACAGGACGTTTCAGTGAAAGCGTGCAAATCGGAATGTGGCAATAAGACAGACAGACAGACAGACAGACAGACAGACAGACAGACAGACAGACAGACAGACAGACAGACAATGCCTTTATTGGTGGCGAAGATAATGCTCAAGGCCCTCTCTTACATTTAACCACTAGATGAGTATACATTTACATAACATATAATTTCGAATACAAATAAAATAAGTTAATATTAATAGCAATAGTAATAATAATAATAATAATAATAATAGCAATAATAATAATAATAATAATAATAATAATAATAATAATAATAATAATAATAATAATAATGAAAGAATCTTCAATTTTAAAATGCACAAAATAACGTACACTTCAATGATGTAACTACAGTAATCGATTCATTCATTCATTCATTCAGTCAGTCAGTCAGTCAGTCAGTCAGTCAGTCAGTCAGTCAGTCAGTCAGTCAACAATTATCGTCAGCGGGATCTACCCAGCAAATGCTCGCGGCAAGCTACTTTAAACTTGCGATGAGAAGGATTGCCTCTAATGTTCGCAGGTAGCGAATTCCATGATCTAGACACAGAGATTATGAAGGAGCGGTAGTACACAGCAATGCGGTACACAGGTATGGCAAGAGAGGAGCCAGATCTTGTATTGTAGAGTCCACTACACTGAGTATTTCGACATAGGGAATATGAAATATGCGAGGTCAGTCAGAGGTGATATGGACGTAATCATCTGTAGCACGAATGAGGTGCCCTGAGTAGTTAATTATTTGTATTGAAAACGAAAATCCACAGCCTGTTTCCAGTTATTTGATCCCTTCAGGAATTAAATGAATGAAGCCCCCAACTCGCGGCGAAGACAGGATTTGTGCCGGCTGGAGAAGCCTGTCGCACTCCACTGGGGCAACGATAAATAACTGACAGATGAAATGAAATTAAATTACATCGGAGAGTATTGGTAGAATGAAGGATGACAGGGAAAACCGGAGTACCCGTAGAAAAACCTGTTTCACATTCACTTTATCCAGCACGAATCCCACAAAGCATGGCCGGGATTTGAACCACGGAAGCCAGTGCTGAGACCCTCAGCCACGGAGGTTCCAGTTATGTTTACAGAATTGCTTGTTTAGTAGCATGTACTTGTGGTTCCGCCAGCGTTTGTTAATTCAACCTTCAGATACTTTTAAACGATTATTTCAAAGCAAAATAAAAAACGCCGGGCTGAGTGGCTCAGACGGTTAAGGCGCTGGCCTTCTAATCCCAATTTGGCAGGTTCGATCCTGGCTCAGTCCGGTGGTATTTGAAGGTGCTCAAATACGACAGCCTCGTGTCGGTAGATTTACTGGCACGTAAAAGAACTCCTGCGGGACTAAATTCCAGCACCTCGGCGTCTCCGAAGACCTTAAAAGTGGGACGTAAAACAAATAACATTATTATTAAAATAAAAAACATATATATTAACAAACAACATTTTAACATAAAAGCGTGAAGTACATTTTTTTAAAATTATATTGCTACTTTCAATGCTTAAGATAACGTGTTGTGGGATAGTACCAATAATATTAAAACAATATAAATGACCTTTATTGTATTTAACAACAAACTAGCTTTTCACAAATAAACTATATTTCTGTCCTTCAATTTGGAGCTAAGATGTACAGTATATTGTGTTTGCCTTTCCAACTCTTGAAAAACCCACGTACAGCTTACCATGGGAGAATAACCGTTTCCGAAGATCGAGTCCTACAATTTTAAGCGATTGCCCTTGGGAGTTGTTGATGCATATAGCACAACTCAAAATAACCAGGAACTGCGAGCGTCTACATAGAAACGGTAAAACCGAAAGGATGACTTGAATATAAGGAAAGACTACTACTTTGCCCGGGGCATGTACATTCATGATGGTGGCTTCAATAATATTTGGCATCAATTCCTTGACCTAGCTTCGTGTTCCATTACATAGGGAAGGAGGATTCATATTCCTGAGAAGGATAGTCGGTGCCATAATCGTCAGCTCGAAGATGTTTGAGGGTTCTCCTGCTCTTTGTGATAGCCATGCATAATCGGTGAAGTGCTGTGGCAAAATATGTCAAAAATTTGATCTCTCTTCGTGCCGTAGATTTGACTGAGCATCGGACACATACACACAAACACTTCATTTTGTTGTTATGGATTGTCAGTAAATGTGTACTGTGCACTAGCCTATTACACAGGTAGTCGGCTAACGGATGGGCGTAAAAATCTGTAGGGGACCAATACCGTGTTTGTGGTTCCTCTATCCTCTATTGTCGTCCCTACACCACCACAGTACGTGCGTGTGAGACACAACAGAAGTCATTCGCAGAGTCGGACAGTACGATGGCGCAGCACCGGTGAACTTTCGCAGAGCTGTTGCACATCCACATTGTATGTTGAGAGGCATGTATCAGTCAGAAAGACTGTGCAGGGAAATGTTTCCCAACAGGCATCATCCATCACGACGGGTGATTATTGCGGACGATCGAACGTTACGGGAGATTGAATTGTTGCAAACTCACAGGATAAGACCGGACAACACGAGGACGATGCGTACACCCTTCTTTGAAGGAGAGGTGCTACTACAAGTTACACGTCGTATTGCTCGAGTAACGAACTGTGTAGCCAATAGTGACTGGTGACTGCTTCACGAGACACCCGGATCACCCACGACGTGTCTATGGATTGAGTGATAGGATCGTTTGCACTGCGAGAGGAATTTGTCAGTATCAGTGGTGGCAGCAACAACAGATGGAGGGGCAAGACGTCCCACATGGACGAGGCCACTTTCTCCCATGATTGTATTTGGAACAGCTAAAACAGCCATGCGTGGGTTGAGATTGAGTTAATCTCTGGGGAACACTGTGGTTCAGGCACACCACCAAGTAAAGTTTTCGGTGAATATCTTGCCTGGCACTGTACAAGACGATCTAACTGGCCCGTATCTCCTATCTGACGGTCTGAATGGCCACCTATTCTTGCAGTATCTGCAACATGATTTGCCTGAGATGTACCCTTTATAGTTCGTCAGCAAGCATCATGATAATGCACCTTCCCACTTCAGCGTAGCTGTGAGCAATTATCTGTATTCTACATTTCCTGGTCGCTAGTGCGGCTCGATTTCATCGCATGTGTGTACTCCCGACCTAAATCCACTTGTTTATTTCCTATAGGGATATCTGAAATTGCGGGTGTATGAGACCCCCGCAGATACACACATATAGACTTGGTTGCCTGGATTATTGCTGCGTGTAACGTGATGTACATTACACCAGGGATCTACGAACGGTTGCGGCAGAATCTCGTACGCCAGCCATTACTATGCTGGTATGGAATATGGTGGCCGTCACTTTTAGCAATTGTTGTGAGTTGGTACTGTACATAGTGATGCATTAACTCTGGTCCGTTCATGGCATGGTATTCAGTTACAATGCTACTTGTTTAATTCGTGAACATATTTTCTGTCCATAAACAAAAACCAAATAAATATAACTACTCAGTACACCATATTTGTGTTACACATGTTCACGTCCATATCACATTTGGATGGTCTCGTGGACCACATGTTCCTATGACGAAATACTCAGTGTTGCGGCTCCCATTACCAGTTTCCGTTTGACCCGCTTTCACTGAAACACCTGTATGCAGTAGGTACAAATGGACCAATGTTTCAAATGAGTTTGCTCTGTCTTCGACTGGCGTTTCGTCTAGGTCACAGCAGAGCACAGCGTTACTCTAGTAACGCCACAAATTATGTAACTGGGTAACACTGGAGTTATACACGGTAACGTCACCGAAAGTAATATAATTTCCCTGATAAGACGTATATTGCATGTGTTTAGGAAATATAATTTCCCTGATAATACGTATATTGCATGTGTTTAGAGCTATAATATTGTGCGCTAAATGAGCGGCGTAGATCTCGTTAGGGCTACTTTGTGGCATACCATGGATATATTGTATGCTGGATCCTCTCCCATACATGTTGGACGTAGATCATGATACCATATATTTATTTCGGTTTATCGTAACTCTTTTATCTCTCTTTTGAGAAGACGTAAGAGGCTACTAAGAGGAGAAAATCGAACACTCTATACTCGCTTTCTAGACTTCAAGCCCATAAACATATCCATGATTCTATGCTTTACCGTTTACCGGAGAACTTGCATGTACATTTTTTACTATTATTTTGATAAAACTGGGGTAAAAATTGCAGGGTACTCTGTTCTGTTCACTGCCATAGTCATTACCTACGTAATTATTAGACCCCGGGTTTTAGGCAAAAATAGTTCAGAATGCAAATTAATATGGCTATTAGGGAGAGTGCCGGGCGAGTTGGCCGTGCGCGTAGAGGCGCGCGGCTGTGAGCTTGCATCCGGGAGATAGTAGGTTCGAATCCCACTATCGGCAGCCCTGAAGATGGTTTTCCGTGGTTTCCCATTTTCACACCAGGCAAATGCTGGGTCTGTACCTTAATGAAGGCCACGGCCGCTTCCTTCCAACTCCTAGGCTTTTCCCATCCCATCGTCGCCATAAGACCTATCTGTGTCGGTGCGACGTAAAGCCCCTAGCAAAAAAAATTAGGGAGAGTTGTCTAGCCCGTTCTTCCGTTATGTAGCAGTAACATAAATTCTAGGTGTTTTGATGGCCGTACCCCTAACGTTCGTGTAAGACTCATAACATACCCATAGTTAGGGTAGACTATACTTGTTAACCGCTTCAATAAGTTGCGTTCTAACCTATCACTGTCTAAAAATACGAAATCTAGTCATTTTACAAGGCTGGAAGATGCCGCGCAGCGACTGGGTAACACTGGAGTTCACAGTTGTGCCACTAGGATCGCTTTATAACACTCTACATATGAGTGCGCAATACGAATTTATTCTAGAAACGAGGCTATGTGCCGACTCCTTTTATGGATATTTACAACGTTCAATAAGAATAATTGGAAGTTCAGAGTAGTTGAATTTTTCACACTTAATTGTTTGAAGAAACTTTTATTTTAATAAAATTGTACAGTTTGTAGGCAAGTTATACGGAGGCAGAGCGCACGGGACATGAATTGCATAATTTACTCTAGTAACGCCACAAATTATGTTTAAGGGAACCCCAGCCCTCCGCGATCTTGAGAACGAACGAGGCTGAGGAGCGGGCTTTTACTGGCAGGTAGAGAAATAGGTTTTAAAATATTTTGAGGCAGAGTATTTTCTTCTGCTCCCATCGCTACCATTATGTGGAATGTAGTACCTGAAGAGAATGAAATAAAAGTAGTCGTGTTCAGAAAAAATACTGCAATGAAAACAAAAGTATAAATTAATAATTTAAATTCAACGGGGTTTTCAATTATAGTAAGGACGTGGTTCCGGCTGCCATCGTCTCGGACGTTTCTTAGATAAAAATGTCCCTTGTTTGTGATGAGAAAAGTGTGTGAATTTAATTTGGCAGAGTTGGTGGTGGTGGTGATTTGTTTTAAGAGTAAAACTAGGCAGTGCGAGCCTCCTCGACGCAAGCGGCCGCGATTTGGCCTCTCAGAGCTGGATTCCATGGTTCAAATCTCGGTCAGTGCATGTGAGATTTGTGGTAGACAAAGCGCAGGTGGAACAGGTTTCTCTCCAGGTAATCCGATTTTCCCTGTCATCTTTCATTCCAGCAATACTCTACAACTTCATTTCATTTCACCTTTCAGTCATTATCCATTGCCCCAGAGAAGTGCGACAGGCTTCGGCAGCCGGCACAATTCCTTTCCTTGCCGCTAGATGGGGATTCATTTATTTATTTATTTATTTATTTATTTATTTATTTATTTATTTATTTATTTATTTATTGCTGACCTATTAGAACGACTGGAAAGAGGCTGCGGAATTGTTTGAATTGCTTATTGCAACTAGGGAACCATCCCCTATAACGGAATTAGGCAGAAGAGACCTTCTCTTCGTGCTCGCACTATAATGGTCTTCTCTAAAATACTTCCTACAGACCGACAACTTACCACCTTCTCGAGAAACAGCAGAAATCCACTCATTTCTTAGTTACGGATTAACAGGAAGTGTATGGAAATAAATGCTTTTACATTTTCCCTCACAAGATGCACAATACGAATCACAGCATTCAACCAATTTACTAAAATTCTCATTAAAACAACCATATTTCACTGTCACTACTGAGTAAAAAGGCGCGAATATTGAAGCTAGGGTGATGCAAGGCAATCCTAGCGGTCACTTACGGAACTTGATGTAGCATCATTTTCAGCAGGGAACTGCTTGTGTTTCCCTTAGAGAACAGCCAAAGCGAACCACGTCATTAGTCCATTTGTTTCTCCCAGACATGGCGCATTCCTGAGGAACAAGTGAGGAGACTAGGTGTTTCCGACTCAGCCATACTGAATCGAGTAGTAGTTGCAATACTTCAAAATATTCAAACAGCTAATGAAAATCCGTAATCGTTTTGATATACAGTATTCCTACAACATATGCAGGCTGACACAACGACAACCAATAGACACTATTTCACAAAAGGTGATTATTAATGTCTATGGGTCCGGTTACTGAAGATTGCTACCGAATGCTTTCAAAAGTAACAGTTTCACGACGTGAATGTTAGGTGATATTATTAATAGTTCGGCTTCTTGGCTGAACATTCAAAGTATTGACGTTAGATAGAGTGTGCACCGAGTTCAATTCCTGACGAGGACTGCGTGGATTATAATTAGTTACTCTGGCTTGGGGACTGTAATTCGTATTCGTCTGTATACACTTCTCTACATTTACATACAACACAACACACTATCAGGCTCCACAAAACACGCTATAATTAGTACATCCCTCCATATGGCGTTGGCGTCAGGAGGGCATCTGACGGTAAAACTGGACCAGATCCTCAACATGTGCTGACCCCAATAAATTAGGGAAATATTACGAAGAATTAAAAAGGGGTTATTATTTAATTAATAAATTCTTGAACTGCAAATATAAGTTAATAGTTTTCACAGTGCATTGGCAGATTTATACAGGGAGTATAATTTAAGACTTTGTAGTGGAGTGCCGAGGTATAGGAGCGCAGAGAAGCGGTGGTAGCAAGCACAATGGAAGCAGACGTAATCGTCTCAGATAAGCGGCATGATTACGCCTATATAAATTAAACAAAACTTAACTCCCTAGCTATATACATGCTCAGGACAAATACATACATAAATGAATAAAGTAGCAGGGACCTACATGAAACTGAACTCACCACTGAATGTGACCGCTAAGATCGTAAAAGTAATAAATGTTCTTCCATTACGTGTTGACCAATGCGAGTACCAGTTTCCTGAGCTACTCTCCCAACTGACTAATGTCAGTCTTGTCTGTGTAATGTCTAACCTCTCTTGTGTGAGAGCCGTTCACTTTCGCTGTTTTGTCTTCTTAGTTACGCAACCAGTACTACGCCATTTTTGAACGAGTTTTGATGGTACTGCAGAACTGGGAAACCGTCTACGGAATTTTAGAAAGCACCTTTCATTTGGTTTCGTCCTCTTCAAACAACACTCGATCAAAATATTCCCAATAATAATTACCATAATAATAATCATATAATAATAATAATAATAATGGTTTGGCCTCGGCTACCGTGTGCAGACATTTTAATTTGATACCATCTAGCCGTCTGCTCGTCAATTTCGGCGTTTCGTTTTACCCTAGGGATACTAGATGGCAGACAAAGAAAACCAAATCTCTCTTGGGCGTTTGTTGCTGAGATGTTAATGCATTTTGTCGGGTAAGCACCAAATGTGTCTCCAGAGACCTCTTACATGTCGAAGTCTTGCAACGTGGAGTGTCGAATGGACTTCTTTCCGATGTTCAAAAATCCAACTAACTTTGCTGGGTAATAATACCTTAGTCACTCCTTGAAAGTCCAATATTTACTAGCAAACTGCTGGACCACCCGTTAACACTTCTTATCACGCCAAGCTTAACACAAGCCATATGGAACTCGCTTGGGGAATCACGTGGGCTGTCAGCAGAATAGTGAAGCCTAAAATTACATTAACACTTCAGTCGACTTAATTATATATTTAAAACTTGCAATATTAATTTCTTCATATGCGTTCAGATGAACTTTGTTCGATACGATCCTGAACTCTTCACGCAATGCGCATTTGGCTGAGGAATGCAATGGGAAACTTCTTCAGTGATATTTACCCATTGAAACCTAGGATCTCTATGATAACTGGTAAGGGGTGTCGGGGACACAATAAGGCTTCGGGCTACAAATTAGACTGAATTATGTTGACGAAGTAGTGATTACTAGCGTAAGCAACAATGTACAGAGAGTCAATTCTTCATCATCATCATCATCATCTGTTTACCCTCCAGGTTCGGTTTTTCCCTCGGACTTAGCGAGGGATCCCACCTCTACCGCCTCAAGGGCAGTGTCCTGGAGCTTCAGACTCTTGGTCGGGGGATACAACTGGGGAGTATGACCAGTACCTCGCCCAGGCGACCTCACCTGCTATGCTGAACAGGGGCCTTGTGGAGGGATGGGAAGATTGGAAGGGATAGGCAAGGAAGAGCGAAGGAAGCGGCCGTGGCCTTAAGTTAGGTACCATCCCGGCATTCGCCTGGAGGAGAAGTGGGAAACCACGGAAAACCACCTCCAGGATGGCTGAGGTGGGAATCGAACCCACCTCTACTCAGTTGACCTCCCGAGGCTGAGTGGACCCCGTTCCAGCCCTCGTACCACTTTTCAAATTTCGTGGCAGAGCCGGGGATCGAACCCGGACCTCCGGGGGTGGCAGTTAATCACACTAACCACTACACCACAGAGGCGGACGAGTCAATTCTTATAAAATAATTTTATTAATTAACCAAACTTTTCAATACACATCGTGTAGATTATAATAGAAGTTTTTAAATATTAGAAAATATTCCGACCTATCATATTTATCATTACATCGCTACATATAAAAATAAACATATTAAATCTACACATTGATTCTGCAATAAAATAAGTGACCACATTTTTATGAACGTTACCTTCACTGATTTGCGAGTAGAGAATATTCTTGCAAATCGAATGACACAATGTAAAGACGTCACTGTAATGTTGTGATGAATACTGATCGTGATATGACTGGAATCATTGGACTTCTAGAACCTTGACAAGTTTTCTGTGGAAATGTATTAGATCATGTTTGAAATTCGGATCTTAAAGGCATAGAGTGGGTAACTTGTAATAATCTTCTTGATATGTGTCAAATGCCCTGTGTTCCAGACCTCTAGTGAGGTGGTCTTCTCAACAATATCGAAGACTCGAAGCAGGACATTTGACAAATATGAAGAAGAGTGTTAGAAGATTATTAGAAGTTACCCAGTTGATCAATATGCCATCAGGTTTCGAAATGGCAACCTAATCTAATATATTGCCACAAAAAGCTTGTCAAGATTCTAAAAGTCCAATATTTCCACTTTGTTGGTGAGACCAAGCGTTTACAGTGATCTATGTTTTCTAGTATAGGTTAGAATAATTTTGTTACTAACATTGATCTGTCTCAGTCTTATCGTTCGCTTTGACAATATGAAAGTGACTGAAGGACGGTATGAGCGATGCTAGTAATGCCGTTCCTTAGGCAGCCAGTCCCTGCTATGAATGTTGTGAAAATATTGCTTATATGGTAGGTTGGTCCATGCATGTCAGTGGCCTCGGCAGACTGATATATAAATAGCAACTTTAGGCTCGGTGAGGAAAGCAGCGGGAAACTACATCACTCCTAATTTTTTCAGACCGCCTCTTCAGTGTCTGTTCAGTCCTCAGTCAGGAGGCTGGTTTGATCCTCAACAGCTCCACCATTAGCTGTCATAGATGGCCTAGGCATCACTGAAGAGTATTCATCATAGGAACATGTCAGAAAATTTTTAGAGTGATGTCTTTACATTGTGTTATTCAATTTACAAGGAAGAATTTACTAGAACGTTCTCATTTTCACAAATCAGTAAAGCAAACCTCCACAAAAGAGGTGGACACAATTTTCATTGCAAAATCGATGTATAGTTTTAATGTGTTTGTTTTTATACGTATTTTTTTAATAAATTTTAGATTGTTTAAGTGTTTAGCTTAAGTCTAAATAAAGCTGAAGGTGGCCACATGTGATAGGGCGAAATAGGCCCTAATGTCTTAAAGAACTTTTATTATAATCAACAAGGTAAATGTTGAACAGGTGGACGTATTAATAAAATATGTTATAAGAATTGAATTCCGGTACATTATATTGTCAGTGTGGAGCCAACATGAGATTCATGAGTTGCAAATAAGCTAATGCAGTGAGCTCGCATTTGCGATCGACAGTATTCTGTAAGAAGGAAATAAGCTCCCAGGCGAAACTATCTTTACGTTTGCAGACCAACTTTGATTTATGGGAGCGAAAGCTGGGTAGACTCAGGATATCTTATTCATAAGTTAGAAGTAGCAGACATGAAAGTAGCCAGAATGATTGCTGGTACAAACAGGTGGGAACATTGGCAGGAGGGTACTCGGAATGAGAAGATAAAGGCTAATTTAGGAATGAACTCGATGTATGAAGCTGTACGCATAAACCGGTTTCGGTGGTGGGGTCATGTGAGGCGAATCGAGGAGGATAGGTTACCTAGGAGAATAATGGACTCTGTTATGAAGGGTAAGAGAAGTAGACGGAGACCAAGACTACGATGGTTAGACTCAGTTTCTAACGATTTAAAGATAAAAGGTACCGGTATAGAACTAAATGAGACCACAGCATGTTGCAAAGAGAGGATTGTGGCGACGGTTACTAAATTCACAGAGGCTTGCAGACTGAAAGCTGAAAGACATAACAGTTTTGAATGATAATGTATGTATGTATGTATGTATGTATGTATGTATGTATGTATGTATGTAAATAAGCAAGCAACAATGTTGAAACGAGTCAATCAGCAGTAAATATTATTTCAGTACATTTCTGACCAATATTTCAGTCCTTTATACTTCCTTCCAAGGGGCAAGACTGTGGTTATTAAGGCAATTATACCAAGCTCTGAACTTTCATCTCTCGGTGTTTAAACGAGGTGTACATACATTAGCACGAATTTTACGTTCGAACACTGCTATCTTCACGCTTCTCCTGGACTGAATGCTGTATGGTAATGTAATTGAACTCTGTTCCAGTTTATGGTTTCCAGGCGCCTCCAGCAGCAAAACGAGACGTGTCGCGACGCTTCCTCTGTATAATAAAAAGAACGAGATCAACCTCGTGGCAGATCCAGATAAATTATGAGGTCTTCTGCAGTAATTACTGGGGGATCAGCATTGCAAATGGGCCATTAGGGATACCGGCAGTTGGGTGGAACGATCAGTTTCTCGACACTTTGCCGAATGTAACAGGGGAATGTTATCACTTCCAAATTAAGAAATTATATATCAAAAGACACACATCACGCTAAATGTAGGAAACTACTGTCCTGAAAATTAGAGTAATACACATTATTTTATTATTTCTACTTCTATATAGAGTCACAGTATTTGTCGAGCTTCGTTCATTTCTCTCTGTCAGGTACCCACTGCACACGCAGGTTCTTCTCCTTCTCGTCTTCAGATATTAGGTACCTCCACCTTCGCTTTAGCCTCAGTATCTCATTTTTTTCTGTTTCTCTTGTTTTTGTGCTAGTCACACTAAGACATCGAAGGTTTTCGGCGACGCGATGGGGAGGGGGGAAAGGCCTAAGACTGGGAATATAGCGGCCGTGATCTTCATTATGGTACAGCTCCAGCATTTTCCCGGTGGGGAAATGGGAAACCATGGAAGACCGTCTTCAGGACTCCAGAAATCAAACTCACAGTTGCGTGGCCATAACCGCGCTGCCAACTCGCTCGGTAATCTTCCTCACCCTTTTTCCTAATCATTCTTCGGAAATGGACAAACTACCGTAACAGTAACTCATGAATTTTTCCTGATAGCTCTGCAACTTTCACTGTCCCTATGATCTGTCGGTTTCGGTCTCGGTTCAATATACTGATTCCTCATTTCTATCTCAACATTTCACTACCAATTCTTGTCCAGCCGTATGCATGCCCAATGCTAGATTTTTTTTTATATATTCGACGAAGGTTGAAATAGATTAATCAATTGCTTGTATTTATATAGCTACTGAACAATCAAGGAAGGACAACATTATTTATAGGCTAGATCAAATTATTAATTTAACAGGCGAATATTTCGAGCACAATGAAACACAATTCAGCTTTTTGAACTGTAACAAAGTATCTAATGTAAATACAGGTTTCTAATGTACAAATGCAAACAACACTCACCAAATCCAACACACAGGTAATATAATATTTACGTACCATTGTTTTACCTTCGTCGTTGAAATCCGATAATTTTAATTTCATATTCCTTTCTTTTATATTACTTCTGATTTGTTCGGGATAAGTTTCTCAACTGCTTCTGTCCATTTAACTAAGGTGGCTTGCGCGAAATAACTTCGTACATTTGAAACTCACTTCATGATGAACGCTACATTATACGTTTATCATAATACTATGGAAGTAAATGTAACGAAGTCTCACGGACAAAGTGTTTCACCTATTCGCTCCGAAATTCTGGCCGAGATAACTCATACATAAAACCTGACTTTCGGCCCTTGTAAAAGAAATAACTACAGTGATTTCTCAATAAATAGCGTCCTGACTATATACAACGCAGAATGGTTTCAAAATTATATGAAGTAAGGTTAGATTTTAAACTTAAATATATTTCGTCATAAAATCATGTTATTTTAATTAATGTAGCATGTTAAAATAAATAAAAAATATCTTCAGACTATTCCAGCCTTATGAACATAATATTATTTTATTTTAATACCTCAAATAATATTTTTGAAATCTGTAGCACGATTTTAGAAGTAAACCATATCCATATCAGCAACTTAATAGCACGTATTGTTTTGCGTGTTACAACATAATGCTTTCACCATGGATAAATACACGGCTGTTAGTCTTGACATACATATATACAATACTTTATTTAGTGAATATAAATTCGAGACCCAGTTTTTAACAGTGCAATGAAAATTCTGAATTTCATCTCATTTCAAAGTGGTGGAGACTCCTTCAGTTCATCAACTCTCCTGTGGGTGGGTATGGTAGAATGCATCCACGCTATCGCCTACTAGTCGTAAGAGGCTACCAAAACAGGGACCAATGGCTCTCAACTTCGAAGCGTTCTGATCTCAACATGGAAGGTTCGATCCTGGCTCAGTCCGGTGGTATTTTAAGGCGATTAAATACGTCAGCCTTGGGTCGGTAGATATACTGGCACGTAAAATAATTCCAGTGGAATGAAGTTCGGACGATAATAATAATAATAATAATAATAATAATTTTTTGCTTTTCCGTTAGAGTCTTCTAGAGACCACGTGACAATTTCATTGCTTCATGCTTTGGTGTTTCTTCTTCTTCCTCCAATACTCCTTCATCTGCTCACTATGCCTCCTTTTCTTCTCCTCGGACCATTTTGAATCTGTTTCCATTCCCTCCCGACATAGGAATCCTTCCATTTATAACACTTTCTTTCTAAAAATCTCTCTCTCTCTCTCTCTCTCTCTGTTAATTCCTTTCCTCTTATGTTATTCCTTTCTAAATCCATGTTGCTGGGCTGAGTGGCTCAGACGGTTGAGGCGCTGGCCTTCTTATCCCAACTTGGCAGGTTCGATCCTAGCTCAGTCCGGTGGTATTTGAAGATGTTCAAATACGTCAGCCTCGTGTCGGTAGATATACTAGCACGTAAAGGAACTCCTATGGGACTAAATTCCAGCACTTCGGCGTCTCCGAAGACCGTAAAAGTAGTTAGTGGGACGTTAAGACAATAACATTATTATTAACAAATCCATGTTGTTGTTGACTTCTTGTTCCAAATATATTTGAAGATCTGTTTGGTTATCCTGTCGTCATCCATTCTGAGTAAATGTCCAAACAATATAAATAGCATCTTCCGCATGGTATCTGTTATATTTTCTATGTTCGATATATCTCATCATTACTTCTTGATTTCCAGAGTTCTGTAGTTCTTAGGGGACCGAGTAATTTTCGTTTCCAATTCTTCTAATTTATTCAGCTTGTAATTCAGTGCTAGACATTCACTTGCGTATAGGCATTCCGGTTTGGCTACACTGTTGTAGTGTTATAATTTTTGGTTTTTACATAAACATATTTTGTTGTAGATATTCCTACTTATACCGTTTGTTCTTTCCATCTTGTGTATCCTTTCTTCTACATTGGGGTTTCCAAACCATTTCACTGAACTGTTCCTCCCAAATATTTGAATTTATTTACTTTCTGTACTCGACCAATTTCTGTTAATATAAATTCCCGATAACTTTTTTTATATTTGTCATAAATTTGCCTTTCCCACACATATTCTCACACCTGTTCTGTTGGTTATTTCTACCAAGAGATTGACTTGCATTGCTGCGATTTTTAGGTTTTCGGAAAATAAATATTTCAAGACCTGTGTTCCCTCTTCCCAGTGTTATTTGTGATAGCTTGTGTTATTTCAGTTTTTCATTCCAAATTATTACTATTTCTTCAGGATGCAAATGAATAGGGGAGGAGATAAACCACCACCTTGCCTTACACCTCTATTTATTCTGAATGGTTTAGATATTTCAAACGTAAATTTTACTTTTGATATGGTGTCTGTGAGGGTTTCAGGGATTAAGTTTGCCAATTTGGTTTTAACTCCGAATACCCGGATTATTTTATCTAGAGCTTCCCTATCAACAGAGTCAAAAGCCTTTTTAAAATTTATAAATATTACTACTATGTCTTTGGAGTTCATTAATCTGTGGCGGATTATGGACTTAATGCATTATTATTATCACCATGTTCTTCTTCTTTCCTATACCGTAAGTGTAACTACCCACAACTACTCACTTCTGGGTCGGCTGACGAAAAAAGTACTCATATCATTGGTGTAGTGAATCCAGAGGTATGTTTCTGTTACTCAGATGTCTCCACGCGTATTTTAACCTTCCTCTTCTTGCAATCGGTTCTTCGATACCTGGAATTATCTGAACAAGGTGATTTTCGTCCCCATGTTTGACGCATCTAAATTATTTCAACTGCTCCTCGTCCATTTCATCAGTTATCTCAGAGACTCGTATCGAGGCACGAATGTGATCATTTATGATCCGATCTTCCCGTGACACATCTATTAACCAACGTAGGACTCTCATTTTGGCAACGCACCGTTTCTGTTTATGCTTCCGTGCCTCATTCATGTCACTGCCGGTCTGATTACAGTGCTATAAACCTGCCCTTTGATTTCCACAGGTTTCCTTTTATCACGCATCACGCCGGCCAAAGGGTCACCACTTTAGCGAAACGGCATTTATTCGACATCTAACATCAGCATTCGCTGTTGCTGGCTGTTGATGGACCAAATGTGCCTGAATTCATCTACCAATGTTAAGGGCTCATCACCCAGGAAGACTGTACGTTGTGGACTGGAAACATTGATACTCACCCTCAGCCCGTGGCTTTGAAGCGGTAGCCGCCATCTCTGAAGAAGCTCTTCAAACCACTCTCCTATTTCACCAATATATATATACCTATCAAAATACATCTATTCAAAACGCATGAATGACCACAAGGATCTTGAACTTTTACAATTTAGTCGATGATAACCGAAAACATTAAAATCATTGTACAGAAAGGAAACACTATATGATTTATCATTCATGAGTAGTTTAAGTGATGGTTCAAAATTGTCACGAAATTTTTTAAAGTGTCCCCTATGATATTTTCTAGAGCCGCGTGATGGATTCCAAGCTTTTTTAATATTTCCCACGTATGCTTAGGTACACGGCCGCTGCTTCCAAATAGCAGACCATCACGGAACAGTTTTCTTGGCGAATGTTATGTCTGTCACTCAGGTATGAGATGCATAGTTAATAAATTGTCTTCTCTTCCTGGTCACCTTCCTTGGTTTGGGATAAGTCCCTTTCGAACCGGATGGTTGGATAAAGAATAACAGCTGTTGGAGTCTACTGGTGGATAGCAACAATATCTGCTCTTCTTTTGAATTACGTGGAAGAGATACAGAGTACTTCTTTATAAACACTCCATTTCAAATCTCTCAGTTCAGAGGCTAAGGTTGATCTCACTCTGCGATGACGCGTGTTCCTGAGCAATTCTCCTTTGCGGCAGAATTCTAACACATGACCAAGAGTTTCATTCTCGCCACAGTCTAGATGACGACTGTGCCAGGACATCCATTAGGGTCTGCTCAAACCGCCGAGATGTTGCACGACATTTTGAGAGCACCTTTCCATTCAGAGTTTGACAGTCCTTTCCTGTTACTTATCGAGAAGTTTGCTTTAGGGTAATGGGCATAAACTTCAACGCCTTTTTCTCTTTACGCCACAAAAACTAGGTTTTCATGGTTTTGCAAGATGCCGAGATAGCTGAATTTTGTTCCTCAGAAACTAATTTAAACGCCAGTATATCTAACGTCATGATGTTGTCATATCTGACCACATTCAAATACCACTGGACCAAGCCAGCGTTAAACCCGCGAACTTGAACTAGAGGCCCAGCCCGTCACCAGCTCGGCTTGAGACACAAATCCTATCCACTCATTCAAATTATACTCTACGTTTATTAATCTCTACGTACAGTATATCAACTTAAAACGCCCCATTGTTTCAATCCGTTGGTTGCTCATCGTCAGCAAATTTCACTTTGTATGTTTGGGGAAAATGGCGTGGTAGCGTATTTTCTTCACACGAGAAACGTAGTTCAGGTTAATTCCTATGACACAAATAATTTAACCATTTTCCTTTTCTTCTCGTACCATATCCTCATTGGATATCGGCAGTCGTCGGAGTGATCTGGTTCTTGTTCTCAGCAAATCGAAAAGGAGTGTGTGTGTGTGTGTGTGTAGGGGGTACTGATCCCGCACCATTCTAATAGATTCCGTAGCTAAGATATTACCTTTCTTCCCTTACTTGTCCTTCCTTCAATTGTACCTTGTAAGATAAGCTGAAGGAATCTATATTTATCATTTGGAATGATATGGCTATAGTGCTAAGGTTTCTTCTTTTTGATGTTGTGAATGACCTCTAGTTCTTTGTTCACGTGTTGGAGTACTTCAGTGTTACTTATTCTGTCAACCTATGATATTCTGAGAGGGCGTGAGTAGCACCACATCTCAAAAGATCGAAGTATTTTGGTGGTGCCCTCTGTTGAGGTCCAAGTCCAGTCACAATAGAAGAAGACAGAAATCATAATACCGAAAAGACGGAGACGTAGATTGACCTTAAATTCCTGTTACAGAGAAGTTTGCTCATTCTCTTTAAAGCAGTCCTTGTCTGTCCAATCAGGGTCCTAATTTTAACAGCACTGTTCCAGCTGTGTTGAAGTACACTGTCGTGATACTTCAAGCGTAGGACTTGCTCCAGGGATGTTCCAGCTACTCTCCTGTTTATTTTTATGTCGCACTGACACAGTCAGATCGTATGGCAGCTATCTCGGGCTGGGAAGGAAACGGCCTTGGACTTAATTCAGATACAACCCCCAGCATTTACCTGCACAACCATCCCGAGGGCTGCCGACAGTGGGGTTGGAAAACACAATCTCCCGAATGTAAGCTCATAGTTAAGAGATCCAAAGCACGTAACCAACTCGTTCCGATATCAGCTCAGGGTGTAGACTGAGTGAACCTCAGATCCATATGCTTCGTTTCTAAATTTTTCGACTCCTTAATCGGGAATCGATTCTAGGTCCTGTCGGATGAACCAATCACTCTTATGCCTCCTCGGGTAGACAGCCCATAAGGGTAATCGGTAAGGAATAAAAGATTACGTGAAGTTATATCTTTCATCCTCTGAAGTATGCTGTCGTAATGAAAGCAATCTAAATATTCAATGAATAATGTAAACCCCATTAATCTGCAATTATTAAAATTTGATTAAATTTCTAGAGAAAATCAGTACTTTATTTCATCAGTGTCACTGTATATTTTATTGAGACTGCAAAATTTTGTTTTAAATAATATTTACTAGCAAGGTTACGAGAAAAGAAAACACTGCAACGCTGTTTATCTCAAAGCATTCATGAGAATGTGTATTCCCTAGGGCCAAAGTGCGGCAGTAGACTCTGTAGTTAATTGTATACCTGTGCATACTTGCAAAACATTAAATATTCATCTTACCGGTATTTCGTCAATGAAGTGACGGATATTTAAAAAGAAATTCTGGCGATTCTGCAGTAATTTTAGAATGAAGAAAAACATTTGTGAGAAATAACGAACTGCATTTTTAAAGGTTAATAAATACAATTTCCATTAGTTACAACATTTCTAATTACTTCATTATATAGTTTGAGGGCGCCCCTTTACACTGTAATTAATATGAGGCTAATTCAGACATTCTTGAGAAGATGATTCACGAGGACGTTTTAAGATCGCTGAACCTGGCTGCCTACTGTATACTTTGCTGTCACTGTTCCAGAATAATTTAAGAGCGATCCTGCTTGAGCTCCCCGTCGCCTTGTTTGTCTTATGGCTCCTGCTTGGCGCTATGCAAATATCTGTATTATTTATCACCCACGTTGATCTCTTAGCATGGCTTTATAAGTTAGCCGCATACCGCGGTCTGCGTTCTTCTGCCACGTGATAACGTGATATGATTTTCTCAATATCCATTACAACTGGCTGTGCTAAGAATTCCTGATAGTACCTACCACCATAACAAAGCAAAATGCCTACTGTGCGGCTGTGTGAGACGGGAATTTGTACACAATAGAAGTTATAACACGCCGTGCTTCGAATATCTGTAAATCGTATACCGAAACCGTAAAGCGTAGCGGAGTAATTTGAATCCTAAATCAGAAATTAACTGTCCTTTGAATTTGTTTTACGTCGCATCGACACAGATAGGTCTTATGCCGACGATGGGATAGCAAAGGCCTAGGAGTGGGAAGGAAGCGGCCGTGGCCTTAACTAACGTACAGCCCCAGCATTTGCCTGTTTTTAAAATGGGAAATGAGAAATGGAAAATGGGAAACCACGGGAAACCGTTTTCCGGCCTGCCAACAGTTGGCTCGAACCCACTATCTGCCGGATGCAAGCTCAAAGCTGCGCATCCCTAACCACACGGCCAACTAGCCCGGTGAAATTAATATTACTGAAAGGCTTTCCTTCAATGTAAATAACTACAAAAGTATATTATTTTTGAATTTAAATTTCTAATAAGTTCACCTTCAAATTTGTACTCATATTGCATTCATAATTTTCAACAACCTTTCCATCTTAAGAAAATATGGTAAAACTCAGAATTACGAAACAAATAAGTGTTTATGATGCAATGACCATATATAAATTAAAACGGGAAAATAGAAGTAATACACTGAAATCAGAAATAAACACGTTCATTTCCGAAATATGTGTTCAATTCTGGGCTTTTTAATTAGTAATACAGTTCTAATCCGCCTCTGTGGTGTGGTGGTTAGTGCGATTAGCTGCAACCCCCGGAACCCCAGGTTCGTTTCCCGGCTCTGCCACGAAATTTGAAAAGTGGTACAAGGACACGAACGGGGTCCACTCAGCCTCGGGGTGTCAACTAAGTAGAGGGCTTCGATTCCGACCTCACCCATCCTCGAAGTGGATTTTCCATGGTTTCCCACTTCTTCTCCCTGCTAATGCCAGGATGGTACCTAACTTTAGGCCGCCGTCGCTTCCTTTACATTTCCTTGCGTATCCTATCCTATCTTCAAATTCCCTGACAAGGCCCCTGTCAAGCATAAAAAGTGATGCCACCTGGGCGAGTATCTGGTCTACCTCCCCAGTTGTATCCCCGACCAAATTTTTCACCCTCCAGGACACTGCCCTTCAGGTGGTTGAAGTGGGATCCCCCACTCAGTCCGAAGGAGGGACCAGCCCTGGAGTGTAAACGGATTAAATAAATAAATAAATAAATAAATAAATAAATAAATAAATAAATAAATAAACCTGTTCTAAATCTCGTATAGCCAAAATGTCGTGCACATAGGACTGAAATTAACGACAATTTCATTTTCAGTACGGTCTCTGTACGGCTAAATGGTTAACGTACTGGTCTTTGGTCCAAGGTGTCCCAGATTCGAGGATTTTAACTTTCACTCGTTTGTTCCTGTGGCCCGAGGACTGGATATTTGTTCCGTCTTCATCATTAGAATTCACCTTAGGTAGGGTCAAATTCTTTAAAGACGACCGGTTCGCGCATAAACTCGAACAACCTGCACTAGGCCTCTCCGGAGGCCACACGCTACTACTACTACTACTACTACTACTACTACTACTACTACTAGTAGTAGTAGTACTATTATTGCATACAAACCCCTGTGGGTGGGGCTGGTAGAATACGTCCACAGTATCCACTTATGTCGTAAGAAGCGAGTCACAAATTTTGAGTGTCGGTTGGGGATCACGGGGCTTTAGATGTGTGTTGTGTCAGAATTCTCACTTTCAACTTTCCTATCCAATATTGTTTGGTCACCTCTTGTTCTCTCCCAACCCCGAGGTTATCAAGTTTTGGACGGCCAAGTACATCTTCCACATTCACGTCCGTTGCGGCCCTTCTCTTCCATTTGCCAATAACTTTCTCTTTTAAAGGGTCAGATTTCTTGATTTTTCACTTTTTATAAGTAGATAACGGAATTTTACGTTATTAGGAAACGCCATCGAGCCCGTTCTTCCGTAATGTAGCAAGAGTAACATAAATTCTGCGGGTTCTGATGGGCCATTCCCCTATGTAAAGACTCATAGCACCGAGCTCGATAACTGCAGTCGCTTAAGTGCGGCCAGTATCCAGTATTCGGGAGATAGTGGGTTCGAACCCCACTGTCGGCAGCCCTGAAGATGGTTTTCCGTGGTTTCCCATTTTCACTCCAGGCAAATGCTGGGGCTGTACCTTAATTAAGGCCACGGACGCTTCCTTCCCACTCCTAGCCCTTTCCCGTCCCATCGTCGCCATAAGACCTATCTGAGTCGGTGCGACGTAAAGCAACTTGCAAAAAAAGAAAAAAAAGACTCATAGCTTAACAGTTGTGCAGGCTAGGGTATACTTGTTACCCCCTTCAGTAAGTTTGTATTCTAAGCTATTGCAGCCAAAACATCCAAGCTCTACGTAAGTGCTGAGATTAGTTTTGTTTTTAAGAATTTGCTTCTCGTCACACCGACACAGATAGGTCTTATTGCGACGATGGGATAGGAAAGGGCTACGAGCGGGAAGAAAGTGGCCGTGGCCCCAACATTTGTTTGGTCTGAAAATAGAAAACAAGGGAAAACCATCTTTAGGGCTGCCGATAGTGGGGTTCGAACCGACGATCTCCCGGATGCAAGTTCGCAACTGCGTGCCCTTAACCGCACGGCCAACTCGCCCGGTGAAGAGTGTTGAGATAGATCCATGCTACGTTGCACTTCCTCTTAAAACAACAATCACAACCAAACCGTAACTTGTATAGAATAACCCCAAATAAATTCGTTTCGCTGAACATGACTTTTGAAGTGATTCAGAATTCGCATACACAGCTGTGAGTTCTAAAGAAGATTATATTTGCTCCTCACATGCCACCGCGATCTGTTATGCCTTACAATAGCTCAGAGCGTCACACATGAGCATGGGTCTTCATAATGCTGCATCACTGTCAAGATAGCTGTCCGCACCCCCAACAAACCATTATCACACTTTGTGTGAGGACGCTTTGACTGGAACAGGACCGCTGCGGGGACTGTCAGTTAGAGAACAGCCAGTGACCGAAATCTGGTCCATTTCTCGTTAAGGGAATATCTACAATACCCGTTATATTGCACGACTCAGCTCGCTGACATACTCACACCAGGTACAGTGACTCCAACAAGTATAAGACGCACTATAACTTCACAATGTAATATTATTTATTGATACGAAAGTATATGTTCAATGGCATGAACCTGAAATCTTTATGAGTCATATTTCTCCGCAAAGAAACAGAAAACTGTACGTTATTCTGAGTTGACTGATACAACAAGAAAAGGAAGAAAAGCATTAACAGTTTTTAATATAGTGTCCAACAAGAGTTTGCCTGGGCTAATTACATTTCATTTGGATTTCAGTACTTCGTACCAAGTGGGTGGCCTAGTATCTGTCGGCTTGCATTTGGGATTGGTTCGAATCTCAAGGTCGGCAACGCTGAACATGGTTTTCCGTGGTTCCCCATTGTCACACCAGTAAAATGCTCGGGATGTACGTTAATTATGACCACGGCCATTTTCTCCCCTCCTCTATACCTTTCCTATCCCATCGTCGCCATCACGCCTATTTGTGTCGGTGCGACACAGTACTTCTTAGGACCACCTACCACCTCTGACAGTCGGTTTGGCACTGACTTCATAAAATGTTCAGTCGTCTTCCTTAGAATTTATCGCCACTTTCAGAAATGTTGGGCAGATTGCAGAAACGGCATTTAGACGATGTCTACGATTAAACAATACCTAAGTATGACTGCCGCATTGCAGGGACGTTATTTATCACTTAGACGGTCTAAAACCGATGTTTAACCGGCCATGTTTAAACACTGCGGAGAGCACTGTTTAACCTCAAATGACAGGAGTGAATCACAATCAGAGGTTATGTACTGTGAAATATGTAATTTGTATTATCATGTTGAGACGATTCCGAGAAAAAATGTTAGTCCGACGGCCTCTCTGTGGGTCGTCCGCTGCTAAATCGCAGCAATTCGTTTGACATGCACGGGGAGATAATCATAAAATAAGGTTTCGCTTTACGAGAGACTTGTTTCTTGAGACTGGCAAAGTGACAGTCCGGTAACTGTCAACTTGAGTACAATTCTTGGCAATCGATATATTTTATTATATACATGGGTAATTTCCATAGAATTATAGGTCACTTCGACTACATACATATCACAATTACGTGTCCCGATCGTCTGAGGGCTGTCACATACATCAATCCGGAGAGAGATTCACTTATATTTACTGCCAAGTAAACACACATAATAGTGAAAACTGAACAGTAGGTTGCATGGGATTTTTATATATATAATCGCATAGGTTTTCGGCAACTATAAGATAGGAAAAGGCAAGTGGTGGTGATTATCGTTTAAAGAGGACTGGGGAGGAAGAACCGTGGCCATAATTACAGCCCTAGCATTTACCTGGTGTAAAAATAGGGAAACCACGGAAAAAAATCTTCACGGCTACCGATGATTCGTTTCGAACCTACGATTTCCAGAATGCAAGCTACATCTATATGGCCCGTGCAACACACCCGGTTACACATTACTATTGTTTCATCTTCTCTTCGTCGAAGCTACCGTATTTATTAGTAAATTACACTCACTGTAACAATGAAAGCTACACTTCCACGTACGGTGGCGTGTCGCTTTAGTGTCGATAATATTATGAGATTTAATTTGCACCGAAAGCGATGCTCTTATCTGTGGGCAAGTCATGCTCAGCCATATTTGAGTAATGTGTAGGAAGACAAACAGCTGACTGGCGTTCGGCGCGCGCACCGACGAATTTCATTGGTTGCGACAAGCAAAGAGTCGCATGAAAGACACTTCTGTCTCCAATTTCAAACCAAAATTGGAACTTTAAGAGGGATGTATAGTTAAACATCGACTGAACATTGTTTATGCAATGGAAGATCGTGAATGATTTATACGTTGTTTAGGTAGACGATGTCTAAGGCTTAAAACTAGTCATCGTTTCTGCAATCGGCCCGTTGTATTTAAAACCTGCTTGTTGGACATGGATCTTATGTCCGATCACTAGTGCGAGGGTATTAAACAGTAGTGACATCATAGTAATATAAGACATGTGACAAATTTGTTCAGGTTCCTTTACGTCACAGCGACACTGATATATTATTATGGCGACTATGGGATATAAAAGGGCTAGGAATGGTAGGGATGGGGCCGTCGTCTTAATTAGGCTACATCCCTAGCATTTGCTTGGTGTGAAAATGGCAAACCACGGAAAACACTTTCAAAGCATAGTGGGTTTCCAATCCACTATCTCCCGAATGCTAGCTCACAGCTGCGCGACTCTAACCGTACGGCCAGCACGTCCGGTCCGTGTTTCTAGGGTCGTTGTCTCAGGTAATATGTTATCCCCAGGCAGGTACTCACCTTTCAAAACTTCTGACAAGATAAATCTTCTGAATCTGCAAACATCCATACTGACCCAAATACCATGGCACCCTAACAACCAGTACTCAAGCACAAACATTAATCTAAACGCCGCTACATACAATCCAGGAATCGGATGTATCGGGTGTAAATATATAAATGCTAACAGTGGTAATGTTCTGTTCCTGTGTGTTTCCCATGATTAATGCAGAGTTATAGAAAATGAGTTATAACATGGAAATAAAGTGTTACAGGACTCAAGCCCTTATAATATGTTTTCTTCTTCCACTTGTGTGGAAGGTATCCTGGAAGTTTGTCCTACCATATTGTTGTAGCCTGAATATAGGATGAACGATAATTCCCGTCCAATAATAAGAAGTAATGATAATGGTGATTAAACCGAAAACCAAACCCCATGACCCAACAGACCCCAACGAGCGTTGGCCTTCCAACAGACCGTTGCTCAGCCCGAAGGCCTGCAGATTTGAGCTATTGTGGAGTCGGCAGGACGAATTCTTTCAGCCGTTATTTTTTGGCGTTTTAGACGGAGGTCTCTATCTCACCGTCAGGTAGTCCCTCAATTCTAGTCACATGGGCTGAGTGGACCTCGATCCAGGCGTCAGATCCAGGTAAAGTCCCTAACAAGGCCGGTAATTGAACCCGGAACCTTGGAGAAAGGGGCTATCATGCTACCTGTAAACCATGGGGCTGACTCATAAAAAGAGAAGAGTACAGTTAAAAGTGAGATAGTCCCAGGTGGCAGACTCCCTCCCTGTTGTTTACCTAGTCTTTTCTTAAATAATTGCAAGGAATTTGTAAATGTATTGAACACCTCCCTCGGTAAATTTTTCCAATCCCTAACTCCCCTTCCTATTAACGAATATTTGCTCTAAATTTTCCTCTTCAGTTCCAATTTTATCTTCATATTGTGATGTTTCGTACTTTAAAAACACCACTCAAACTTATTCTTCTGCCTATCTCATTCCACGCCATCTCTCCACTGACAGCTCGGAATACACAACTTAGTCGAACAGCCCGTCCCCTGTTTCCCTAGTCATTCCAGCACAAACGCTACTCTTTTGTCGGAAATCACCAAGAACAAATATAGCTGCTTTTGTTTAATTCATTTTCGGGTTCTCCAAACAAGTAATCCTCCTCAGGGTCCCATAAACTAACACTATACTGTAGTTGGAGTCTTACCAGTGACATATATGTCCTTTTCTTCACATCCTTTCTACAACCCCTAAATATCCTCATAGCCATTTGCAGAGGTCTGTACACTTTATTTACAAAACCATTTGTGTGATAACCCTAACGAAGATCTTTCCTTACATCAACACCTAAGTATTTACAGTGACCCTCATAAGGAACTTTCACCCCATCAACGTAGTATTTAAAACTGATAGTACTTTTCCTATTCATGAAACATACAACCTGACTTTTACTCCCCGTTGCCTCCTGTCCATCTCACAATATTGTCGATGATTTTTCTTTTTCTGAGTTGTTCACAATCTTGTAGTTTATTTCTTTATTTATTACAAATTCATCGGAAAAAAGCCTTAACTCTGATTCTATGTCTTTTCTCATATCATTTATATATAAGGAAAACTAAAGGTCCAATAATACTACTTTGAAAAACTCCCGTCTTAATGATTAGAATATTAGATAATGATTCAGCTATTCTAATTCTCGTTAGTAATGAAACACACTTCAGCACGGTATCATTCGAAAGTTCGCTGTTCTGTAGTTGATAGTTTCCTTACACGTGTTTAGAGTACACAATAAATCTACAAACAAGAGGGAAACAAAGGGAAGAGGCCGCTGTCTCCAGACAATGTTGTACTAAAGTACTTTGGACCCGGACACGATATTGGTTTATGCTCTTTAAGATAGCCTCCTGAAAGCGTTCTGCTGACGCCACAGGACGACGGGTGTTATTCAAATTTTATCGCACCGACCGTCCACGCTCACAATACAGGGAGCAGTTTGTAAAGCGGATACTTCTATCAGGGAACGAAGATAGCACATGAACTTCATGGGCGGAGACAAATACAAAGTTACCCGTGTAAGCCATATTATTTATTCAGTATATCACCTCACGACCTGAATATCCTGCATGAAGAACAGCTCCCAGCGAAAAAGTGACATTATACTATACAACACGTATTGGAGAAAGTGTTCTCAATCAATCAATCAATCAATCAATCAATCAATCAATCAATCAATCAATCAATCAATCAATCAATCAATCAATCAATCAATCAATCAATCAATCAATCAATCAATCAATCAATCAATCAATCAATCAATCAATCAATCAATCAATCAATCAATCAATCAATCAATCAATCAATCAATCAATCAATCAATCAATCAATCAATCAATCAATCAATCAATCAATCAATCAATCAATCAATCAATCAATCATAATAATCTGGTTCATCTTCCGGATTGAAGCGTGTTTTGTTCTGTACAATCCATACAGTTTTACGACGTTTCGAATAAATTGCAATCATATTTGTCAGGGCGACTGAAATACCCCTATACGATCCGAGGTGTCAATTAGCGCCTGGAACAGTGGTTGTCTCGGATTGAGCAGGTGCATTTCTATCGCCTTGAGATGTCAATTAGTGCCTGGGAGAGTGATAACTTCGGATCGAGTAGGGGTATTTCAGTCACCTTGATGAAGAATACTGCAATGTATTCGAAACGTCGGCAAACTGTACGAATTGTGCATAAAAAAACCCATACTTGATTAAATCCGGAAGAAGAACCTAATAACTCTATATACCGTGGAAGCTTCAAATCTATGAATAATAAAATCTGTATACACGATTATAACACAATTTTTTTTTTGCCAAAATATCGTCTCTAAAACCGGAGTGCGTATTGTATTCAATGGAGAATTATATTCGCACACAGACTCGAACAAATTCAAATTAGTGGGGGGTTGGTGTAAGTATTCATTCCATGCCCACCCACTGTATGGGAGGCCTCTTGACGGTTAGACCGTCCCTACATCCACGGACATTTGTTTCGGATAGGTGATTAGAAGGGAAGGTGAGGTGGGTGTATCTCTGGCCTATACTAGGAACTGTTCCAGCATTCGCCTCAGTTTAGGAGAATGGAAAACCACGGAAAACCATTCTCAGGACAGGCTGCAGTGGGGACCAGCCCTTAGGCTTCCCGAGTATGGAGACCCAAGACTAGCCCAACACTAGCGGCAGTTGAGCCGAAATCAACTGTATTCTGTCAAATTCAAATTACTTGACATGTACGCCACGGGACATGGCGGAAAGCAGCAGATGGAAATATTAGTAACGGGTTCGTTTATTCTCGACTTTGAAGCACTTTTCATTCGTAATTTCTCCCGCTATTTTTGAAAACAAGTGTTATAATCATTTGGCCATGGAACCGGATATTCATACAGATGAAGACAGGATATCCATGAATACAAATACTTGTTCAGGAAATAAATACATTAAAATTAAACTAATGTTTTTATAACTCTTAACGTAATTCTCAAACAGAATCGCATAACAGAAACATTTGATAAATTAAATTGAAGGTAATTACTCCTTCTTCGGAACGCATTTAACAGTAACAGTTTTCCTCTCTTCCTTATTAACAGTAAGGGCTCTGAACGTCGGGGGCGAGGGATGCCGACTTCGGGTCCCCAAATTGAGCGTGGCATTCCTTCCACTTGCTTTTACCAGGTTCCTCTTTTTCATGTCTTCTACCCAACCTTCTTTGATCAACACTTGTTTTCTTCCGTTATAAAAGGCATTAGATTCGTGATGCTCAGGGAGTCTCTCATGTTATTGTCCTTGGTGCCCCTTCCTTTTCTCCTGACATCGTCTATATTTTGAAAGGCTGGACCACCTCCATTTTCCTTTTTTACTTCCTTTGTACTTCCTTTCGAACTAATAATCGCCTTCTCCTCTCCATTTTTCGAGGACACACATGACAAGTATCAGTAGAAGCTTCTTGGGGAAAATTTAATGTAGTGAACTTTGCTATGGATTCTCCTTTCATAAGAAGAAAAAAAGAGGTCCCTGGATCACATGCCAGTAGCTGAGGATAAACAGACATATTCGTATCAAGGAACACCAATGAAATACCTGTCTCAACCAGCCAGACAAGGCAACAATAGCTGAGCACACTCTATCGTTAGGTAGGATTAAAAGGGAAGCTGTGGAAATACGAAAAATTCCAAACAATTTCAACAGTGACATTGGCTCTCAGTTAAGTAATACGTGGTTGCCAGCCATTATGTATTTACGTAGGTAGTTCTCTTCCCCCCTACCGGGCAAGTTAGGCGCGCGGCTGTGAGCTTGCATCCGGGAGACAGTGGGTTCGAATCCCACTGTCGGTAGCCCTGAAGATGGTTTTCCGTGGTTTCCCATTTTCACACCAGGAAAATGCTGGGGCTGTACCTTAATTAAAGCCATGACCGCATCATTCCAACTCCAACTCCTCTCCCACAGTCGCAATAAAACATATCTGTGTCGGTGCGACGTAAAGCCACTAACAGAAAAAAAGTTATCTTCCCTATTCTTTCAATATTGTTGTTTCCTTTCGGTGTTTTGTAAATTTGGTCCCGTAGTTTCTCATAGCCTGCCCATTGGACTGGGTGTAGTCATGCCTGTACGAAAATGACATGACATGGAGCTCAAACATGTCGACGAACGCCACATAATGGGACGTTATCGGTACTCTCACAAGACGAGCTTCAGCTAGCTCATAGCTGCTCTAACGCTCATCACGTCATAATCTCGCTGTTAAACTTAACAGCACTTTCGCAGGCGTGCAGAAATACCGCCAGCTTTATCTAAGTAAGTCCCAATCATTCATGTGTGGGCAATCTGCTCTGCGGGTTACTCGTGCATCCTAAAACATTATTAAAAATGTTAATACATATAAAATATACCGTAATGGCCCTTACTTTTTCTGCATTTGTACTACGCTCCCTCTAAGTTCAGTTGTTAAGAAATGTAGCTTCTGGGCGGCAAAACATTCCACGCCAGGTTACAATAGAGCATCGTATCCATTGCCCGGTCTAGCGTCTCTGTGACAATTGAACATTTCTGTTGTTAATAGTCTGTATGATCTTCAGATTTGTCTCGTTATGGCAGAATAAACGTTAAAATACTGTCTTCGTAATAAAGCAAGGAAGGCTGTAGAATAAAAATTCCATAAGGGAGGGTTGACTGGAATTTTGGCGGCATATTATCGTATAGGAGTACTAAAGAAACTTCAGTCCGATACTCGTAGGGTACGTTTATCCTGCAGCTCCGCTGCTGGCACATCGCCAGGCCTCGCTGCTCGATGTTAGGCGATGATGAAACAGACGAATCGATCTCAATAGGTGCTTTTAACTAGAAGCCGGGCTTCTCGCTACGCTGCTAGCTGCTATCCCGCCACATCGATGGTCTAAAACAGGGCCTCTCAAACGCTCAAAAATCTCACGCGAGCAAATCGAGGCGCAGAGACTCCGTGCACTGTGCATCGTTCCGACTCGCCTCAACTCGGCTTGACTCGGATGGTGTAGTGCGCTGAGAGCGAAGAAGCGTTCGGTGATATACGACTTGTTTATCAGTGAAATAGATAAGCGCAAGACAACAACAACATAATAATGGAGCAACCTGTTTCCAAGGAAGCAAAGACTTCCGAAAGTCCATTTCAATCGAACTGGGAACTTTCGTATTTCTTTGTCAGTCGTGACGATAAAGCCAAATGATTAATCCGTGGGATAATAATTATGTGATAAGTTAATCAAAAAGATCTATTTTCCAATAAAACGGCTTTGCTCAAATTCTACGAAAATTTGTCGAAGGAAGATTTTCCTAAGCTGCATGTTTGGTTCCACATGCATATGTGAAAATAATTTTTTCCTGCTTTGACTTGTACGAAAACTACATTGCGTGCGAGTAGGCCTATTTCTGATTGTAATTTAAAGAAGGCTCTCAAATTGCTGTCAGCCAGTCCCTTGTTCCAGGCATAACTGGTATCATTGCAAAGATAAATTGTCTGCTCAATCCAGATTGAAATAAGAGGGTTTTAACACCGATAAATATGGTCCCATACAACAGTGCCACCGCTCACCGCACATAAACATTTCGCAATGAGGGGAGGATCAGCGGGGAAGGTGCAGAAGGCGAACACAGGCCGCACTGGTGAACAGGTGTAGGGGAAGAGGAGTAGGGGTTTGCACTCTGGTCTCCTGCACCTTGCGCTCGTGCACTGCACGGCGCATGCACCCTGAGAGGCCGTGGTCTAAAAGACGTTTGTTTTTGGAGCTGGCACATCGCCGGCTGTCCTGTAAATTGGACTGAGATTGGTTCTTTTAATATCACCCATTCTTCCTCTATTCGCACTCTATAAAGATGTTCTGTGATCACTAGTTATCTAAACCCAGATCAGGTTGCTTGTGTTGTGCTGTTTCGTGGGTGACGATTTTAAACAAATTCTGGTACCTTATGTCTTGGAGTGAAATACGATTAGGAACCAGAGGTATACGCTTCACCATAACAGGTTCAAACTGGATGAACTATAGAATGACGAGAAGACGAGCAGTTAGGAGATGTCGTCATCCAGCTTATGAGGAGTAGTAGTCTGTTCT